>NW_027269329.1:1155436-1634916 GCF_023055355.1 Agelaius tricolor
CAGGGAATGTCACAGGGGTCCCACGGGCGGGGGGGAGGGAGCTTTCCCAAGGGAAATCCCAGGGTTTTCCCACCTTCATCCAGCTGCAGCTCGGCGTCCTCGCCCCAGCCCTCGGTGCCCACGGTGTCGATGTCGATGTCGGCAGCCAGGGCTCCTCCTTTCCCTGAAAAAAAAACAGGGAAAGACCCTTGGAAAACAATTCCGTGAGGGGAAAACCCCACCCCGCCTCTGCGCTGTGGCATCTCGGGGTGGGATTTTGCGGAATTTCGGGATTTATGAGGGTGGGGAGAGCGCCAGGATCATGGGGCTCATCCCCGGCTGGACGCCCACTCTGAATTCCAGGAATTCCAATCCCAGCCCTGATCCCAAATCCCAGGCATCAATCCCAAATCCCAGGGCTCAATCCCAGCCCTGATCCCATTCCCAGGGGTCAATCCCAGCCCTGATCCCAAATCCCAGGGGTCAATCCCAAATCCCAGGGGTCAATCCCAGCCCTGATCCCATTCCCAGGGGTCAATCCCACTCCCAGGGGTCAATCCCAGCCCTGATCCCATTCCCAGGGCTCAATCCCAGCCCTGATCCCATTCCCAGGGCTCAATCCCATTCCCAGAGGTGAATCCCAGCCCTGATCCCATTCCCAGGGCTCAATCCCACTCCCAGGGCTCAATCCCAGCCCTGATCCCATTCCCAGGGGTCAATCCCAGCCCTGATCCCAAATCCCAGGCATCAATCCCATTCCCAGGGGTCAATCCCACTCCCAGGGGTCAATCCCAGCCCTGATCCCATTCCCAGGGCTCAATCCCATTCCCAGGGCTCAATCCCACTCCCAGGGGTCAATCCCAGCCCTGATCCCATTCCCAGGGCTCAATCCCAGCCCTGATCCCATTCCCAATCCCTCCCACCCCCATGGCCTCACACCCCACACCCTTCCCCAGTTTTTCCAGCCCCTTTCTCCCCAATTCCCAGAACATTCCATGGGTTTGCCTGGACCACAGCAACCTCCCGGCGCCCATCCCAAACCCCGGGAATGCCGGGAATGCGGGGAATGCCGACCTTTCCCGGCGATGGAGCCCTCGAAGAAGCCCTTGGACACGGTCAGCAGGGGCCAGTTGGTGTCCAGGGGCAGCACCGGGGCCGGCGGCTGCAGCAGCCGCGCCTCGGGATCCACGGCCGGGATCTGGGACACGCCGGGAAAACGTCGGGATGCGCCGGGAAAACCCCGGGAAGGAGCTGCCTCGCCATTAACAGCTCCTTCCCACATCCCTGGACTTTTCCAGGAGTTCTCCCCATTGGAACCCACAGTTCCCTTTCCCAAATTCCTGGAGTTTTCCAGGAGTCCATCCCCTCTGGATCCCACTGTTCCTTTCCCAAATTCCTGGAGTTTTCCAGGACCCCCCCATCCCCTCCTTCCTGAATTCCAGGAGTTTTCCAGGATTTCCTCCATCCCCACCATTCCCTCCTTCCCAAATTCCAGGTGTTTTCCTCACCGGACCCCACTGTTCCCCTCTCAAATTCCAGGAGTTTTCCAGGAGCCACCATCCCTTCCCTCCTTCCCCAATTCCAGGAGTTTCCCAGGATTTCTCCCATGCCCATCCCCATCCCCATCCCTCCCAAACTCCCGGAGTTTTTCCCGGAGTTTTTCCCGGCGTTCCCACCGTCTCCTTCTCGGGATCGAAGGATTCCCGCAGGCTCTCGGCCTCCTCGTCCAGCCCGTGCGTGGCGGCCGTCAGGAACGCCAGGGACTCTGGAAAAATAACGGGAATGACCACGGGAAATAATGGGAATGGCCACAGGAATAACGGGAAACACTGGGAATGGCCACTGGAATAATGGGAATGACCACTGGAATAACGGGAAACACTGGGAATGGCCACAGGAATAACACAGGGAAACACTGGGAATGGCCATTGGAATAATGGGAATGGCCACTGGAATAATGGGAAATACTGGGAATAGCCACAGGAATAATGGAAATAGCGGGAATAGCCATTG
Source organism: Agelaius tricolor (assembly GCF_023055355.1). Taxonomy (NCBI): domain Eukaryota; kingdom Metazoa; phylum Chordata; class Aves; order Passeriformes; family Icteridae; genus Agelaius; species Agelaius tricolor. Next base: position 1,157,429 of record NW_027269329.1, read on the forward strand.
GAATAATGGGAGTGGTGGGAATAGCCATTGGAATAATGGGAATGGCCACTGGAATAATGGGAAATACTGGGAATAGCCATTGGAATAATGGGAGTGGTGGGAATAGCCATTGGAATAATGGGAAATAGTGGGAATAGCCATTGGAATAATGGGAATAACCACTGGAATAACAGAAATGCTTGGGGATCCAAGAGCCTTTCCTGAGCTTCCAGGGCAGCATTCCTGGCGGGAATGACTTCCTCTGCCCAGAATTCCTGTCAGGAAGGACTCCCCATGCCCGGAAGCCCCCGGAATTCCCGTTGGGAAGGACTCCCCGTGCCCGGAATTCCCGGGATTCCATTGCAAACGACTCACTCTGGCCGCAGTTCCGCAGGATCCGCACCCTCTCGGCCACGTCCCCCAGGTACAGCGCGTTCTGGTAGTGCCCGCTCATGTCCTTCCGGATCTCCGCTGGAAAAACGGGAAAAACGGGAATCAGCCGCCGTTCCCGAGACTGGGAAAAACGGGAATCAGCTGCTCTTTCAGCCCCGGGAAAACCGGGAATCAGCTGCCATTCCCAGGACCAGGAAAATCAGGAATCAGTCGCTGTGCCCAGTCCAGGAAAACTGGGAATCAGCCGCCATTCCCAGCCCAGGAAAACTGGGAATTGGCCACTGTTCCCAACCCAGGAAAACCGGGAATCAGCCGCCATTCCCAACCCAATAAAACCGGGAAATCAGCCGCTCTTCCAGCCCCAGGAAAACTGGGAATCAGCTGCCATTTCTGGTCCCAATAAAACCAGGAATCAGCTGCCATTCCCAACCCAGGAAAACTGGGAATCAGCTGCTGTTCCCAGCCCCAGGAAAACCGGGAATCAGCCACCATTCCCAACCCAGGAAAACTGGGAATCAGCCACTGTTGTTGGCCCCAGGAAAACCAGGAATCAGCCAGGATTCCTGGCCCAAATAAAACCAGGAATCAGCCGCCATTCCCAACCCAGGAAAACCGGGAATCAGCCACCATTCATGGCTCCAGGAAAACCAGGAATCAGCTGCCGTTCCTGGTCCCAATAAAACCAGGAATCAGCTGCCGTTCCCAACCCAGGAAAACTGGGAATCAGCCGCTGTTCCCAGGACCGGGAAAACTGGGAATCAGCCCCCATTCATGGCTCCAGGAAAACTGGGAATCAGCCCCCATTCATGACCCCAGGAAAACCAGGAATCAGCCGCTGTTCCTGGTCCCAATAAAACCAGGAATCAGCTGCCGTTCCCAACCCAGGAAAACCAGGAATCAGCTGCCGTTCCTGGCCCCAATAAAACCAGGAATCAGCTGCCGTTCCCAACCCAGGAAAAGCGGGAATCGGGCGGGATTCCCGGCGGGAATGCCGGGGCTCTCACCGATCTTCATCATCTTGCGGAGCTTCTCCAGGTTGCCGGTGATGAGGTAGAGGAAGGAGAGGCGGTCGAAGTTCTTGGTGCGCTGGTAGCACATCTCCACCACCTGGTGGTTGCCCTGCAGCAGGGCCACCTCGCCCAGCTTCTCCCAGCAGCCCTTGTCGTCCAGAGCCTTGGCTGCCTCCAGGGCGATCTGGGACAGGGAATTCCGGGATTAGAGGGACTGGGAATGGGGTCAGAGGGACTGGGAATGGGATTGGGAATGGGGTCAGAGGGATTGGGAATGGGATTGGGAATGGGGAATGGGAGCAGGGATAGCAGCAGGGCCACCTCGCCCAGCCCTTGTCATCCAGGGCCTTGGATGCCTCCAGGTAGATCTGTGACAGGGAATTCCGGGGTTAGAGGGATCAGGAGTGGGGTCAGAGGGACTGGGAATGGGAGCAGGGATTGGGAATGGGGTCAGAGGGATCGGGAATGGGGTCAGAGGGATTGGGAATGGGAGCAGGGATAGCAGCAGGGCCACCTCCCCTGGCAGCCCCTGTCATCCAGGGCCTTGGATGCCTCCAGGGCGATCTATGCCAGGGAATTTTGGGATTAGAGGGACTGGGAATGGGGTCAGAGGGATTGGGAATGGGATTGGGAATGGGGAATGGGAGCAGAGATTGCAGCACAGCCACCTCCCCTGGCAGCCCTTGTCATCCAGGGCCTTGGCTGCCTCCAGGGCGATCTATGCCAGGGAATTTTGGGATTAGAGGGACTGGGAATGGGGTCAGAGGGATTGGGAATGGGATTGGGAATGGGGAATGGGAGCAGGGATGGCAGCAGGGCCACCTGGCCCAGTTTCTCCCAGCAGCCCTTGTTGTCCAGAGCCTTGGCTGCCTCCAGGGCGATCCGTTCCCAGGGAATGTCCCAAAAACGTCCCAAAATCCCCAAAACCAAACTTCCCAGAATGTCCCAAAACACCTCAAAACGGCTGAGAACGCCCCCAAACTTCCCACAGCGTCCCAAAATGCCCTGGAACATCCCAAAAGCCGACATCACCTCCGTGCTGCCGCGCTCCAGGGCCAGGCTGAGGCGCGTTTATCCCAAAACATCCCCGGAACGTCCCAAAAAGCCCCGGAACGTCCCAGAAAGCCCCGGAATGTCCCAGAAAGCCCCGGAATGCCCCCGGAGCCGGCGTCACCTCGATGTTGCCGCACTCCAGGGCCAGGCTGAAGCGCGTTTTCTCGTCCTTGACGAAGTGCAGGGCCACCTCGGGGTAGCCCTTGCGCTGCAGGTAGGCGATGATCGACTGCCCCACCAGCTTGGCGTTCCGCACCATGTGCAGCACCTGCGGGCAGGCCCAGATCCTGGGAAGGGCTCTTCCCAAAAATCCTGGGAAGGGCTCTTCCCAAAATCCCTGGGGAAAGGCCCTTCCCAAAATCCCTGGGGAAAGGCTCTTCCCAAAAGCCTGGGGAAAGGCTCTTCCCAAAAATCTCTTGGGAAAGGATATTCCATCCCTGGGAAAGGCTCTTCCCAAAACCCCTTGGGAAAGACTCTTCCCAAAATCCCTTGGGAAAGGCTCTTCTTAAAAATCCTGGGGAAGGCTCTTCCCCAAAGCCTTGGGAAAAGCCCTTCCCAAAATTCCTGGGAAAAGCTCTTCCTAAAAATCCCTTGGGAAAGGCTCTTCTCAAAATCCCTTAGGAAAGGCTCTTCCCAAAAGCCTTGGGAAAGGCTCTTCCCAAAAGCCTTGGGAAAGAATCTTCCATCCCTGGGAAAGGCTTTTCCTCTCCTTGGGAGAGGCGCTTCCAAGCACCCTCAGGAAAGGCTTTTCCCATCTTCAGGAAAGGCTTTGCCAGCCCCTATTCCCAAAGGCTGCAGCCCCTACTCCCAAATCCAGAATCCTCAGGAAATCCTACACTTTTCCCCATTCCCAGGTTTATTCCTGACCTCATCATATTTCCTGTTGATGAGGGCGAGTTTGAAGCGGTGGGGTCGATGCTGAGCACTCCCGATTGTGATCCACCATTCCCAACCCCACTCTTCCCTCGTTCCCAATCCCATTTCCCCCCATTTTTCCCCAATTCCCAATCCCATTTTTTCCCAGATTTTCCCCATTCCCAGACTTATTCCTGACCTCATCAAACTTCCCTGTTGATGAGGGCAAGTTTGAGGTGGAACTCGGCGGGGTCTATGCTGAGCACTCCCGATTGTGATCCACCATTCCCAACCCCACTCCTCCCTCATTCCCAAACCCACTTTTCCCCTATTTTTTCCCATTTCCAATCCCATTCCCAGGTCCATCCCTGACCTCATCATATTTCCTGTTGATGAGGGCGACTTTGAAGTGGAACTCGGCGGGGTCGATGCTGAGCACTCCCAATTTTCACCCGCCATTCCCAACCCCGCTTTTCCCTCATTCCCAATCCCATTTTCCCCCATTTTTCCTCAATTCCCAATCCCATTTTTCCCCACTTTTCCCCATTCCCAGGTTTATTCCTGACCCCATCATATTTCCTGTTGATGAGGGTGAGTTTGAAGCAGAACTCGGCGGGGTCGATGCTGAGCACGCGGGGCTCACCCGCCTTTGTCCACCATTCCCAACCCCACTTTTCCCTCGTTCCCAACCCTGTTTTTTCCCAGATTTTCCCCCGTTCCCAGGTCCATCCCTGACCTCATCATATTTCCTGTTGATGAGGGCGACTTTGAAGCGGAACTCAGTGGGGTCGATGCTGAGCATGCAGAGCTGGCATTCCAGATTTTCACCCGCCATTCCCAAGCCCATTTCTCCACCCTTCCCAACCCCGCTCTTCCCTCATTCCCAATCCCAGATTTTCCCCCGTTCCCGGGTCCATCCCTGACCTCGTCGTATTTCCTGTTGATGAGGGCGAGCTTGAAGCGGAACTCGGTGGGGTCGATGGTGAGCACGCGGGGCCGGCACTCCCGGTCCAGGCAGTAAACGTTGTTGCCCTTCACGCGCGTCACGTAGATGGGCAGGTCCAGCGTGCGGATGATCCCGTGGTCCCTGCGCCGGGGAGGGGGCGACGTTCCCGGTGAGCATTCCCGGGGAGAATTCCCGGACATGCCATGGAATTATGGGGGGACGTTCCCGGTGAGCATTCCCGGGGAGAATTCCCGGACATGCCAGGGAATTCCTGGTGAGCTCACAGAGAACTCCACATCATCCTGGTGAGAATTCCTGACCATCCCAGGGAACTGTCGGCCATCCCAAGGAACTCCCAACCATCCCAAGGAACTCCCAACCATCCCAAGGAACTCCTGGCCATCCCAGTGAGAATTCCTGTCACCATTCCAATGAGAATTCCCAGCCATCCCAGTGACAGTTCCTGACCATCCCGGTGAGAATTCCTGGCCATCCCAGGGAGAATTCCTGACCATCCCAGGAAACTCTCGGCCATCCCAGTGAGAATTCCTGTCACCATCCCAGTGAGAATTCCCAGCCATCCCAGTTACAGTTCCTGACCATCCCAGGGAATTCCTGACCATCCCAGTGAGCTCCTGACCATCCAAGCAATTCCTGCCCATCCCGGTGACAATTCCCGCCCATCCCGGTGGGAATTCCTGTCACCATCCCAGTGACAATTCCTGTCACCATCCCAGTGACAATTCCCTCCATTCCCAGTGACGATTCCTGCCATTCCCAGTGACAATTCCCAGCCATCCCAGTGACAATTCCCTCCATTCCCAGTGACAATTCCCAGCCATTCCCAGTGACAATTCCCTCCATTCCCAGTGACAATTCCCGCCCCTCCCAGTGACAATTCCCAGCCATCCCAGTGACAATTCCCTCCATTCCCAGTGACAATTCCTGCCATTCCCAGTGACAATTCCCGCCCATCCCGGTGACAATTCCTGCCCATCCCAGTGACGATTCCCACCCATCCCAGTGACAATTCCCGCCCATCCCGGTGACAATTCCCGCCATTCCCAGTGACAATTCCCGCCATTCCCGGCGGGAATTCCCGCCCTTCCCGCTCCCGGAGCAGGGCTGACCCCGAGGTGACGGCGTATTTGATGTGGTTGCTGGTGGTGTAGATGAAGACGCCGCTCTCGTCCCAGGCGCCGCTCTTGACCCGGATGTTCTCGTGGATCTGGCACAGCGACTCCAGCTTCCGGTTACAGATCAGGATGGCTGGGAACGGAGGGAAACCGGGAATTGCGGGGAACGACCGGGATAACGGGAACGAGGGAATTACGGGAACGAGGGAATTACAGGGAATGAGGGAATGAGGGAACCCAGGGATTGAGGGAATTGCAAGGATTGCAGGGAACAACGGGAATGATGGAGTTATGGGAACAGAGGGAACCTGGGAATTCCAGGGAATGAGGGGAATTGCAGGGAATGAGGGAATTATGGGAATGATGGGAATTGCAGGAATGATGGGAATTGGAGGGAATGAGGGAATTGGAATTACAGGATGGGAATTGCAGGGTATGACGGGAACCCGGGAATGATGGAATTATGGGAACAGAGGGAACCCGGGAATTACGGGAATGACGGGAATTGCAGGGAATGAGGGAATTATGGGAATTGCAGGGAATGAGGGAATGATGGGAATGATGGGAATTGCAGGGAATTACGGGAATGATGGGAATTGCAGGGAATGAGGGAATTATGGGAACAGAGGGAACCCGGGAATTATGGGAATTGCAGGGAATGAGGGGAATGAGGGAATTACAGGAATGATGGGAACTGCAGGGAATGAGGGAATTGGAATTACAGGAATGATGGGAACTGCAGGGAATGAGGGAATTGGAATTACAGGAATGATGGGAATTGCAGGGAATGAGGGAATTGGAATTACAGGAATGATGGGAATTGCAGGGAATGACAGGAACCCGGGAATGAGGGAATTACAGGAATGATGGCAATGACAGGAACAATGGGAATGAGGGAATTACAGGAATGATGGGAATTGCAGGGAATGAGGGAATTGGAATTACAGGAATGATGGGAATTGCAGGGAATGAGGGAATTGGAATTACAGGAATGATGGGAATTGCAGGGTATGACAGGAATCCGGGGATGAGGGAATTACAGGAATGATGGCAATGACAGGAACAACGGGAATGAGAGAATTATGGGAATAACTTGGGTAACAGGGGTAATGGGAATTACAGGAATGGGATTGAGAACGGGGATCGGGATGGGATGGGAATGGGGATAGGAGTAACAGGGATTGTGGGAATTAAGGGAATGCGGATGGGAATAATGGGAACGAGAATGAGAATTACAGGAATGGGAATGAGAACAGGGATCAGGATGGGGATGGGGATAATGGGAATAATGGGAATAATGGGAATAATGGGAATTTTCCCCCGGAGCTCACCGTGCTTGGCCAGCAGCGCCACGTGGGACATGTCGGCCGACCAGATCACGTACTTCACCTTGGAGATCTTCACCGAGGCCAAGGTCCTGGAAAAATCCCAGATCCCGGATCAGGGAATGGCCCAAAATCCAGCCCTGGGATCCCAAAAAACCCCAGCGGATCCCAAAAAACACCAGCAGATCCCAAAAACCCCCAGCAGATCCCAAAGCCCCCCAGCAGATCCCAAAAACCCCCAGCAGATCCCAAAAACCCCCAGATCCCAAAAACCCCCAGCAGATCCCAAAAAAACCCCAGATCCAAAAAAAAAAACAGATCCCAAAAAAAACCAAACAGATCCCAAAAACCCCCAGCAGATCCCAAAAAAAACCCCAGATCCCAAAAAAAAATCCAGATCCCAAAAACTCCCAGCAGATCCCAAAAAAATAACCCCAGCAGATCCCTTCTCCAGCCTTTCCCAGCTTTCCACAGGAACAAGCAGGATTTGGGGTGGGAAAAGTGGGATTTAGGGGGGGAAAAAAAAAGGGATTTAGGAAGGAAAAGACCCCAGGATTTAGAGGGGAAAAAAAGGGGAATTAGGGGAAAAAAAAAACAGGACTTGGGGTGAAAAAAGAGAAGGATTTACAGTGAAAAAACCAGGATTTGGTGAACAAAAAGCAGGTTTTAGGTGCAGAATTCCCGGAAAATTCCCGGAAAATTCCCGGAAAATTCCCGGAAAATCCCCACCTTTTCTGCTGGACGTCGAAGAGGGTGATGGAGTCGGAGTCCCTCAGGAGCAGGTTCCCGGTGCCCGCGTAGAAAATCTCGTCACAGTTGGGAACCGGAACCTTCTTGGTGATCTCGTTCTTCAGGTTCTTGATCAGGATCTGACCCCGGAAGAGAATTCCCGGATTTTGGGGGGAATTCCCAGATTTTGGGGGGAATTCCCAGATTTTGGGGGGAATTCCCAGATTTTGGGGGGTTTTTAGGGAAGGCAGGGAGGGTTTTGTGCCCCTTGGGCTGGAGCAGAGTTGGGTTTTTCCAGGATTTTTCCCGCTGTTTTTGAGGGAGCACAAAGAGCTGGGTTGGGAATCAGGGTTTTCCCGGAATTCCGGGGTTTTGGAGGTTGGAAAAGCATCAAACCCAACCCAAATCCCGGGAATCCCTCGGACACCTCCAGGGATGGGGATCCAAACCCCCCCTGAGCCCCTTCTGACACTTCCCAACCCTTTTTTCCATGGAAAAACCATCCCAAATTTCCAGCCCTGGCACAGCCCGAGGCCGTTCCCTCTTGTCCTGCCCCATTCCCTGGGATCAGATCCCAAATCCCCCCTGGATCCCCCTTTTCCCTGGGATCAGCCCCCTCAGGATCCTCCATTCCCTTCTCCAGCTGCTCCAGCCCCGTTCCCGCTTTTCCCAACCCTTTTTCTTTTTGGGATCAGGTTCCTCTGGATCCAATCCCCGTTATCCCAATCCCAGCCCTTTTTTTGGGATCAGCCCCCCCCCAGATCCCATCCCATTATCCTGATCTCCTGCTTTTCCCAACCCTCTTTTTTTTGGATCAGGTCTCCTGGATCCAATCCCTGTTATCCCAATCCCAGGTTTTTTTGGGATCAGGTCCCCTTGGATCTGATCCCCATTATCCCAATCCCAACCCTTTTTCTTTTTGGGATCAGGCACCCCTGGATCTGATCCCCATTATCCCAACCTCCTGCTTTTCCAACCATTTTTATTTGGGATCAGGCCCCTCTGGATCCAATCCCTGTTATCCCAATCCCTGTTATCCCAATCCCAGCCCCTTTTTTTGGGACCAGGCCCCCCTGGATCTGATCCCATCATCCCGATTTCCCGTTTTTTTCCCGTTTTTTCCCGGGATCTCACCGAGTGCATCCTGTCCAGGACGGCGAATCGGTTCCGCGCCACCCACACGGCCGTGAGCCCCGAGGAGCGCTTCCCCTCCGGAGCTGCGATCCCGAAAAAACCGGGATCAAACTGGGAATCCGGCCGGGATCAACCCGGGATTAACCCCGGATAAACCCAGGATCAAACTGGGAATCCGGCCGGGATCAACCCGGGATTAACCCCGGATAAACCCGGGATCAACCCCGGGAATCCGGCCGGGATAAACCCCGGATAAACCCCAGATAAACCCTGGATAAACCCCAGGAATTCGGCTGGGATCAACCCAGGATAAACCCTGGATAAACCCGGGATCAAACTGGGAATCCAGCCGGGATCAACCCGGGATTAACCCCGGATAAACCCCAGATAAACCCCGGATAAACCCCGGGAATCCGGCTGGGATCAACCCAGGATAAAGCCTGGAATTCAGCTGGGATCAACCCAGGATAAACCCGGGATAAACCCAGGATAAACCCTGGGAATCTGGCTGGGATCAAACCAGGACAAACCCAGGATAAACCCAGGACAAACCCCGGAATCCAGCCGGGATCAACCCAGGATAAACCCGGGATAAACCCAGGATAAACCCTGGATAAACCCCAGGAATCCGGCTGGGATCAACCCAGGATAAACCCAGGATAAACCCTGGGAATCCGGCTGGGATCAACCCGGGATTAACCCCGGATAAACCCCGGGAATCCGGCTGGGATCAACCCAGGATAAACCCAGGATAAACCCTGGGAATCTGGCTGGGATCAACCCAGGATTAACCCCAGATAAACCCAGGTTTAACCCCAGATAAACCCAGGATAAACCCAGGATAAACCCAGGATAAACCCAGGATAAACCCAGGATAAACCCGGGATAAACTCGGGATGAATCCATTAGGATGGGGTTTATGGGATGGGATTGATGGGACAGGATTGGGATGGCATCAATGGGATTTATAGGGTGGGATGAGATTTATAAAATGGGATTTATAGGATGGGATTTATGGGATGGGATTTATGGGATGGGATAGGAATTATAGGATGGGATTGGGATTTATGGGATGGGGCTGGAATGAGATTTAGGGGATGGGATTTAAAGAACGGGATTGGGATGGGATTGATGGGAATGATGGGATGAGATTTATAAAATGGGATTTACAGGATAGGATTTGTGGGATTTATGGGATAGGACAGGATGGGGTTGGGATGGCAATAAGGAATCAATGGGATTTATGGGATCAGTGGGATTTGTGGGACTGGGATGAGACCAATGGGATTTATGGGATGAGTGGGATTTGTGGGACTGGGATGGGACCAATGGGATTTATGGGATCAGTGGGATTTGTGGGACTGGGATGAGACCAATGGGATTTATGGGATCAGTGGGATTTGTGGGACTGGGATGAGACCAATGGGATTTATGGGATCAGTGGGATTTGTGGGACTGGGATGAGACCAATGGGATTTATGGGATCAGTGGGATTTGTGGGACTGGGATGAGACCAATGGGATTTATGGGATCAGTGGGATTTGTGGGACTGGGATGAGACCAATGGGATTTATGGGATCAGTGGGATTTGTGGGACTGGGATGAGACCAGTGGGATTTATGGGATCAGTGGGATTTGTGGGATGGGGTTCAGAAGCTGGGATGGGATCCGGATTCCTCCCGGATCCACATCCCAGAATCCCGGAATTTTTGGGATCAGAAGGGACCCAAAACCCCCTCCCATCCCACGGGACAATCCCCCCCGTCCCAGGCTGCTCCAGCCTCAGATATTCCATAAAAATCCCGGATTTTCAGCCAGAAAAGGCCCTGAAAATCCCTGAAAATCCCCAAAATGTGGAGCTCGAGGGGTTTTCCTCCCAAAAAATGCGGAATTTGAGGGATTTGTCCCAAAACTGCGGGATTTGAGGGATTTGTCCCAAAACTGCGGGATTTGAGGGATTTGTCCCAAAACTGCGGGATTTGAGGAATTAAAAAAATAAATAAAGTGGAATTTGAGGGATTTTCTCCCTCAAAAATGTGGAGTTTGAGGGATTTGTCCCAAAACTGTGGGATTTGATGAATTTAAAAAAAAATAAATAAAGTGGAATTTGAGGGATTTTCCCCCTCAAAAATGTGGAGTTTGAGGGATTTTTCCCCAAAACGCTCAGGGATTTAAAGGATTTTTCCCAAAACTGTGGGATTTGATGAATTAAAAAAAAAATAAATAAAGTGGAATTTGAGGGATTTTCCCCCTCGAAAATGTGGAATTTGAGGGATTTGTCCCAAAACTGCGGGATTTGATGAATTTTAAAAAAATAAAATAATAAAGTGGAATTTGAGGGATTTTCCCCCTCAAAAATGTGGAATTTGAGGGATTTGTCCCAAAACTGCGGGATTTGAGGGATTTGTCCCAAAACTGTGGGATTTGAGGGATCTTTCCCAAAACTGTGGGATTTGATGAATTAAAAAAAAAAAAAATAAAGTGGAATTTGAGGGATTTTCCCCCTCAAAAATGTGGAGTTTGAGGGATTTTTCCCCAAAAAGCTCAGGGATTTAAAGGATTTTTCCCAAAACTGTGGGATTTGAGGAATTAAAAAAAAAGAAAAATAAATAAAGTGGAATTTGAGGGATTTTCCCCCTCGAAAATGTGGAGTTTGAGGGATTTGTCCCAAAACTGCGGGATTTGATGAATTTTAAAAAAATAAAATAATAAAGTGGAATTTGAGGGATTTTCCCCCTCAAAAATGTGGAATTTGAGGGATTTGTCCCAAAACTGCGGGATTTGAGGAATCTTTCCCAAAACTGCGGGATTTGAGGAATTAAAAAAATAAATAAAGTGGAATTTGAGGGATTTTCTCCCTCAAAAATGTGGAGTTTGAGGGATTTGTCCCAAAACTGCGGGATTTGAGGGATTTGTCCCAAAACTGCGGGATTTGAGGAATTAAAAAAAAATAAATAAAGTGGAATTTGAGGGATTTTCCCCCTCAAAAATGTGGAGTTTGAGGGATTTGTCCCAAAACTGCGGGATTTGATGAATTAAAAAAAAAAAAAATAAAATGGAATTTGAGGGATTTTCCCCCTCAAAAATGTGGAGTTTGAGGGGTTTTTCCCCAAAAAGCTCAGGGATTTGAAGGATTTTTCCCAAAACCTCCAGGATTTGAGGGTTTTGTCCCCAAAAAAGAGGCCGGGCCCTTCTCCCTCCTCCGGCTGCGGAATTTTCCCTTTTCCCTCATTTTTTTTTTGGGACCCAGCTGCTCCTCCATCAAACCCAGGGATTTGATTGATCTTCCCAATATCCCAGCTGGAAAAACTTCCCAAAAAAAATCAATTTTTTTGTTTTTTGGTCCCCGTTCTTTGCCTCCAAATCCACCCCAGCAGGGAAACATTCCCTGCTCCAAACCCTCCGGAATCCATAAATCCCTGGAAAAGGCCCCAAATCCATCACAGCTCCCTGGCAGGGGGAGCAGCTGGGATTTAAAACTGGGACAAAAATCCAATAATTTGGGAGTTTTCATCCCATTAAATCAAGGCTTGGGATCGTAAATTCCCTTTCCCCGTAAAAACTGGAAAACAAAAAAAATCCCGTGGAATTTGCCAGGAAAGGGAAAAAACACAAAATAATTCCTGGGATTGTCACTTTTAAAGGGTTTTTTTGTGGGTGAAATATCCCAAAAATCGGCCTGAGATCCATCAGGTTTGGACAGAGCCAGGAAATCTCCAGCTGGGAGGAAAAATTTGGGAAGGGAAAGGAGAAATTCCTGCTAAAATATGGATGGGGGGCTGGAAAAGTTTGGATTTTTCAAAGGGAAAAAGGGGGGGAAAAGCTGCCAAAAAAACACCAAAAATTTGGGGTAAAAAAGGAGAATTTTGGGGATAAAGGATGGGGAGAAAAGGGGGGGTGGGGATGGGAATTCCTGGGGTTTTTGGGAGCTCGGGCCACACCCACCGTCGGGATTTTGGGAATCTGCATCCTTGGGAATGGTGTACAGGTCGTAGGTGCTGTTCTCCAGGTTGCTGGCTCGCTGTGGGAGGAAAAAATGGGGCATTTTAGAGGTTTTCCCCCAAAAAAATCTGGGATTTAAGGCATTTTTCCCAAAAAAAATCAGGGGTTTGAAGCATTTTTCCCCCCAAAAAAATCAGGGATTTGAGGCATTTTCCTCCCCAAAAAATCTGGGGTTTGTGGGATTTTTCCCCCAAAAAAATCAGGGATTTGAGGCATTTCCCCCCCCCACAAAAAATCAGGGGTTTGAGGCATTTTTCCTCAAAAAAAAAAATCAGGGATTTGAGGGATTTTTTCCACCCCAAAAAAATCAGGGATTTGAAGCATTTTTCCTCCAAAAAAATCAGGGATTTAAGGCATTTTTCCCAAAAAAAAAATCAGGGGTTTGAGGCATTTTTCCCCCCAAATCAGGGGTTTGAGGGATTTTTCCCAAAAAAAAATCAGGGATTTGAAGCATTTTTTCCTCCCCAAAAAATCAGGGGTTTAAGGCATTTTTTCCCCCCACAAAAAATCAGGGGTTTGAGGCATTTTTTCCCCCCCCAAAAAATCAGGGATTTAAGGCATTTTTTCCCCAAAATCAGGGGTTTGAGGGATTTTTCCCAAAAAAAAAATCAGGGATTTGAGGGATTTTTCGCCCCAAAAAATCAGGGATTTGAAGCATTTTTCCCCCCAAAAAAATCAGGGATTTGAGGCATTTTTCCCCCAAAAAAAATCAGGGATTTGAGGCATTTCCCCCCCCCACAAAAAATCAGGGATTTGAGGCATTTTTTCCCCCAAAAAAATCAGGGATTTGAGGGATTTTCTGCCCCAAAAAAACAGGAATTTGAGGGATTTCCTCCCCCCAAAAACAGGAATTTGAGGGATTTTCTGCCCCAAAAAAAGTGGAATTTGAGGGATTTTCTGCCCCCCAAAAAAGTGGAATTTGAGGGATTTCCCCCCCCCCAAAAAAATCAGGAATTTGAGGGATTTTCTGCCCCAAAAAAGCGGAATTTGAGAGATTTTTCAGAGGAACAAAGGGGGTTGGAGGGGTTTTCCCCCAGGCTCGTGGATTTGGGGGATTTTCCCCAAAAACCCCGGGGATTTTGGGACTCACGGTGCAGAGCAGCACGGAGTTCTCAGCTGGGTTGTAGCTCATGCTGAACACCGGGAACTTGGAACCGCTGGGAGGGAAAACGGGAATGTGGGATGGATTTGGGGGAATTTGGGATGGATTTGGGGGAATTTGGGAATTCTGGGGGGGTTTGGGGTGGATTTGGGGGAATTTGGGAATTCTGGGGGGGTTGGGGTGGATTTGGGGGAATTTGGGAATTCTGGGGGGGTTGGGGTGGATTTGGGGGAATTTGGGAATTCTGGGGGGCTTTGGGATGGATTTGGGGGAATTCGGGAACACTGGGGGGATTTGGGATGGAATTGGGGGAATTTGGGAATTCTGGGGGGGTTTGGGATGGATTTGGGGGAATTTGGGAACTCTGGGGGGTTTGGGGTGGATTTGGGGGAATTTGGGAATTCTGGGGGGTTTGGGGTGGATTTGGGAATTCTGGGGGGTTTGGGATGGATTTGGGGGAATTTGGGATGGAATTGGGGGAATTTGGGAATTCTGGGGGGGTTTGGGGTGGATTTGGGGGAATTTGGGAATTCTGGGGGGGTTTGGGGTGGATTTGGGGGAATTTGGGAACTCTGGGGGGGTTTGGGGTGGATTTGGGGGAATTTGGGAACTCTGGGGAGATTTGGGGTGGATTTGGGGGAATTTGGGAACTCTGGGGGGGTTTGGGATGGATTTGGGGGAATTTGGGAACTCTGGGGTGGTTTGGGATGGATTTGGGGGAATTTGGGAATTCTGGGGGGGTTTGGGGTGGATTTGGGGGAATTTGGGAATTCTGGGGGGATTTGGGATGGATTTGGGGGAATTCGGGAACACAGGAGGGATTTGGGATGGATTTGGGGGAATTTGGGATGGATTTGGGGGAATTTGGGAATTCTGGGGGGGTTGGGGTGGATTTGGGGGAATTTGGGAATTCTGGGGGGGTTTGGGATGGATTTGGGGGAATTTGGGAATTCTGGGGGGGTTGGGGTGGATTTGGGGGAATTTGGGAATTCTGGGGGGGTTTGGGATGGATTTGGGGGAATTTGGGAATTCCGGGGTGGTTTGGGATGGATTTCGGGGAATTTGGGAATTCTGGGGGGTTTGGGGTGGATTTGGGGGAATTTGGGAATTCTGGGGGGGTTTGGGGTGGATTTGGGGGAATTTGGAAAGCCTGGGGGGGTTTGGGGTGGATTTGGGGGAATTTGGGAACTCTGGGGGGGTTTAGGATGGATTTGGGGGGGTTTGGGGGAATTTGAGGGAATTTGGGAATTCTGGGGGGGTTGGGGTGGATTTGGGGGAATTTGGGAATTCTGGGGGGGTTTGGGGGAATTTGGGAATTCTGGGGGGGTTTGGGGTGGATTTGGGGGAATTTGGGAATTCTGGGGTGGTTTAGGATGGATTTGGGGGGGTTTGGGGGAATTTGAGGGAATTTGGGAATTCTGGGGGGGTTTGGGATGGATTTGGGGATGGATTTCGGGGATTTGGGGATGGATTTCAGGGATTTCAGGATGGATTTTGGGATGGATTTGGGGATGGGTTTTGGGGATTTTGGGGTGGATTTGGGGATGGGTTTCAGGGATTTTAGGACGGATTTTAGGATGGATTTGGGGATGGATTTCAGGGACTTTGGGGTGGATTTGGGGATGGGTTTTGGGATGGATTTGGGGATGGATTTCAGGATGGATTTGGGGTGGATTTGGGGATGGATTTTGGGGATGGATTTGGGGTGGATTTGGGGATGGATTTTGGGGATTTTGGGGTGGATTTGGGGATGGATTTTGGGGATTTTGGGGTGGATTTGGGGATGGATTTTGGGGATTTTGGGGTGGATTTGGGGATGGATTTGGAGATGGATTTTGGGGATTTTGGGGTAGATTTTGGGGTGGATTTGGGGTGGATTTGGGGTGGATTTGGGGATGGATTTGGGATGGATTTGGGGATGGATTTTGGGGTGGATTTGGGGTGGATTTGGGGATTTTGGGGTGGATTTGGGGTGGATTTGGGATGGATTTGGGGATGGGTTTCAGGATGGATTTCAGGATGGATTTCAGGATGGATTTGGGGATGGATTTGGGGTGGATTTGGGGATGGATTTGGGATGGATTTGGGGATGGATTTTGGGGTGGATTTGGGGATGGATTTTGGGGTGGATTTGGGGATGGATTTGGGGATGGATTTGGGGATGGATTTGGGGTGGATTTGGGGTGGATTTGGGGTGGATTTGGGGATGGATTTGGGGTGGATTTGGGGTGGATTTGGGGATGGATTTGGGGTGGATTTGGGGTGGATTTGGGGTGGATTTGGGGTGGATTTGGGGATGGGTTTCAGGATGGATTTGGGGTGGATTTGGGGTGGATTTGGGGTGGATTTCAGGATGGATTTGGGGTGGATTTGGGGTGGATTTGGGGTGGATTTGGGGATGGGTTTCAGGATGGATTTCAGGATGGATTTGGGGTGGATTTGGGGTGGATTTGGGGTGGATTTGGGGTGGATTTGGGATGGATTTGGGGATGGATTTTGGGGTGGATTTGGGGATGGATTTTGGGGTGGATTTGGGGATGGATTTGGGGATGGATTTGGGGATGGATTTGGGGTGGATTTGGGGTGGATTTGGGGTGGATTTGGGGTGGATTTGGGGATGGATTTGGGGTGGATTTGGGGTGGATTTGGGGTAGATTTTGGGATGGATTTGGGGTGGATTTGGGGATGGATTTTGGGGTGGATTTGGGGATGGATTTTGGGGTGGATTTGGGGATGGATTTGGGGATGGATTTTGGGGATTTTGGGGTGGATTTGGGGTGGATTTGGGGTGGATTTGGGGTGGATTTGGGGTGGATTTGGGGATGGATTTGGGGATGGATTTGGGGATGGATTTGGGATGGATTTGGGGATGGATTTTGGGGTGGATTTGGGGATGGATTTTGGGGTGGATTTGGGGATGGATTTGGGGATGGATTTGGGGATGGATTTGGGGTGGATTTGGGGTGGATTTGGGGTGGATTTGGGGATGGATTTGGGGTGGATTTGGGGATGGATTTTGGGGTGGATTTGGGGATGGATTTTGGGGTGGATTTGGGGATGGATTTGGGGATGGATTTGGGGATGGATTTGGGGTGGATTTGGGGTGGATTTGGGGTGGATTTGGGGATGGATTTGGGGTGGATTTGGGGTGGATTTGGGGTGGATTTGGGGTGGATTTGGGGTGGATTTGGGGTGGATTTGGGGTGGATTTGGGGATGGATTTCAGGATGGATTTGGGGTGGATTTGGGGTGGATTTGGGGTGGATTTCAGGATGGATTTGGGGTGGATTTGGTGCCCCATGCCTGCGGAGCTGCATGACGGCCACGTCGCGGGAGCTGCCGAAGTCGAGCTGCCGCAGGAATCGATCCTTGACGTAGAACAGGGAATTCCCATGCACGGCCAGCGCCGGCCGCTCCCGCTCCAGCTTGAACACCAGCATGCCCCCGTCGTGCCCTGGGAGGGGAAAATCCGGGAATTACAGCGGGAATTACAGGGGAAAACACCGGGAATTACAGTGGGAAAATCCCGGAGTTACAGCGGGAATTACACCGGGAATTACAGGGGAAAATCCCGGAATTACAGCGGGAATTACACCGGGAATGCCAGGGGAAAACACCCAGAATTACAGGGAAAAATACCCGGAATAGCAGCGGGAATCACACCAGGAATTCCAGGGAAAACACCCGGAATTACAGGGAAAAACACCCGGAATTACAGCAGGAATCACACCCAGAATTCCAGGGAAAAATACCCGGAATTACAGGGGAAAACACCCGGAATAGCAGCAGAAATTACACTGGCAATTCCAGGGAAAAACACCCAGAGTTACAGGGAAAAACACCCGGAATTACAGCGGGAATTACACCAGGAATTCCAGGGAAAAACACCCGGAATAGCAGCGGGAATTACACCGGGAATCCCAGGGAAAAACACCCAGAATCCCAGGGAAAAACACCCGGAATTACAGCAGGAATCACACCAGGAATCCCAGGGAAAAACATCCGGAGTTACAGGGAAAAACACCTGGAATTACAGCTGGAATCACACCCAGAATTCCAGGGAAAAATACCCGGAGTTACAGCGGGAATTACACCCGGAATTACAGGGGAAAACACCCGGAATTACAGCTGGAATCACACCAGGAATTACAGGGAAAAATACCCAGAATTACAGCTGGAATCACACCAGGAATTCCAGCTGGAATCACACTGGGAATTCCAGGGAAAATCACCTGGAATGACACCAGGAATTACAGCAGGAGTTCTGGGGAAGAACACCGGGAATTTGGGATGGGAATGGGGGAGAGAAATGGGAACTGAGCAGCAGCTGACCCGGGGGAAAACCACCCAGAATTCCAGAAAAAACCCCGGGAATGACACCTGGAATTTCAGGTTCCTGGAGGAATCTGGAGCTCCTGGAACTATTTCAGGGGATCCCAGCCGGAATTTGGGGACTCCCAGCTGTAACTTTGGGGTTCCTAAGGGTATTTTGGGAATTCCCAGCCGGAATTTGGGGATCCCCAGATGGAATCTGGGAATTCCCAGCCGGAATGTGGGGGTTCCCAGCCAGAATTTGGGGATCCCCAGCTGGAATTTGGGGAATTCCCAGCCGGAATTTGGGGATCCTCAGCTGGAATTTGGGGATCCCCAGATGGAATCTGGGAATTCCCAGCCGGAATTTGGGGGTTCCCAAGCGGAATTTGGGGGTTCCCAGCTGGAATTTTGGGGTTCCCAGCTGGAATTTGGAGGTTCCCAGCCGGAATTTGGGGACTCCCAGCCAGAATTTAGGGATCCCCACTTGGAATTTGGGGATCCCCAGCCAGAATTCAGGGGTTCCCAGATGGAATTTCGGGAATTCCCAGCCAGAATTTGGGGGTTCCCAGCCGGAATTTGGGGGTCCCCAGCTGTAACTTTGGGGTTCCTAAGGGTATTTTGAGATTCCCAGCCAGAATTTGGGGGTTCCCAGATGGAATTTTGGGAATTCCCAGATGGAATTTGGGGATCCCCAGCTGTAACCTTGGGGTCCCTAAGGGTGTTTGGGGATCCCCAGCTGGAATTTGGGGGTTCCCAGCCGGAATTTGGGGGTTCCTAAGGGCGTTTCAGGAATTCCCA
Organism: Agelaius tricolor; assembly: GCF_023055355.1. Lineage (NCBI taxonomy): Eukaryota > Metazoa > Chordata > Aves > Passeriformes > Icteridae > Agelaius > Agelaius tricolor. The sequence continues at coordinate 1,176,205 of NW_027269329.1, forward strand.
GCTGGAATTCGGGGGTTCCTGAGGGTGTTTCAGGAATTCCCAGCCGGAATTCAGGGGTTCCCAGCCGGAATTCGGGAATTCCCAGCCGGAATTCAGGGGTTCCCAGCCGGAATTCGGGAATTCCCAGCCGGAATTCAGGAATTCCCAGCCGGAATTCCGGGCTCACCGGCAGCGAACAGGTTGAGGTTGGGATGCGCCGCCAGCACCCAGAACCGGTCGTGGTCGCGCCGGAACGTTTGGACTCCAGTCCTGGAAGGGGAGGGGAAAATCCTGGAATTGCCTCAATCCCGGGAATTCCCGAGGGTCCCTCCCGGCCCCGGGGCGGCACCGACCGCTTGGACATGTCCCACACCCGGATGCTCTTGTCCTCGGAGTTGCTGAGGATCAGCTCCTGGCGCGGGTGGAAAACGGCGCAGGAAACGTTGTTGTAGTGGCCCCGGCACGTGTCCACCTCCCAGGCCTTGGATTCTGGGAAAAACAGGGGGAAATCCAGGGAAAACGGGGGAAAATCCCAGAGAAATGGGGGAAAATCCCGGAGAAATGGGAAAATATTAATGGAATGGGGAGAGAATGCAGGGGAATGGGGAGAAACAACAGGAAAATGGGAAAATACAGCAGAAAATGGGAGAAACCAGCCCAGCACGTGGCCACCTCCCAGGCCTTGGATTCTGGAAAAAACAGGGGGAAATCCAGGGGAAAATCCAGGGAAAACGGGAGAAAATCACAGAGAAATGGGGAAAAATCCCGGAGAAATGGGAAAAATCCCAGAGAAATAGGAAAAAATTCATGGAATGAGGAGAAACAGCAGGGAAATGGGAAAAAAACAGCAGAGAAAAGGAGAAAGCAGCTTGGCAAGTGGCCACCACCCATGGATTGGATTGTGGGGGATTTGGGGGAAAATCCAGGGAAAATGGGAAAAACCATTCATGGAATGGGGAGAAATAACAAGGGAATGGGGAAAGACCCCAAGGAAATGGGGAGAAATGATGGGGAAATGGGAAAAAAACAGCAGAGAAAAGGAGAAACCAGCCCAGCACGTGACCACCAGCCATGGCTTGGATTCTGGAAAAATCCAGGGGGAAATCCAGGGAAAAAGGGAAAAAAAAATCCCGGAGAAATGGGGAAAAATCCCAGAGAAATGGGAAAAAAAATTCATGGAATGAGGAGAAACAATGGGGAAATGGGAAAATACAGCAGAGAAAGGGAGAAACCAGCCCAGCACGTGGCCACCTCCCATGGATTGGATTCTGGGAAAAACAGGGGGAAATCCAGGGAAAACGGGGGAAAATCCCAGAGAAATGGGAAAAAATATTCATGGAATGGGGAAAAACAGCAGGGAAATGGGAAAAGAACAGCAGAAAATGGGAGAAACCAGCCCAGCAAGTGGCCACCACCCATAGCTTGGATTCTGGAAAATCCAGGGGGAAATCTGGGGAAAACGGGGAAAAAATCCCTGAGAAATGGGAAAAAATCCCAGAGAAATGGGAAAAAAATCCCAGAGAAATGGGAAAAAAATCCCAGAGAAATGGGAAAAAATTCATGGAATGGGGAGAGAATGCAGGGGAATGGGGAGAAACAACAGGAAAATGGGAAAAGAACTGCAGAGAAAAGGGGAAAGCAGCTTGGCAAGTGGCCACCACCCAGGCCTTGGATTCTGGAAAATCCAGGGGGGGAATCCAGGGAAAATGGGGGAAAAATCCCAGAGAAATGGGAAAAAAATCATGGAATGGGGAGAAACAGCAGGGAAATGGGGAAAGACCCCAAGGAAATGGGGAGAAACAATGGGGAAATGGGAAAAAAACAGCAGAGAAAAGGAGAAACCAGCCCAGCACGTGGCCACCTCCCAGGACTTGGATTCTGGAAATAACAGGGGGAAATCCAGGGAAAACGGGGGGAAAAAAAATCCCGGAGAAATGGGGAAAAATCCCGGAGAAATGGGAAAAAATCCCAGAGAAGTGGGAAAAGCAGCAGGGGAATGGGAAAGAAACAGCAGAGAAAGGGAGAAAGCAGCTTGGCAAGTGGCCACCACCCATGGCTTGGATTCTGGAAAATCCAGGGGGGAATCCAGGGAAAATGGGGGAAAAATCCCAGAGAAATGGGAAAAAAATCCCAGAGAAATGGGAAAATATTTGTGGAATGGGGAGAGGCACCAAGGAAATGGGGAGAAATGATGGGGAAATGGGAAAAACCAGCAGAGAAAGGGAGAAACCAGCCCAGAGCGTGGCCACCACCCAGGCCTTGGATTCTGGGAAAAACAGGGGGAAATCCAGGGAAAACGGGGAAAAATCCCGGAGAAATGGGGAAAAACCACAGAGAAATGGGGAAAAACCACAGAGAAATGGGAAAAAAATCCCAGAGAAATGGGAAAAATTCATGGAATGAGGAGAAACAGGGGGAAAATGGGAAAAAACAGCAGAGAAAAGGAGAAACCAGCCCAGCACGTGGCCACCACCCAGGACTTGGATTCTGGAATCCCGAGCCTTTTTCCTGGTTTTTTTTCCATTTTTTTCCCCATTTTTTCCCCATTTTTTTTCCATTTTCCCTGGTTTTTTTCCATTTTTTCCCCCTTTTTTCCCCATTTTTTCCCGTTTTTTCCCCATTTTTTCCCGGTTTTTCCCCATTTTTTTTCCCTGTTTTTTCCCCATTTTTTCCCATTTTTCCCCCATTTTTTCCCGGTTTTTTCCCAGTTTTTTCCCCATTTTTTCCCGTTTTCCCCCATTTTTTTCCCCATTTTTTCCCCATTTTTTTTTCCCATTTTCCCTGGTTTTTTTCCCTTTTTTCCCCATTTTTTCCCCATTTTTTCCTCACCGTTCATCCTCCAGATCTTGACCTGGCGGTCGTCGGCCCCGGACACGATGAGGGGCATGGAGGGGTGGAAGGCGGCCCAGTTCACACCCCGGTCATGGCCCTGGAAAATCCAGGGAATGAGGGAGAATCCAGGGGAAAATCCAGGGGAAAATCCAGGGAAAATCCAGGGGAAAATCCAGGGAATGAGGGAAAATCCAGGGGAAAATCCAGGGGAAAATCCAGGGAAAATCCAGGGAATGAGGGAAAATCCAGGGGAAAATCCAGGGAAAATCCAGGGGAAAATCCAGGGGAAAATCCAGGGAATGAGGGAGAATCCAGGGGAAATCCAGGGAAAATCCAGGGGAAAATCCAGGGGAAAATGGCCAGGAATGAGGGAGAATCCAGGGGCAAGGAGAGGAATGGGGGAAAACCCCCAGGAATGGGGGGAAAAGCAGAAAAATCCTTCTGGAATCACCCCCGGGACTGAAATATGAGGGGATTCCCATGGATCCCCCAGGGATTTCCCACAGAATTCCCATGGATCCCCCAGGGATCTCCCACAGAATTCCCATGGATCCCCCAGGGATTTCCCAGGCATTTCCAATGGATTTCCCACAGACTCCCCAGGGATTTCCCACAGATTTCCAGTGGATTTCCCACAGGTCTCTCATGGATCCTCCATGGATTCCCCATGGATTTCCTGCCATTTCCCACTGAATTCCAATGGATCCCCCAGGGATTTCCCAGGCATTTCCAATGGATTTCCCATGAACTCCCCATGGATTTCCCAGGGATTTCCAGTGGATTTCCCACAGGTTTCCCATGGATCCTCCCATGGATTCCCCATGGATTTCCTGCCATTTCCCACAGAATTCCAATGGATTTCCAATAGATTTCCAATGCATTTCCCACAGATTCCCCATGGATTTCCTGCCATTCCCCCATGGATCCCCCTTGGATTCCCCATGGATTTCCTGACATTTCCAATGTATTTCCAATGGTTTTCCCACAGAATTCCAATGGATTTCCAATGGATTTCCCACAGGTTTCCCATGGATCCCCCATGGATTTCCTGCCATTCCCCATGGATCCCCTGTGGATTCCCCTTGGATTCCCCATGGATCCCCCTTGGATTCCCCTTTGATCCCCCATGGATTCCCCATGGATTCCCCCATGGATCCCCCATGGATTCCCCATGGATTCCCCATGGATCCCCCTTGGATTTCCTGCCATTTTCCATGGATTCCCATGGATTCCCATGGATTCCCCATGGATTCCCTGCCATTCCCCCTGGATCCCCTGTGGATCCCCCACGGATCCCCCATGGATTCCCCCATGGATTCCCCCATGGATCCCCCTTGGACTCCCCATGGATTCCCCTTGGATTCCCCATGGATTCCCCTTGGATTCCCCATGGATTCCCCTTGGATTCCCTGCCATTTTCCATGGATTCCCTGCCATTCCCCCATGGATCCCCTGTGGATCCCCCATGGATTCCCCATGGATTCCCCATGGATCCCCCATGGATTCCCCATGGATTCCCCATAGATTCCCCATAGATTCCCCTTGGATTCCCTGCCATTTTCCATGGATTCCCCTTGGATCCCCCCATGGATCCCCCATGGATTCCCCCTGGATCCCCCCATGGATTCCCCTTGGATTTCCTGCCATTTTCCATGGATTCCCTGCCATTCCCCCATGGATCCCCCATGGATTCCCTGCCATTCCCCCCTGGATCCCCCATGGATTCCCTGCCATTTTCCATGGATTCCCTGCCATTCCCCCCTGGATCCCCATGGATCCCCCGTCACCTCCAGGACGTGTTTGACCACGGCGTCGGTGGTGCCGAACAGATCCACGCCGGTGATGCCGCGCACGTCCGACTCCACAGCGCCCGGGGACAGGTTCTTCTTCCGGAGCCCTGCAGCGCGGAAAAACCCGGAAAAACCCGGGAGAAATCCGGGAAAACCCAGGGAAAAACCCGGAAAAACCCAGGATAAATCCGGGATAAATCCGGGAAAACCCAGGGAAAAACCCGGAAAAACCCAGGGAAAAACCCAGGGAAAAACCCAGGGGAAAACCCAGGGAAAAACCCAGGATAAATCCGGGATAAATCCGGGATAAATCCGGGATAAATCCGGGAAAATGAAGGGAAAAACCCAAGGGAAAACCCAGGGAAAAACCCAGGGAAAAACCCAAGGGAAAACCCAGGGAAAACCCAAGAGAAAACCCAGGGAAAAACCCAGGGAAAAACCCAAGGGAAACCCGGGGAAAAACCAGGGAAAATCCAAGGGAAAACCCGGGATAACCCAAAGGAAAACCCAGGGAAAAACCAGGGAAAAACCAGGGAAAAACCAGGGAAAAACCAGGGGAAAACCCAAGGGAAAACCCAAGGGAAAACCCATTCCCATTTTTCCATGGATTTTTCTGTTTTTCCATGGATTTTCCCAGTTTTTCCATGGATTTTCCCCGTTATCTCACCGGATATGTCCCACACCCTGACGGTCTGGTCCATCCCGCTCCCATTCCCATTTTTCCATGGATTTTCCATGGATTCTCACCGGATACGTCCCACACCCTGACAGTTGGGTCCATCCCATTCCCACACCCATTTTCCCATGGATTTCCCATGGATTTTCCCAGTTTTTCCATGGATTCTCACCGGATATGTCCCAGACCCTGACGGTCGGGTCCATCCCATTCCCATTCCCATTTTCCATGGATTTCCCATGGATTTTCCCAGTTTTTCCCTGGAATCTCACCGGATATGTCCCACACCCTGACGGTCTGGTCCATCCCATTCCCATTCCCATTTTCCCATGGATTTTCCCAGTTTTCCCATGGATTTTTCCATGGAATCTCACCGGATATGTCCCACACCCTGACGGTCTGGTCCAGGCTGGCCGACACCACCAGGTCCTCGCTGGGGTGGAACTGGGCGCACATCACGTAATGGTTGTGTCCTGTCAGGACGCTGCTCCCAGAGCCGGGACAGAATTCCATGAAAACCCCGGGAACGGCTGGGATCGGGATTGGGATTGGGGCTGGGATTGGGGCTGGGATTGGGATTGGGGTTGGGCACTGCCAGGGAATCCCAGGGTCTCAGGAATCCCCAAGGAATCCCAGGGAATCCCAGGAGTTCCCAAGGAATCCCAGGATCCCAAGGAATCCCAGGAATCCCTGAGAATCCCAGAATCCCAAGGAATTCCCGGGTCTCAGGAATCCCCAAGGAATCCCAGGAATCCCAGGGAATCCCAGAATCTCAAGGTCTCAGGAATCCCCAAGGAATCCCTGAGAATCCCAGAATCCCAAGGAATCCCCAGGTCTCAGGAATCCCCAGGAATCCCACAAACCCCAGGAAATCCCAGGAACACCCAAGGAATCCCAGGAATCCCAGGAACCTCAGAATCCCAGGAATCCCCAAGGAATCCCAAGGAATCCCGGACATCCTCCAAACCCCAGGAATCCAAGGAATCCCCGTAAATCCCAGGAATCCCAGAGAATCCCAGAATCCCCAGGAATCCCCGGGTCTCAGGAATCCCCAAGGAAATTCCAGAATCCCCAAGGAATCCCCAAGGAATCTCCAGGAAATCCCAGGAATCCCAGGAATCCCAGACATCCCCCAAACCCCAGGGAATCCCAGGGAATCCCAGGAATCCCCCAAATCCCAGGAATCCCAGGAATCCCCAGGAATCTCCAGGGAATTCCAGAATCCCAAGGAATCCCCGGGTCTCAGGAATCCCCAAGGAATCCCCGGATCCCGGTAAATCCCAGGAATCCCATAAATCCCCTGGAATCCCAGGATCCCCATAAATCCCCAAGGAATCCCAGGGAATCTCAGAATCCCCAGAAAACCCCAGGAATCTCCAGAGAATCCCAGAATCCCAAGGAATCCCAGGGTCTCAGGAATCCCCAAGGAATCCCCATGAATCCCAGGAAACCCCAGGAAATCCCAGGATCCCCGTAAATCCCAGGAGTTCTCAAGGAATCCCAGGAATCCCAGAGAATCCCAGAACCCCAAGGAATTCCCGGGTCTCAGGAATCCCCAGAAATCCCAGGAATCCCCGGAACCTCAGAATCCCAGGAATCCCCAGAAAACCCCAGGAATCCAGGAAATCCCACAAACCCCAGGAAATCCCAGGAATCCCCAAGGAATCTCCAGGAAATCCCAGGAATCCCAGAATCCCAGGAAATCCCGGAATCCCCAGGGAATCCCCAGGAATCCCAGAAAACCCCAGGAATCCCAGGAAATCCAAGAATCCCAAGGAATCCCAGGGTCTCAGGAATCCCCAAGGAATCCCAAGAAATCCCAGGATCCCAAGGAATCCCACAAACCCCAGGGAATCCCAGGAAACCCCAGGAAATCCCAGGAAATCCCAGGAGTTCCCAAGGAATCCCAGACATCCCCCAAACCCCAAGGAATCCCAGGAAATCCCAGGAGCCTCAGAATCCCAGGGTCTCAGAAATCCCCAGGGAATCCCCAAGGAATCCCACAAACCCCAGGGAATCCCAGGAATCCCCAAGGAATCCCAGGGAATCTCAGAATCCCCAGAAAACCCCAGGAATCCCAGAATCCCAAGGAATCCCAGATGTCCCCCAAACCCCAGGAAATCCCAGAGAATCCCAGAATCCCAAGGAATCCCAGGGTCTCAGGAATCCCCAAGGAATCCCAAGAAATCCCAGGAGTTCCCAAGGAATCCCAGGAATCCCCAGGGAATCCAGGAAATCCCACAAACCCCAGGAATCCCCGTCAATCCCAGGAATCCCCATAAATCCCAGGAAATCCCACAAATCCCATAAATCCCGGGATCCCAGCACTGACCAGACGCAGGTGCGGCTCTGCCAGTTCCACACGCGGATGGTTTGGTCGTCGGAGGCGCTCAGGATCCAGGGATATTCCTGGGAAAAATGGGAAAAATGGGAAAAAACCACAAAAAAACCCCCCTGGGATTGGGGGCCTGGAGAGAGCCCGGCCCCGGGAATTCCTCATTTCCCAGGGAAAGAACCTCGGGAAGGGATCCTGGGGAAATTCCATTAAAAAATTCCCATTGAAAAAAAATCCCCGCTGGAGATTCCCGGGAAGGAATTCCCGGAAAAAAACCACAACAAGATTGCCAGGAAAATGAGGATTTCATGGGAATGATCCCACCAGAAAATCCCAGACACCCTGGATTCCCTGGGAAAGCCCAGAATTCCATGAAATCCTGGACTCCCTGGAAAAGCCCAGAATTCCATGAAATCCTGGATTCCCTGGGAAAGCCCAGAATTCCATGAAATCCTGGACTCCCAGGATAACCCTGGAAAAGCCCAGAATTCCATGAAATCCTGGATTCCCTGGAAAAGCCCAGAATTCCCTGAAATCCTGGATTCCCGGGATAACCCTGCAATTCCCAGAACCCCAGAATTCCCAGAAATTCCCAGGAAAGCCCCAGAATTCCTGGGATAACTCAGAATTCCCAGAACCCCAGAATTCCCAGGATAAATCCCGGAATTCCCAGGAGAGCTGATTCCCACTGGGCATTGCCAGAAATCCTGAAATCCTGGGATAACCCGGAATTCCCAGAAAGCCCCAGAATTCCCAGAAAAACCTCATAATTTCCAGAAAATTCCCAGGAATTCCCATAAAAAATTCCCAGCATAACCCCCAGAATTCCTGGGATAACCCTGCATTCCCAGAACCCCTCAGAATTCCCAGGAAAGCCCCAGGAATTCCCGGGATAATCCCCAGAATTCCTGGGATAACCCTGCATTCCCAGAACCCCAGAACTCCCGGATAATCCCCAGAAATTCCCAAAAATTCCTGGAATTCCCAGCAAAGCCCCAGAATTCCTGGGATAATGCCCAGAAATTCCCAGGAAAGCCCCAGAATTCCCGGGACAATCCTGCATTCCCAGAACCCCAGAACCCCAGAATTCCCAGGAAAGCCCCAGAATTCCCGGGATAACCCTGCATTCCCAGAACCCCAGAACTCCCAGCACCCCAGAATTCCCGGATGACCCCCAGAATTCCCAGGAATTCCCGGAATTCCCAGGAAAGCCCTGGAATTCCCGGGACAACCCCCAGAATTCCCGGGATAATCCTGTATTCCCAGAACCCCTCAAAATCCTCAGGAAAGCCCCAGAAATTCCCGGGGTAATCCCCAGAAATTCCCAGGAAAATCCCGGAATTCCCAGGATAATCCTGTATTCCCAGAACCCCAGAATTCCCAGGAAAGCCCCAGAATTCCTGGGATAATCCCCAGAATTCCCAGGACCCCAGAAATTCCCAGGAAAGCCCTGGAATTCCTGGGATAATCCCCAGAATTCCTGGGATAACCCTGCATTCCCAGAACCCCAGAAATTCCCGGGACAATCCCCGGGAATTCCCAGGAAAATCCCAGAATTCCCAGGAAAACCCTGCATTCCCAGCACCCCAGAACTCCCGGAACCCCAGAATTCCCGGATAACCCCCAGAATTCCCAGGAATTCCCGGGATAACCCTGCATTCCCAGAACCCCCAGAATTCCCAGGAAAGCCCCAGAAATTCCCAGGAAAGCCCCGGAATTCCTGGGACAATCCTGCATTCCCAGCACCCCAGAATTCCCGGATGAGCCCAGAATTCCCGGGAATTCCCGGCATTCCCAGGATAACCCTGCATTCCCAGAACCCCAGAAATTCCCAGGAAAGCCCCAGAAATTCCTGGATAATCCCTGGAAATTCCCAGGAATTCCCAGGACAAGCCCCAGAATTCCCGGGATAACCCTGCATTCGCAGAACTCCCAGCACCCCAGAATTCCCAGGAATTCCCGGCATTCCCAGGATAACCCTGCATTCCCAGCACCCCCAGAATTCCCAGATGATCCCAGAATTCCCGGGAATTCCCGGCATTCCAGGACTGACGTGGTGGAAGAAGGTGGTGCGGATGTAGTCCAGGTGTCCCAGCAGGGTGAACAGGCAGCGCCGCAGTTTGTAATTCCACACCTGCAATTCCACAGGGAAAATTGGGAAAAATTCCCGGAAAATTCCCGGAATTCCACACCGGGACAGGCCCAGTTTGTAATTCCACACCTGCAATTCCACAGGGAAAATTTGGGAAAATCCAGGGAAAATTCCCGGAAAATTCCCGGAATTCCACACCGGGACAGGCCCAGTTTGTAATTCCACACCTGCAATTCCACAGGGAAAATTCCCAGAAAATTCCCGGAATTCCACACCGGGACAGGCCCAGTTTGTAATTCCAGACCTGCAATTCCACAGGGAAAATTTGGGAAAATCCAGGGAAAATTCCCGGAAAATTCCCGGAATTCCACACCGGGACAGGCCCAGTTTGTAATTCCACACCTGCAATTCCACAGGGAAAATTTGGGAAAAATTCCCGGAAAATTCCCGGAAAATTCCCGGAATTCCACACCAGGACAGGCCCAGTTTGTAATTCCACACCTGCAATTCCACAGGGAAAATTCCCAGAAAATTCCCGGAATTCCACACCGGGACAGGCCCAGTTTGTAATTCCACACCTGCAATTCCACAGGGAAAATTCCCAGAAAATTCCCGGAATTCCGGAGCAGAACAGGCCCAGCCCCACCCCGGGGCAGCGGCAGCACCGAATTCCCAAATTCCCACTTTTTTTTGCTTTTTCCTGGGATTTTTCTCCGTTTATTCCCAGATTTTCTCACTCAATTCCGGTTTTTGATCCCAGGTTTCTCGCTCCCATCCCTCAGTCCCGATTCCCAAATTTTATTCCCAAGAATTTTGAGCTGGGAAAGAGCTCAGGGATGATCCCAGCCCTTGCCAGGCTCTGGGTTTTTGGGGGGGGAAAAAGGGGGAAAAAATAAGGAAAAATGGGAAGAAAATGGGAAGAAAATGGGGAGAAAAAAAGAGGAAAATGTGGGGGAAAATGGGAAAAATTTGGGGAAAAATTTGGGGAAAAAATGGGAAGAAAATGGGAGGAAAATGGGAAGAAAATGGGAAGAAAATGGGAAGAAAATGGGAAGAAAATGGGAAGAAAATGGGAAGAAAATGGGAAGAAAATGGGAAGAAAATGGGAAGAAAATGGGAAGAAAAAGAGAAGAAAAATGGGGGGGAAAATGGGAAAAAATTGGGGAAAAAATGGGAAGAAAATAGGAAGAAAAAATGGGGAAAAAATGGGAAAAATGGGAAGAAAAAGAGAGGAAAATGGGGGGAAAAAGTGGGAAAAATTTGGGGAAAAAATGGGGAAGAAAATGGGAAGAAAATGGGAAGAAAATGGGAAGAAAATGGGAAGAAAATGGGAAGAAAATGGGAAGAAAATGGGAAGAAAATGGGAAGAAAATGGGAAGAAAATGGGAAGAAAATGGGAAGAAAATGGGAAGAAAAAGAGAGGAAAATGGGGGGGAAAAATGGGAAAAATTTGGGGAAAAAATGGGAAAAAATGGGAAGAAAAATGGGAAGAAAATGGGAAGAAAATGGGAAGAAAACAGGGGAGAAAACAGGGGAAAATGGAAAAAATGGGGGAAAAAACGGGGGAAAAAACGGGGGAAAAAATGGAAAAAAAACAGAAAAAAATGGGGGAAAAAGGGGGAAAAAATGGAAAAAAAAACAGGGAAAAAATTTGGGGGGAAAATGGGAAAAAAAAAGGGAAATTTGGGAATGCTCACCTTGATTTTGTAGTCATCGCCCCCGGACACGAAGAGCGGCTGCTGCTTGTGGAAATCGATGCCTCGGACCGGCCCTGGAATGGGAAATCCCTTGGAATCCCTCTGGAATTCTCCTCCTGATTTTTTGGGAATTTTCCCCCAAACTTCTGGGAATTTTTCCTAAATTTTTGGGGTTTTTTTTTCCCAATTTTTGGGGAATTTCCCCCCAAAATCCTTGAGAATTTCTCCCCCTCCAGAGCCAAACCCAGAAGCGCCACGAGTCCAAGGGGATCCCAGAACCCCAAGAATTCTTGGATTTCTCCCATTTTTCCCTGGGTTTTTCCCAGAGTTTTTCCAATTTTCCCATTTTTTCTGATTTTTTCCCATTTTTTCCCCATTTCTGCCGTCATGCTCATCGAACTCATCAATGAGGGAGCACACAGGACCCGGCCCAAACCTTTGGGAATTCTCCCCCAAACTTCAGGGAGCTCCCAGAACCCCCAGAATTCCTGGAGTTTTCCCAGAATTTTGCCATTTTTCCCCATTTTTCCCCATTTTCCCCCCATTTTCACCCCATTTTCGCCGTCGTGCTCATCAAACTTATCAATGAGGGCACACATGGGACCCACCCCACCACAGCCTCAGGGGCTCCCCAGAACGCCCGGAATTCCCGGATTTTTCCCAGAATTTTTTCATTTTTCCCAATTTTTTCTGCTTTTTCCTGTTCTTTTTCCCGTTTTTCCCCATTTTTTCCCATTTTCACCCCATTTTTACCGTCGTGCTCGTCGATCTTGTCAATGAGGGCACACATGGGACCCACCCCACCACAGCCTCAGGGGCTCCCCAGAATGCCCAGAACTCCCGGATTTTTCCCAGAATTTTTTCATTTTCCCCGATTTTTTCTGTTTTTTCCTGGTTTTTTCCCGTTTTTTCCTGTTTTTGCCCTTTTTCCCCCCGTTTTTACCGTCGTGCTCGTCAATCTTGCCAATGAGGGCACACATGGGACCCACCCCACCACAGCCTCAGGGGCTCCCCAGAACGCCCAGAATTCCCGGATTTTTCCCAGAATTTTTTCATTTTTCCCGATTTTTTCCTGTTTTTTTCCCGTTTTTGCCCTTTTTCCCCCCGTTTTTACCGTCGTGCTCGTCGAACTTGTCGATGAGGGTGCACATGCGGTAGTCCCAGAGCTGGATGACGCCGTTGTGGAGGCTGCTCAGCACCCAGGGCCGCTTGGGGTGGAACGAGAGCCCTGGGAAAAGGGGGAAAAAACTGGAAATAAACCTGGGAAAACCCTGGGAAATAAACCTGGGAAAGGGTGGGGAAAGGGGGGAAATAAACCTGGGAAAAACCTGGGAAATAAACCTGGGAAAAACCTGCGATCAGACCCCAAACCCCCCCTGGATCAGACCCCAAACCCGCCATGGATCCCCCTCCATTCCCCTCTCCAGCCGCTCCAGGCCCTCCCTCCATGACGGGATCCCAGCTTCCCCCCATAGTTCCGGCTCCCCATTCCCCGACCCCCGCTTTATCCCGCTGTATCCCGCTTTTTCCCGCTTTATCCCGGTTTTTCACCTTTCACCCGCGCGGATTTGGTCTCGAATTTGGTCAACATGGTCCCAGCCCGGCCCGGCCGCAACCCGGAACCTCCACGTCGGCACCGCGGGAACGCCCCGGAAGCGGCACCGCTTTTCCTCTACGTCACTTCCGCCGGATGGCGGAAGTGGAGTGGCCGCGGGCGGTGATGGCGGCCGGGCCGGGCCAGGATTCCCCGGGAATGGCCCCGGGAACGGCCCGGAATTCCATGGGAACGGCCTGGAATTCCATGGGGTTGCTCCGCGCGCTGCTCGTGGCCGCGCTGGCGGCGGGTGAGGCCTTAGGGGCGGCCTGGGGGCTCCTGAGAGGAGCGGAGGGGGCGAAGCCTCCCGGGGGCGCTTTTGGGGTCCCCAATTCCCCTTTTGGGGTCCCCAATTCCCCTTTTGGCGTCGCCAGTTTCCCCTTTGGGGTCCCCAATTCCCCTTTTGGGGTCCCCAGTTTCCCCTTTGGGGTCCCCAATTCCCCTTTTGGGGTCCCCAATTCCCCTTTTGGGGTCCCCAATTCCCCTTTTGGGGTCCCCAATTCACCTTTGGGGTCCCCAATTTCCCTTTTGGGGTCCCCAATTCCCCTTTGGGGTCCCCAGTTTCCCCTTTAGGGTCCCCAATTCCCCTTTTGGGGTCCCCAGTGCCCCTTTTGGGGTCCCTGTGGCCCCGGCTCCGTTCCCTTTTCCTTTTCCCAGCCCATTCCCAGGTTTTGGGGTTAAACCCCAGGCAAGGGTCTCTTCCCTGTTTCCCTGCCCCATTCCTGGTGTTTCCCCAGCCCATTCCCAGTTTTTGATCCCGTTTTTCCCAGCCCCGTTCCCAGTCTCTGATCCCGGTCTTTCCCAGCCCCATTCCCAGGTTTTGATCCTGGTTTTTCCTGTGACATTCCCAGTTTCTGATCCCAATTTTTCCCAGTCCTTGGTCCCATTTGCCCCAGCCCATTCCCAGGTTCTGATCCCGTTTATCCTGTGCCATTCCTGGCTTTTGATCCCGTTTTTCCCTGTTCCATTCCCAGGTTTTGATCCCAGTCATTCCCAGGTTTTGATCCCAGTCATTCCCAGTGTCTGATCCCATTTTTCCCATGCCATTCCCAGTCTCTGCCCCATTCCCAGTCCCTGATCCCATTTTTCCCCTTTTTGATCCCATTTTTCCTATGCCATTCCCAGGCCCTGATCCCGTTTCTCCCCTTTTTAATCCCATTTTTCCTGTGCCATTCCCAGTTTCTCATCCTGGTGTTTCCCTGCCCCATTCCCAGCCCCTGATCCCATTTTCCCCATTTTTGATCCCGTTTTTGATCCTGTTTTTCCCCTGCCATTCCCAGTCTCTGCTCCTGGTGTTTCCCTGCCCCGTCCCCAGTCCCTGATCCCGTTTTTCCCGTTTTTTTCCCATTTTTGATCCCGTTTTTGATCCTGTTTTTGATCCCGTTTTTCCCATGCCATTCCCGGTCTCTGCTCCCAGTGTTTCCCAGCCCCTGATCCCGTTTTTCCCGGTGTTTTTCCCATTTTTGATCCCGTTTTTCCCCTGCCATTCCCATTCTCTGATCCCTGTGTTTCCCAGCCCCTGATCCCATTTTTCCCCGTTTTTGATCCCGTTTTTCCCGGTTTTTCCCCATTTTTGACCCCATTTTTCCCCGTTTTTGATCCCGTTTTTCCCCTGCCATTCCCAGTCTCTGATCCCGGTGTTTCCCAACCCCTGACCCCGTTTTTCCCCATTTTTGATCCCATTTTTGATCCCGTTTTTCCCCGTTTTTGATCCCGTTTTTCCCATGCCATTCCCAGTCTCTGCTCCTGGTGTTTCCCTGCCCCGTCCCCAGTCCCTGATCCCGTTTTTCCCCGTTTTTGACCCCGTTTTTCCCATGCCATCCCCAGTCTCTGCTCCCGGTGTTTCCCAGCCCCTGATCCCGTTTTTCCCGGTTTTTCCCCGTTTTTCCCGGTTTTTCCCCATTTCTGACCCCGTTTTCCCCGTTTTTCCCGTTTTTCCCCGTTTCTGACCCCGTTTTTCCCCGTTTTTCCCCGTTTTTCCCAGTTTTTCCCCGTTTTTCCCAGTTTTTCCCCGTTTTTCCCGTTTTTCCCCGTTTCTGACCCCGTTTTTCCCAGTTTTTCCCGGTTTTTCCCAGTTTTTCCCCGTTTTTCCCAGTTTTTCCCCGTTTCTGACCCCGTTTTCCCCGTGCCACCCCAGGTTCCTGCCAGGGCAATTCAGTGCACAGGAAGATTTACATCAGCCTGAACCACACAGCGCCCTGCGTGCGCCTGCTCAACGCCACGCACCAGATCGGCTGCCAGTGTGAGCAGAAACCTGGGAATGCCGGGAATTTGGGAATTCTGGGAATGCTGGGGGTGTGAGGGAGCCTCCCTGCCTGTGTGAGATATCCTGGGAATCCTGGGAACTTCGGGAGATCTGGGAATGCTGGGGGTGCTGCATGCCGTGCATCAGATTGGCTGCCAGTGTGAGCAGAAATCTGGGAATTCTGGGAACTTGGGAATTTAGGGAAATCTGGGAATGCTGGGAATGCTGGGGGTGCTGCTGGCGGTGGCAGAGCCCCTCAGCTCCCTGCCCATCTTTTCCAGGGAATTTTGGGAATTCTGAGGGGACAAATCCCACATTTCCACCCCACAGCTCTCCCTCACCCCCCTCCCCTAGTATTCCATGGATTTTTCGTGGGAATTTTGGGAATCCTGAGGGGACAAATCCCGCATTTCCACCCCGCAGCTCTTCCCTAAAACTCTCATCCTCCTGCCCATCTTTTCATGGGAATTTTGGGAATCCTGAGGGGACAAATCCCACATTTCCACCCTGTGGCTCTTCCCTAAAACCCTCATCCCCTTCCCCTGCTTTTCCTGGGAATCCTGAGGGGACAAATCCTGAATTTCCACCCCACAGCTCTCCCTCACCCCGCTCCCCTGCTATTCCATGGAAATCCATGGATTTTCCATGGGAATTTTGGGAATCCTGAGGGGACAAATCCCACATTTCCACCCACAGCTCTCCCTCACCACGCTCCCCTAGTATTCCATGGGAATCCATGGATTTTTTGTGGGAATTTTGGGAATTCTGAGGGGACAAATCCCACATTTCCACTCCACAGCTCTTCCCTGAATTCCTCAGCTCTCTGCCTTGGTTTTCCAGAGAATTTTGGGAATTCTGAGGGGACAAATCCCACATTTCCACCCCACAGCTCTCCCTCACCTGCTCCCCTAGTATTCCATGGATTTTTTGTGGGAATTTTGAGAATTCTGAGGGGACAAATCCCGCATTTCCACCCTGTGGCTCTTCCCTAAAACCCTCATCCCCTTCCCCTGCTTTTCCTGGGAATCCTGAGGGGACAAATCCTGAATTTCCACCCCACAGCTCTCGCCCTCAGCCCCTCACCCCGCTCCCCTGCTATTCCATGGGAATCCATGGGTTTTTTGTGGGAATTTTGGGAATCCTGAGGGGACAAATCCCACATTTCCACCCTGCGGCTCTTCCCTAAAACCCTCATCCTCCTGCCCATCTTTTCCAGAGAATTTTGGGAATCCTGAGGGGACAAATCCCACATTTCCACTCCACAGCTCTCCCTCACCCCGCTCCCCTGCTATTCCATAGAAACCCATGGATTTTCCATGGGAATTTTGGGAATCCTGAGGGGACAAATCCCACATTTCCACCCCACAGCTCTCCCTCACCCCGCTCCCCTGCTATTCCATAGAAACCCATGGATTTTCCATGGGAATTTTGGGAATCCTGAGGGGACAAATCCCACATTTCCATTCCACAGCTCTTCCCTGAATTCCTCAGCTCTCTGCCTTGGTTTTCCAGAGAATTTTGGGAATCCTGAGGGGACAAATCCCACATTTCCACCCCACAGCTCTCCCTCACCTGCTCCCCTAGTATTCCATGGATTTTTTGTGGGAATTTTGAGAATTCTGAGGGGACAAATCCCGCATTTCCACTCCACAGCTCTCCCTCACCCCACTCCCCTGCTATTCCATGGGAACCCATGGATTTTCCATGGGAATTTTGGGAATCCTGAGGGGACAAATCCCACATTTCCATTCCACAGCTCTTCCCTGAATTCCTCAGCTCTCTGCCTTGGTTTTCCAGAGAATTTTGGGAATCCTGAGGGGACAAATCCCACATTTCCACCCCGCAGCTCTTCCCCTCAACCCCTCATCCCCCTGCCATGGTGTTCCATGGAACCCCCGGATTTTTCCTGGCAATCCCGGGATTCCTGGGGCTCAGATCCCGTTTTTCCCTCCGCAGCCTCGCTGAGCGGGGACACGGGCGTGATCCACGTGGTGGAGCAGGAGCAGGACCTGGAGTGGGCCCTGTCCAAGGGCCCCCACCCTCCCTACATGATCCTGCTGGACGGGAAGCTCTTCTCCAGGTGGGAATTCCGGGATCGGGAACGCCAAAATCCGGGATCAAATCCCCTTTCCCAGGCGCTCCTGGGGTTCCAGGGCTGCTGTCCTTGCTGAACTTTGCCTTTCCTGCTTTTCTTTCCCTTTAGTGGGATTGGATTCTCAAATCCATGGAATGCTGATCCATGGTTTTACAAAAACATGGAAAATAAACCTTGGGATGGACTTGGGGCTCCTTTTCCTGGGAAAAGCAGGGAAGATGTGGCTGGAAGTTTCTCCCTGTTGATTTTCCCCTCATTTTAGGCCATTTTCCAAGGGATTTTCCATTATTTTTTAAGTTTATCCCCAGCTTTCAATTACTCATGGATAAATCCCAAATTCCAGCCCTTTTTTCCTTTTTTCCGGGGAGGTTTTGCTGCACCTGAGGGAATTTCCAGGATTTCCGGCCTTGGCCGTTTTCCACCATTTTGGGCCCTCCCAAGATAAAAATCTCAGCATTTTTCCCTTCATTTCCTTGATTTATCCCTGGATTTCACTTTTCTCTGGATAAATCCCAAATTCCAGCCCTATTTTTCCTTTTTTCCAGGGAGGTTTTGCTGCACCTGAGGGAATTTCCAGGATTTCCGGCCTTGTTGGTTTTCCACCATTTTGGGCCCTCACAAAATAAAATTCCTGGGCTTTTTTCTTCATTCCCTTGCTTCATCCCCAGATTTCAATTCCTTATGGATAAATCCCAAATTCCAGCCCTTTTTCCCCATTTCCAGGGAGGTTTTGCTGCACCTGAGGGAATTTCCAGCCTTGTTGGTTTTCCACCATTTTGGGCCCTCCCAAGATAAAAACCTCAGCATTTTCCCCTTCATTTCCTTGATTTATTCCTGGATTTCACTTTTCTCTGGATAAATCCCAAATTCCAGCCCTTTTTCCCCATTTCCAGGGAGGTTTTGATGCAGCTGAAAGGAACCTCCCGGATTTCAGGCCTGGCTGTGGCCGCTGCCTCTCCCGCCCCTTCCCAAGGATTTTCCCCAGGATTGAAGTGTCCCAACGATGGATTTGGTGAGCAAAATCCCAAACTTTTCCCCCTGGCTTTTTCCCTATTTTTCCCCTTTTTTTCCCCCTTTTTTCCCCCTTTTTTTCCCCTTTTTTTCCCCTTTTTTTCCCCTTTTTTTCCCCTTTTTTTCCCCTTTTTTTCCTCCATTTCCCCGTTTGCTTCACATTTTTTTTCCATTTTTTCTTGGGTTTTCCTCCTGTTTTTCCCCTCTTTTTTCCCATTTTCTCCCCCCATTTTCCCTCTGATTTTCCTCATTTTATCCCATTTCTTTCACTGTTCGAATTTTTCACCTTTTTTCCCATTTTCTTTTCCATTTTCCCCCTGTTTTATCCCCATTTTTCAGGTGTTTATTCAGACACCTGCAGCCCACAGTTCTTGCCCAATTTTTGCCCATTTTTCACCATTTTCCCCCCATTTTTCAGGCGTTTATTCAGACACCTATGGCCTGCAGTTCTTGCCCAGTTTTTACCATTTTCCCCCCATTTTTCAGGTGTTTACTCAGACTCCTATGGCCCTCAGTTCTTACCCAATTTTTACCCATTTTTCACCGTTTTTCCCCCATTTTTCAGGCGTTTACTCAGACTCCTATGGCCTGCAGGTCTTGCCCAATTTTTACCCATTTTTCACCGTTTTTCCCCCATTTTTTACCATTTTTCCCCCATTTTTCAGGCATTTATTCAGATACCTGTGGCCCTCAGTTCTTGCCCAGTTTTTACCCATTTTTTACCATTTTTCCCCCATTTTTCAGGCGTTTACTCAGACTCCTATGGCCCTCAGTTCTTACCCAGTTTTTACCCATTTTTCTCCATTTTTCCCCCATTTTTCAGGCGTTTACTCAGACTCCTATGGCCCTCAGTTCTTGCCCAATTTTTGCCCATTTTTCACCATTTTCCCCCCATTTTTCAGGTGTTTACTCAGACTCCTATGGCCCTCAGTTCCTGCCCAGTTTTTACCCATTTTTCACCGTTTTTCCCCCATTTTTCACCATTTTTCCCCCATTTTTCAGGTGTTTATTCAGACTCCTATGGCCCTCAGTTCTTGCCCAATTTTTACCCATTTTTCTCTGTTTTTCCCCCATTTTTCAGGCGTTTACTCAGACACCTGTGGCCCTCAGTTCTTGCCCAGTTTTTACCCATTTTTCACCATTTTTCCCCCATTTTTCAGGCGTTTACTCAGACTCCTATGGCCCACAGTTCGCTCACTGCAATGGCTCTGAGTGGCTCCAGTTTTTTGCCCAATTTTTGCCCATTTTTCTCTGTTTTTCCCCCATTTTTCAGCTGTTTATTCAGACTCCTATGGCCCTCAGTTCTAGCCCAGTTTTTGCCCATTTTTTACCATTTCCCCCCCATTTTTCAGGCGTTTACTCAGACACCTGCAGGACACAGATTTTGCCCATTTTTCACCGTTTTTCCCCCATTTTCCAGCTGTTTATTCAGACTCCTATGGCCCTCAGTTCTTCCCCAGTTTTTACCCATTTTTCACCGTTTTTCCCCCATTTTTCAGGCGTTTACTCAGACTCCTATGGCCCTCAGTTCCTGCCCAGTTTTTACCCATTTTTTACCATTTTTCCCCCATTTTTCAGGCGTTTACTCAGACTCCTATGGCCCTCAGTTCTTACCCAGTTTTTACCCATTTTTCTCCATTTTTCCCCCATTTTTCAGGCGTTTATTCAGACTCCTATGGCCCTCAGTTCTTGCCCAGTTTTTGCCCATTTTTCACCGTTTTTATCCCCATTTTTCAGGCGTTTACTCAGACTCCTATGGCCCTCAGTTCTTACCCAATTTTTACCCATTTTTCACCATTTTTCCCCCATTTTTCAGGCGTTTACTCAGACTCCTATGGCCCTCAGTTCTTGCCCAGTTTTTACCCATTTTTCACCATTTTTCCCCCATTTTTCACCATTTTCCCCCATTTTTCAGGCGTTTACTCAGACTCCTATGGCCCTCAGTTCTCTCACTGCAACGGCTCCGAGTGGAACCCGGGCGGCTCCGGGATCTCCTACGAGGATTTTCCCTTCCCCATTTTCCTGCTGCAGGACGCCAACGAGACCCAGCTCATCAAAGAGGTGAGGGGGGCACGGGGTGGGGAAAAAATGCCCTAAAAATCTGGTAAAATCCTTTGGAAATCCCTTAAAACCCAATTAAAAATCATTTGAATCCGGAAAAACCCGTTGAAAGTTCATTAACTCCACAAAAGCCCCTTGGAAATCCATTGAAAAGTCATTAAAATTCGGTAAAATCAAATTAAAAATCATTTAAAGCCTTTGAAAATTTATTAAAATGCGTTGAAACCTTAAAAGTCCATTGAAAATTCATTAGAATTCATTCATTCTGTAGAAGTCCATTGCAAATTCATTAAAATGCATTAAAACTTTAAAAGTTCATTGAAAATTCATTAAAATCCATTCAATCTGTAGAAGTCCATTGAGAATTTATTAAAATGCATTGAAACCTTAAAAACCCATTGAAAATTCATTAAAATGCATTAAAACCTTAAGAGTCCATTGAAAAGTCATTAAAATCCATTAAAACATTAAAAATCCATTGAAAATCTTTAAAATTCCATTAAAATTCCATTAAAATTCCATTAAAATCTTTAAAATTCTATTAAAATTCATGAAAAATCTTTAAAACTCCATTAAAAATCCATTAAAAATCTTTAAAATTCCATAAAAATTCCATTAAAAACCCATTAAAAATCTTTAAAATTCCATTAAAAATCCATTAAAAATCCATTAAAATTCCAATAAGATTCCATTAAAAATCCTTAAAATTCTATTAAAAATTCCATTAAAAATCCATTAAAAATCTTTAAAATTCTATTAAAAATCTTTAAAATTCCATTAAAAATCCATTAAAAATCCATTAAAATTCCGTTAAAAATCCATTAACATTCCATTAAAAATGCATTAAAAATCTTTAAAATTCCATTAAAAATCCATTAAAAATCTTTAAAATTCCATTAAAATTCCATTAAAATTCCATTAAAAATCTTTAAAATTCCATTAAAAAATCCATTAAAAATCCATTAAAAATCTTTAAAATTCCATTAAAAAATCCATTAAAAATCCATTAAAAACATATTAAAAATCTTTAAAATTCCATTAAAATTCATGAAAAATCTTTAAAAATCCATTAAAAATCCATTAAAAATTCCATTAAAAATCCATTAAAAATTCCATTAAAAATCTATTAAAAATTCCATTAAAAATCTTTAAAATTCCACTAAAAATCCATTAAAAATCCATTAAAAATCTTTAAAATTCCATTCAAACCCCATTCAAACCCCATTCAAACCCCATTCAAACCCCAAAACCCCCAATATTTAAAACCCCCATAAGAGCAGAAGTTTAGTGCCGTGTTTGTGCCTGCAGTGTTTCCGTGCCCACAACGTTCCCAGCGCTGCGGGCTCGGTGCCGCAGTTCCCGCTCTGTGCCCTGCAGCTGCAGTCCCACATGCACGCGGCCGCCAGCACCCAGACCTGCATGCGCCGCAGCTCCCTGCAGAGCGCCTTCAGCATCAACCCAGGTTAGTGGGGCTGCAATGGGGCTGCAATGGGGCTGTGCTGGGCTGCAATGGGGCTGTGCTAGGGCTGCAATGGGGCTGCAATGGGGCTGTGCTGGGCTGCAATGGGGCTGCAGAGCGCCTTCAGCATCAACCCAGGTCAGTGCTGCAAGGGGGCTGCAATGGGGCCTTCAGCATCAACCCAGGTCAGTGCTGCATTGGGGCTGCTGCATTGGGGCCTTCAGCATCAACCCAGGTCAGTGCTGCAAGGGGGCTGCAATGGGGCCTTCAGCATCAACCCAGGTCAGTGCTGCACAGGGGGGGCTGCAATGGGGCTGCTGCAATGGGGCTGTGCTGGGCTGCAATGGGGCCTTCAGCATCAACCCAGGTCAGTGCTGCAATGGGGCTGTGAATGGGGCTGCAATGGGGCTGCAATGGGGCTGCAGAGCGCCTTCAGCATCAACCCAGGTCAGTGCTGCATTGGGGCTGTGCTAGGGCTGCATTGGGGCTGCATTGGGGCTGTGCTAGGGCTGCAATGGGGCTGCAGAGCGCCTTCAGCATCAACCCAGGTCAGTGCTGCATTGGGGCTGCAATGGGGCCTTCAGCATCAACCCAGGTCAGTGCTGCATTGGGGCTGCTGCATTGGGGCCTTCAGCATCAACCCAGGTCAGTGGGGCTGCAATGGGGCTGTGCTAGGGCTGCAATGGGGCTGTGAATGGGGCTGCAGAGCGCCTTCAGCATCAACCCAGGTTAGTGCTGCATTGGGGCTGCTGCAATGGGGCCTTCAGCATCAACCCAGGTCAGTGGGGCTGCAATGGGGCTGCAATGGGGCTGCAATGGGGCTGTGCTGGGGCTGCAATGGGGCTGTGCTGGGGCTGCATTGGGGCTGTGAATGGGGCTGCAGAGCGCCTTCAGCATCAACCCAGGTCAGTGGGGCTGCAATGGGGCTGCAATGGGGCTGCAATGGGGCTGTGCTGGGGCTGCAATGGGGCTGTGCTGGGGCTGCATTGGGGCTGTGAATGGGGCTGCAATGGGGCTGCAGAGCGCCTTCAGCATCAACCCAGGTCAGTGGGGCTGCAATGGGGCTGCAATGGGGCTGCAATGGGGCTGTGCTGGGGCTGCAATGGGGCTGTGCTGGGGCTGCATTGGGGCTGTGAATGGGGCTGCAATGGGGCTGCAGAGCGCCTTCAGCATCAACCCAGGTCAGTGGGGCTGCAATGGGGCTGTGCTGGGGCTGTGCTGGGCTGCATTGGGGCCTTCAGCATCAACCCAGGTCAGTGCTGCCATGGGGCTGCAATGGGGCTGCAATGGGGCTGCAGAGCGCCTTCAGCATCAACCCAGGTTAGTGCTGCAATGGGGCTGCTGCAATGGGGCTGCTGCATTGGGGCTGCATTGGGGCTGCAGAGCGCCTTCAGCATCAACCCAGGTCAGTGGGGCTGCAATGGGGCTGCAATGGGGCTGTGCTGGGCTGCAATGGGGCCTTCAGCATCAACCCAGGTCAGTGCTGCTGCAATGGGGCTGTGCTGGGGCTGTGCTAGGGCTGCAATGGGGCTGCTGCAATGGGGCTGCAATGGGGCTGTGCTGGGGCCTTCAGCATCAACCCAGGTCAGTGCTGGCAATGGGGCTGCAATGGGGCTGCTGCAGTGGGGCTGCAATGGGGCTGCAATGGGGCTGTTGCAATGGGGCTGCAATGGGGCTGCTGCATCAACCCAGGTCAGCGGCCCAAATCCTGGGGGAATCTGAGAAAAACATGGGAGAAACCTTGGGGAAATCCTGGGAAAAACCCAGGGAAATCCCAGGGAAATTCTGGGAAAATCGTGGGAAATCCTGAGGGGAATCCAGGGAAAAACCCAAGAAAATCCTGGGGAAATCCTGGCAGAGTCCTGGGAAATCCTGGGGAAACTACAGGAGAATCCCAGGGAAATCCTGGGGGAAACAGTGGGGAAATCACAGGAAAACGCTGAGGAAATCCTGGGGAAATCCTGGGGAAATCCTGGGGAAATCCTGGGGAAATCCTGGGAAATCCTGGGAAATCCTGGGAAATCCTGGGGAAATCCTGGGAAAATCCTGGGGAAATCCTGGGAAATCCTGGGAAATCCTGGGAAATCCTGGGGAAATCCTGGGAAATCCTGGGGAAATCCTGGGAAAATCCTGGGGAAATCCTGGGGAAATCCTGGGAGAGTCCTGGGAAATCCTGGGGAAATCCTGGGAAATCCTGGGGAAATCACTGAAAATGTGCAGGAAAATCACTGGGGAATCCTGGGAGGATCCCAAGGAAACCTGGTAAAATCAGGGGGAAATCCTGGGAGAATCCTGGGAAAATTCCGGGAGAATCACAGGAAAATCCTGGGAAAATCTCACAGAAATCCTGGGAAAACCTTGGGAAAATCCCGGGAGAGTCCCAGGAAATCCTGGGAGAACCCAGGGGGAATCCTGGGGAAATCCTGGAAACTCCAACATCTGAATCCCACCAATCCCTTTCATTTCTTCCATAAAAACTCCCACACAAATCCCATTTTTAGCAGGATTTCCTGGTTTTTTTCCCTGGAGCTTTTTCCCAACCCCTGGAACGTTTTCCCATTCCCAGAGATCGTCTGTGATCCCCTGCTGGATTCCAGCATCTGGAGCTCCCTGAGTCCCTTTTTTCCTATAAAAAAATCCCATTTTCCCCATTTTTAGCAGGATTTCCCGGGTTTTTTTTCCCAACCCCTGGAATGTTTTCCCGTTCCCAGAGATCGTCTGTGATCCCCTGCTGGATTCCAGCATCTGGAGCTCCCTGAGTCCCTTTTTTTCTATAAAAAATCCCATTTTCCCCATTTTTTATCAGGATTTCCCGTTTTTTTCCCCCTGGAGTTTTTTCCCAACCCCTGGAACATTTTCCCATTCCCAGAGATCGTCTGTGATCCCCTGCTGGATTCCAACATCTGGGGCTGCCTGAGTCCCTTTTTTTCTATAAAAAATCTCATTTTCCCCGTTTTTATCAGGATTTCCCGGGTTTTTTTCCCAACCCCTGGAATGTTTTCCCATTCCCAGAGATCGTCTGTGATCCCCTGCTGGATTCCAGCATCTGGGGCTGCCTGAGTCCCTTTTTTTCTATAAAAAATCCCATTTTCCCCGTTTTTATCAGGATTTCCCGGTTTTTTTTCCCAACCCCTGGAATGTTTTCCCGTTCCCAGAGATCGTCTGTGATCCCCTGCTGGATTTCAATGTCTGGAGCTCCCTGAGTCCCTTTTTTTCTATAAAAAATCCCATTTTCCCCATTTTTAGCAGGATTTCCCGGTTTTTTTTCCCAACCCCTGGAATGTTTTCCCGTTCCCAGAGATCGTCTGTGATCCCCTGCTGGATTTCAATGTCTGGAGCTCCCTGCAGCCCATCAACGCCTCGGGGCGGCTGCAGCCGGAGCAGCGCGTGGTGATGGCGGCCACCAGGGTGAGGGGAGATCCTGGGGAAATCCTGGGGAAAATCCGGGAAAAATTGTGGGGAAATCCTGGGGAAATTGTGGGAAAAATCCGGGAAAAATTGTGGGGAAAATCTGGGGAAAATTGTGGGGAAATCTGGGGAAAATCATGGGGAAATTGTGGGAAAATCATGGGGAAAATCGTGGGAAAATCCGGGAAAAATTATGGGAAAATCCTGGGGAAATTGTGGGAAAATCCGGGAAAAATTGTGAGGAAATCTGGGGAAAATCCTGGGGAAATTGTGGGGAAAATCATGGGGAAATCCTGGGGAAAATCGTGGGGAAATCATGGGGAAAATTGTGGGGAAAATCATGGGAAAATTGTGGGGAAAATTCGGGAAAAATTGTGGGGAAATCTGGGGAAAATCCGGGAAAAATTGTGGGAAAATCTGGGGGAAATTGTGGGGAAAATCATGGGAAAAATTATGGGAAAATCTGGGGAAAATCGTGGGGAAATTGTGGGGAAAATTGTGGGGAAAATCATGGGGAAATTGTGGGGAAAATTGTGGGGAAATCTGGGGAAAATCATGGGGAAATTGTGGGAAAAATCCGGGAAAAATTGTGGGGAAAATCCTGGGGAAAATCATGGGAAAATTGTGGGGAAATCTGGGGAAAATCATGGGGAAATCCTGGGGAAAATCCGGGAAAAATTGTGGGGAAATCCTGGGGAAATTCCTGGGAAAATTGTGGGGAAAATCGTGGGGAAATCCTGGGGAAATTGTGGGGAAAATCCTCTGAATGTCTCTGGGGAAATCCTGGGGAAATCACGTGAAAATCCTGGGAACATCTCTGGGAAAATCCTGGGGACGTGTGTGGGAAATTCCTAGGAAAAATCATGGAGAAATCCTGGGAAAAATCCTGGAAAAATCCTTGGAAAATCCCTGGGAAAATCCCGAGGAAAATCCCAGAAAATTCACATGAAAATCCCATGGGAATTGTGTTTTAGGGACGTTCCCTGTCCCATTCCTGGTGTTGTCACAGGTGGACAGCCACTCGTTTTTCTGGAACATTCCCATTCCCATTGTTTTTCTGGAACATTCCCATCATTTCCCTGTCCCATTCCCATTATTTTCCCATTTTCCAGGTGGACAGCCCCTCGTTTCCCTGTCCCATTCCCATAATTTTCCCATTTCCCAGGTGGACAGCCACTCGTTTTTCTGGAACATTCCCATTCCCATTGTTTTTCTCTCCCATTCCCATCATTTTTCCCATTTTCCAGGTGGACAGCCACTCGTTTTTCTGTCCCATTCCCATTCCCATTATTTTCTGGAACATTCCCTGTTTTCCAGGTGGACAGCCACTCGTTTTTCTGGAACGTGGCCCCGGGTGCCGAGGCCGCCGTCGGCTCCTTCGTGGCGCTGCTGGCGGCTGCCCAGGCCCTGCACGGGGCCCCCGGCGCCCAGAGCCTGCCCAGGAACGTCCTCTTCGTCTTCTTCCAGGGGGTGAGAGCCGGGATTCCATGGATCCAGCCCCAAATCCTCGGGATCCAGCCCCAAATCCTCGGGATCCAGCCCCAAATCCTCGGGATCCAGCCCCAAAGCTTTGGGATCAATCCCAGCCCTTGGGAATGGTTTTTTCCTGGGTTTTTGGGTGGGATTGGGGTCAGTTCAGCTCCCCAGGAACGTCCTCTTCTACCAGGGGGTGAGAGCCAGGATTCCATGGGATCCAGCCCAGGATTCCATGGGATCCAGCCCAGGATTCCATGGGATCCAGCCCAGGATTCCATGGGATCCAGCCCAGGATTCCCCGGGATCCAGCCCAGGATTCCCCGGGATCCAGCCTCAAACCATTGGGATCCAGCCCAGGATTCCATGGATCCAGCCCCAAATCCTTGGGATCGATCCCAGCCCTTGGGAATGGTTTTTTCCTGAGTTTTTGGGTGGGCTTGGGCTCAGCTCAGCTCCCCAGGAATGTCCCCTTCTACCAGGGGGTGAGAGCCAGGATTCCCTGGGATCCAGCCTCAAACCATTGGGATCCAGCCCAGGATTCCCTGGGATCCAGCCTCAAACCATTGGGATCCAGCCCCAAATCCTCAGGATCCAGCCCCGAACCTTTGGGATCAATCCCAGCCCTTGGCAATGGGATTTTCCTGGGTTTTTGGGTGGCATTGGGGTCAGTTCAGCTCCCCAGGAATGTCCCCTTCTACCAGGGGGTGAGAGCCAGGATTCCCTGGGATCCAGCCCAGGATTCCCTGGGATCCAGCCTCAAATCCTTGGAACCCAGCCCCAAATCCCTGGGATCCAGCCCCAAAGCTTTGGGATCGATCCCAGCCCTTGGCAATGGGATTTTCCTGGGTTTTTGGGTGGGATTGGGCTCAGCTCAGCTCCCCAGGAATGTCCCCTTCTACCAGGGGGTGAGAGCCAGGATTCCCTGGGATCCAGCCCAGGATTCCCTGGGATCCAGCCTCAAACCATTGGGATCCAGCCCCGAATCCTTGGGATCCAGCCCCAAATCCTCAGGATCCAGCCCCGAACCCATTGGGATCGATCCCAGCCCTTGGGAATGGGATTTTCCTGGGTTTTTGGGTGGGGTTGGGGTCAGTTCAGCTCCCCAGGAACGTCCCCTTCTACCAGGGGGTGAGAGCCAGGATTCCCCGGGATCCAGCCCAGGATTCCATGGATCCAGCCCCAAATCCTCAGGATCCAGCCCCAAATCCTCAGGATCCAGCCCCAAAGCTTTGGGATCGATCCCAGCCCTTGGCAATGGGATTTTCCTGGGTTTTTGGGTGGGCTTGGCTCTGGTTTCGGTTTTTCCCCTTTTCTCCATTCTCTTTCTTTCTTTTCCATTTCTTTTCCTTTCATTTCTTGGAATTTCCTTCCTTTCCCCTTTTCCCTTTCCCCTTTCCATTTCCATTTCCCCTTTTCTATTTTCCCTTTCCCCTTTTTCCCTCTTTCCCCTTTCTCTTTTCCCCTTTTCCCTTTCCCCCTTTTCCCTTTTTCCCTTTTCCCCATTCCCATTTTCCCTTTCCCCTTTTCTCTTTTCCCCATTCCCTTTTTCCCTTTTCCCCATTCCCATTTTCCCTTTTCCCCTTCCCCCTTTCCTTTTCCCTTCTCCCTTTCCCTTTTCCCCTTTCCCTTTTCCCCTTTTCCCCATTCCCATTTTCCCTTTCCCCTTTTCTATTTTCCCTTTCCCTTTTCTCCTTTATCCTTTTCCTCTTTGTCCTTTTTCCCCTTTCCCATTTTCCCTTTTCCCCCTTTCCTATTTTCCCTTTTCCCCTTTTCCCTTTTCCCCTTTTTCATTTCCCCTTTCCCTTTTCCTCTTTATCCTTTTCCTCTTTGTCCTTTTCCCCCTTTCTCATTTTCCTTTTCTCCCTTTCCTTTTCCTTTTCCCATTTTGCCTTTTCCCCTTCCCCCTTTCCTTTTCCCCTTTTTCCCTTTTCCCCTTTCCCTTTTCCCCTTTTTTCCATTCCCATTTTCCCTTTCCCCTTTTCTATTTCCCCTTTGTCCTTTTCCCCTTTCCCCTTTTCCCTTTTTCCCTTTTCCCCATTCCAATTTTCCCTTTCCCCTTTCTCTTTTCTCCTTTATCCTTTCCCTCTTTGTCCTTTTCCCCCTTTCCCATTTTCCCTTTTCCCCTTTTTCCCCTTCCCCCTTTCCCCATTCCCCTCTCCGATTTCTCCTTTCCCATTTCCCCCTTTCCCCATTCCCCTCTCCCATTTCCCCCTTTTCCCCTTTCCCCCTTCTTTCCCCCATTCCCATTCCCCATTCCCCTCTCCGATTTCCCCCTTTTCCCCATTCCCCATTCCCACCCAGAATTCCGGGATTTTCCCCTTTTCCAGGAGACCTTTGATTACATCGGCAGCTCCCGCCTGGTGTTTGACATGGAGCAGGAGAAGTTCCCGGTGGGCCTGGAGAACATCGGGGCCTTCCTGGAGCTGGGCCAGGTCTGCAGCTCCTGCAGGAAAACGCTCCAGGGATCCTTTCCTGGGAATTCCCTGAGTTTCCCTGGGAATTCCCTGAGTTTCCCTTAGAATTCCCTGAGTTTCCCTGGGAATTCCCTGAGTTTCCCTTAAAATTCCCCGAGTTTCCCCTGGGATTCCCTGAGTTTTCCCTTAAAATTCCCTGAGTTTCCCCTGGGATTCCCTGAGTTTTCCCTGGAATTCCCTGAATTTCTCCTGGAATTCCCCGAGTTTCCCTGGGAATTCCCTGAGTTTCCCCTGGGATTCCCTGAGTTTCCCCTGGAATTCCCTGAGTTTCCCCTGGAATTCCCTGAGTTTCCCCTGAGCTTCACCAAATTTCCCCTGGAATTCCCTGAGTTTTCCCTGGGATTCCCTGAATTTCTCCTGGAATTCCCTGAGTTTCCCCTGAGCTTCACCAAATTTCCCCTGGAATTCCCTGAGTTTTCCCTGGGATTCCCTGAGTTTCTCCTGGAATTCCCTGAGTTTCCCCTGGAATTCCCTGAGTTTCCCTTAGAATTCCCCAAGTTTCCCCTGGGAATTCCCTGAATTTTCCTGATTTTTCCCTGAATTTTCCATCCCATCCCTGATTTTTTTCCCAGAATTCCCACCCAGAGCCTGATTTTTTCCCTGAACTTCCCATCCCACCCCAGCTCTAATTTTTTCCTGAAATTCCCACCCCATCCCTGTTTTTTCCCTGGAATTCCCACCCCCATCCCCGATTTTTCCCTGGAATTCCCACCCCATCCCTGATTTTTCCCTGAAATTCCCATCCCCATCCCTGATTTTCCCTGGAATTCCCCCCTGGGGCTGTTTCCCAGGTGTCCCTGAGGAACAATTCCATGCTCTGGATGCACACGGATCCCGTCTCCCGCCGGAACCAATCCGTGGAATCCCAGGTGAGCCTGGAATGCCGGGAATGTTCTGAATCCCTGGGAATTCCCTGCCAACCTCGCCGGGACCCATCCCGGGCTCGGAGCCTTTCCCAGAAAACCAAACCTTCCACAATCCTGGGATATTCCCAGCAAAATCCGGGATCCTTCTGGGGGTCTCAGATTCCCAGTGGGAATTTCCTCTGCTTCCGATTCCCAGTGGGAATTCCCAGTGGGAATTCCAACCAGTTCAGGTTCCCAGTGGGAATTCCCAGAGGGAATTTCATCCAGTTCAGGTTCCCAGTGGGAATCACATCCAGTTCAAATTCCCAGTTCAGATTCCCAGTGGGAATTCCTTCAGGTTCAGATTCCCAGTGGGAATTCCATCCAGTTCAGGTTCCCAGTTCAGATTCCCATTGGGAATTCCAGCCAGTCCCAGTGGGAATTCCATCTGCTTCAAATTCCCAATGGGAATTCCATCCAATCCAAATTCCCAATGGGAATTCCATCCAGTTCAAATTCTCAGTTCCAATTCCCAGTGGGAATTCCAACCAGTTCAGGTTCCCAGTGGGAATTCCCAGAGGGAATTTCATCCAGTTCAGATTCCCAGTGGGAATTTCATCCAGCTCAAGTTCCCAGTGCAAATTCCCAGTGGGAATTCCCTCTGCTTTAACTTCCCGATGGGAATTCCATCCAGGTCAAATTCCGGTGGGAATTCCAGCGGCTTTAAGCTCCCGCTGGGAATTCCATCCCAAACGAGCTCCCCTGGGCCGATCCCAAACTCCCCATTTTCCGCGGATATTCCAGCCAAAACTCCGGGATTCCCAGCAGGATTCCAGCTCCCGCATCCCAGCACCCCTCGGGCTGATCCAGCATTCCCATTTTTCCCATTTTTCCTGTTTTTCCCGCTGTTTTTCCAGGTGCAGGCTCTCCTGGCCGCGCTCCGCGGCTCCGGCTCCGGCTCCGGGGTTTCCCTGCAGGAGCCGGGGGTGTCCCAGCCCCTCCCCCCCTCGTCATTCCAGAGGTTCCTGAGGTCCCGGAGCATCCCGGGGGTGGTGCTGAGCGACCACCGGGCCCAGTTCCACAACAGGTGAGTGCCGGGAATGAGCCGGGAATGATGGGAATGATGGGAATGACGGGAATGAGGGGACGGGTAAAACCCGGGAATGCCAGGGATTCTGGGTCAAGTAGAATCTGGGAATTCCAGGAATGATGGGACGGGTGAAATCTGGGGATTCTGGGACAGGTAAAACCTGGGAATGCTGGGAATTCTGGGGCAGGTAAAACCCAGGAATGCCAGGAATTGTGGGACAGGTCAAATCTGGGAATTCCAGGACAGGTAAATCTGGGAATGCCGGGAATGACGGGAACGATGGGAATGATGGGAATGATGGGATGGGTAAAACCCGGGAATGCCAGGAATTCCGGGACAGGTAAAACCTGGGAATTCCAGGACAGGTAAATCTGGGAATGCCGGGAATGATGGGATGGGTAAAACCCGGGAATGCCAGGGATTCTGGGTCAGGTAAATTCTGGGAATGCTGGGAATTCTGGGGCAGGTAAAACCCAGGAATGCCAGGAATTGTGGGACAGGTAAAATCTGGGAATGCCGGGACAGGTAAATTCTGGGAATGCCAGGAATGATGGGAATGATGGGACGGGTAAAACCTGGGAATGCCAGGAATTCTGGGACAGGTAGAATCAGGGAATTCTGGGAATTCCAGGACAGGTAAATCTGGGAATTCTGGGACAGGTAAATTCTGGGAATGCCAGGAATTCTTGGGCAGGTAAAACCCAGGAATGCCAGGAATTCTGGGACAGGTAAAATCTGGGAATGCTGGGAATTCTAGGAATTCTGGGACAGGTCAAATACCTGGGAATGCCAGGAATTCTGGGTCAAGTAGAATCTGGGAATTCTGGGAATTCCAGGACAGGTAAATCTGGGAATGCCAGGAATGATGGGACGGGTAAAATCTGGGGATTCAGGGACAGGTAAAACCTGGGAATGCCAGGAATTCTGGGTCAGGTAAAACCTGGGAATTCTGGGACAGGTAAATCTGGGAATGCTGGGAATTCCAGGAATTCTGGGACAGGTCAAATATCTGAGAATGCCAAGAATTCTGGGACAGGTAAATCTGGGAATTCAGGAACAGGTAAAATCTGGGAATCCTGAGAATTCCAGAACAGGTAAATCTGGGAATTCTAGGACAGGTAAAATCCAGGAATTCCAGGAATTCCGGGACAGGTAGAATTCCAGAATGCTGTGGGACAGGTACAATCCAGGAGTGCCAGGGAATCCAGAGCAGGTACAAAATCCGGGAATTCCAGGAATTCTGGGAATTCCAGAACAGATACAAAATCTCGGAGTTCCGGGCATTCCGGAACAGGTAAAACCCAGGGAATCCAGGAATTCTGGAACAGGTAAAATATCCAGGAATTCTGGGAATTCCAGGACAGGTACAAAATCCGTGGATTCCAGCAGGAATTCCCATCCCGAGCCTCCGGGATTTCCAGCGGGATCTGGCCCTTCCCGTGGGAATGGCGGCCCGGCGGGGGCCCTGGGAATGCTCGGAAGAGCGGCAGGGAATTGCTCGGACAGGCGAGAGGAAATTCCGGCTTTTTCTGGGAGAACGTTCCTGGCCCCGAGCCCGGCGGGGCCGCAGCTGCGCTTCCGGAGGCTGCTCCCGGAATTTTCCATGGAATTTCCGCCCGGCTGCTCCCCCTCCCCTCCCAGGGGTTTGTTTTTTTGGGATCACCCCCCGTGACCCCGGCCCGGTTTTTCCCAAGGAATTCTGGGAGTCCCAAAAACCCCAAATCCCAGCTCTGGGATCCCTTGGGACCGTCCCGGCTTTCCCGGGAATCTGGAATTCCCTTGGATCAGCCATTGATGGGCAGTGAATCGGTAAAACCCCTTGGAATTCCCATCTTTTCCTTTGGGATCCTTTGGGAATTTTCCCCCTTCCCGGCTCGCGGAATGGGCTCTGAAATTCCGACCGCAGCCTGGAAAATTCCAGGCAGGAGGAGCAAATTCCGAGCCCTCCTCGTTAATCCCAGAAAATCCCTCGGGAGAAGCTTCGGAATTCCGGCCTCTCCTCATCAAACTCCCGGGAATGGGGAATCCCAGGTCCCTTTTCCAGCGGGGTTTTCCATCCAGGATGGGAATTCCGGCCCCATCCCGGGTTTTTCCCGGATTTTTCCTGGATTTTTCCCGGGTTTTGTTCCCAGGTACTTCCAGAGCATCTACGACACGGCCGAGAGCATCGGGATGCGTTATCCCGAGGGAATGAGCCCCGAGGAGCAGCTGGACTTCGTCACCGACACCGCCAAGGTCCCGCGGCATTCCCGGGATTCTGGGGATTCTGGGAATTCTGGGGATTCCTGGGGGATCCGGGCATTCCTGGGGTTTGGGATCCGGGGGATTCCTGGGATTTGGGATCCGGGATTTGAGATCCAGGGGATTCCTGGGGGTTCAGGGTCTGGGGGTTGGGATCCAAGGAATTCTTGGGGTTTGGGATCTGGGATCCAAGGAATTCTTGGGGTTTGGGATCTGGGATCCAAGGAATTCTTGGGGTTTGGGATCCAAGGAATTCTTGGGGTTTGGGATCTGGGATCCAAGGGATTCCTGGGATTTGGGGTTTGGGATCCAGGGGATTCTTGAGTTTTGGGATCCAGGGAATTTGGGATTTCAGATCCAGGGGATTCCTGGGGTTTGGGATCTGGGACTTGGGATCCAGGGGATTCCTGGGGTTTGGGGTTTGGGATCCAGGGGATTCCTGGGATTTGGGATTTCAGATCCAGGGGATTCCTGGGATTTGGGATCTGGGATTTGGGATCCAGGGGATTCCTGGGATTCAGGATCCAGGCAGGGATGGGAATTGGAGAGGAGGGAAAAGTGGGAAGAAGGTGGGAAAAGTTGGGAAGGAGCTGGGAGGGATCTGGGAATGGGGAAAGGGAGAAAAGCTTGGAAAAGAGGTGGGAATAAATCCCGAGGGATTTGGGACTGGGGAGAGGAGGGAAAAGCCGGGAATGGGGGCGGGAAGGGCCCGGGAGCGTTGGGATGGGGGAGCTCCGGGCCGGACACTGATCCTGGGGATTCCCGGGATGGATTCCCGGGATTCCCAGGATTCCCACAATTCCCGGGATTCCCGTGATTTATTCCCGTGATTTATTCCCGGGTGCGTTGGGCTCTGCAGGCCCTGGCCCAGGTGGCCACGGCGCTGGCCCGGGCCCTGTTCACCCTGGCCGGGGGAGAAAACGGAACCGAGAGCATCCGGGCACAGGAGAAAACGGTAGGAATTGTGCTGGGAATGATGGGAATGGTGGGAATGAATAATGGGAATGGATGGTGGGAATGGATGATGGGAATGGTGGGAATGATGGGAATGGATGGTGGGAATGATTGATGGGAATGATGGGAATGGATGATGGGAATGCTGGGAATGAATCGATGATGGGAATGGATGGGAATGGATGATGGGAATGCATGATGGGAATGATGGGAATGGATGGTGGGAATGATGGGAATGGATGATGGGAATGATGGGAATGAATGATGGGAATGAATGATGGGAATGGATGGTGGGAATGGATGATGGGAATGGTGGGAATGAATGGATGATGGGGATGATGGGAATGGATGATGGGAATGATGGGAATGGATGATGGGAATGATTGATGGGAATGGATGATGGGGATGATGGGAATGGATGATGGGAATGGTGGGAATGATTGATGGGAATGGATGATGGGAATGATGGGATTTTCTGCTGGGAATTAATGATGAGAATTCCTGATGGGAATTCCTACTGGGAAGGATGGGAGTGCTGGGAATTCCTGCTGGGAATTCCTGCTGGGAATTACAGGAATTCCTGCTGGGAATGAATGATGGGAGTGCTGGGAATTCCTGCTGGGAATGACAGGAATTTCTGCTGGGAATTCCTGCTGGGAATGCTGCGGTAGGAATCCGCAGTCGGCCTGGCATCCCCAGTTTCCCTGGAATGCCCAATTTTCATGGAGTCCGTGGGATTAAAATCCCCAATTTCCCTGGAATTCAAATCCCCGTTCTTTACTGAAATCCCTGGAGCCGGAATCCCCAAAAATCCCTGGAATCAGAATCCCCAAAAATCCCTGGAATCAGAATCCCCGATTTCCCTGGGATCCCTGGAATCAGAATTCCCGATTTTCCCTGGGATCCCTGGAATCAGAATCCCCGATTTTCCCGGGATCCCCGATTTTCCCAGAATCCCCGATTTTCCCGGGATCCCCCATTTTCCCGGGATCCCCGATTTCCCTGGAATTCCCCATTTTCCCGGGATTTCCCCCAGGTCACTCGGCTGCTCTATGGGTTCCTGCTCAACTCCAACAACTCCTGGTTCCAGTCCCTGATCAAACCCGACCAGAAGGGGATCCTGGGTGAGGAGAGGGCCCCGTTCCCGCTTTTCCTGATGGGATTCCCGGCTGGAATTCCCATGAGCTGGGATCCCCATTTTTCCCTGCCCGTAATTCCCATTTTCCCGTCTCCAATTCCCATTTTTTCCCAGTTATAATTCCCATCTTTCCCGGCTGCGATTCCTGTTGTTCCCCTCTCCAATCCCCGTTTTTCCAGCTGTGATTCCCCAGAGCCGGAATTCCCATTCCCAATCCCATTTCTCCCAATCCCCAGGACCAGAATTTCCATTCTCAATCCCGTTTTTCCCGTTCCCAATCCCGTTTCTCCCATTCTCCAGAGCTGGAATTCCTGTTCCCAATCCCATTTTTCCCGTTTTTCCCTCTCCCATTTTTCCCGTTCTCAATCCCATTTTTCCCATTCCCAACCCCATAATTCCCGTTCCCAATCCCATTTTGCCTATTCCCATTTTGCCCATTCCCATTTTTCCCATTCCCAATCCCATTTTTCCTGTTCCCAATCCCATCTTCCCCATTCCCCTGGAGCTGTAATTCCCATTCCCAATCCCGTTTTTCCCGTTTTTTTCCCATTCCCAATCCCATTTTCCCCATTCCCCTGGAGCTGTAATTCCCAATCCCAATCCCATTTTTCCCATTTTTTCCCGTTCCCAATCCCGTTTCCCCCATTCCCCAGAGCTGTAATTCCCATTTTTCCCGTTTTTCCCGTTTTTCCCGTGTTTCCAGGCCCGTTTCCCCAGCACTACGTGGCCGTGTCCAGCCCCACCAACACCACGCAGCTGCTGCAGGCGGTGCTGGGGAACCTGACCGGGAGCAGCGCCAACCTGAGCCGGGAGCAGTGCCAGAATCCCGGGAAAACACCGGGAACGCTGCCCGAGGTAATCCCAAATGTGGGATTGGGATTGGGATAATGGGAGCAGTGCCAGAATCCCGGGAAAACACCGGGAACCCTGCCCGAGGTAATCTGGGATTGGGAAGGGTATTTGGGTTTTTCCATGTGTCATTCCCATTTTCCCAGCTCTCATTCCCATTTTCCCCTGTGCAATTCCCACTTTCCCTGTGTA
Source organism: Agelaius tricolor (assembly GCF_023055355.1). Taxonomy (NCBI): domain Eukaryota; kingdom Metazoa; phylum Chordata; class Aves; order Passeriformes; family Icteridae; genus Agelaius; species Agelaius tricolor. The sequence continues at coordinate 1,212,738 of NW_027269329.1, forward strand.
CTTCCCATTTTTATTCCCATTTTCCCAGCTGTAATTCCCATTTTTCCCCGTGCCTTTCCCAGCTGTAGTTCCCATTTCTCTGTGTGTAATTCCCATTTTCCCTGTGTCATTCCCATTTTCCCAGCTCTCATTCCCATTTTTCCCCATGCCTTTCCCTGCTGCAATTCCCATTTCTCTGTGTGTAATTCCCACTTTTCCCTGTATAATTCCCATTTTTCCCAGCTCTCATTCCCATTTTCCCTGTGCCATTTTCCCAGCTGTAATTCCCAATTTTCCCTGTGCCATTCCCAGCTGTAATTCCCATTTTTCTGTGTGTAATTCCCATTTTCCCTGTGCCGTTTTCCCAGCTCTCATTCCCATTTTTCCGTGTGTAATTCCCATTTTCCCTGTGCCATTTTCCCAGCTGTAATTCCCATTTTCCCAGCTGTAATTCCCATTTTCCCTGTGCCATTTTCCCAGCTGTAATTCCCATTTTCCCAGCTGTAATTCCCATTTTTCCCCATGCCTTTCCCAGCTGTATGAGTACTGGTGGGTTCAGGGCCCCCTGGATGGGAATTCCTCGTCCCGCATTCCCAGCTGTGTCCGTTCCGGTGTCCGTCTGTCCCTGGCTGTCATTCCCGATTTTCCCAGCTGTAATTCCCGTTTTTCCCTGTGTAATTCCCGTTTTTCCCTGTGCCATTTTCCCAGCTGTACGAGTACTGGTGGGTTCAGGGCCCCCTGGACGGGAATTCCTCGTCCCGCGTTCCCGGCTGTGTCCGTTCCGGTGTCCGTCTGTCCCCCGCGCTGTCCCCGGCCTTCGAGCTGCGCCGCTGGGACTCCCGGGAATTCTCCACCTGGACCGAGAGCCGCTGGAAGGACATCAGGGCCCGCATCTTCCTGGTGGCCAGCAGGGAGCTGGAGGTGACCCGGGGGACACCCGGGGGACACCCAGGGGACACACAGGGGACACGGGGACAGGGACACCAAGGGGACACCAGGATGGGACACAGAGAGAGGGACATAGGGACACCCAGGGGACACAGGGACACGGACACAGGGACACAGGGACAGGGACACCAAGGGGACAGGGACACCCAGGGGACACCCAGGGGACACCCGGGGGACACGGGGACAGGAACACCAAGGGACACGGGGACACAGAGACAGGGACACCAAGGGACACGGGGACACACAGGGGACACAGGGACAGGGACACCAAGGGACAGGGACACAGGGATACCAAGGGACAGGGACACAGAGACACCCAGGGGACATGGGGACACCCAGGGAGACAGGGACACAGAGACAGGGACATAGGGACACCCAGGGGACACAGGGACAGGGACACCAAGGGGACAGGGATATGGGGGTTAGGGTTAGGGTTAGAGATGGGACACAGGGACACAGAGACAGGGACAGGGACACAGGGAGGGGACACAGGGACATCCAAGGGTGTCCCCTGACACTGTGTCCCGGGACAGGGACACAGGGACACCCAAGGGACACAGGGACACAGAGACAGGGACACTGAGGGGACACAGGGACAGGGATATGGGGACAGGGACACAGGGAGGGGACATGGGGACACTGAGGGGACACAGGGACACCGGGATGGGACACAGGGACACAGAGACAGGGACACCCAGGGGACAGGGACAGGGATACAGGGACAGGGATGGGACACAGGGACACCAAAGGGACACGGGGATGGGACACAGGGGACAGGGACATGGGGACAGGGACACAGGGATGGGACAGGGAGGGGACACAGGGACACCAAGGGGACAGGGACACAGGGACGGGGATTGGAGGGACACTGAGGGGACACAGGGAGAGGACACAGGGACAGGGATGGGACAGAGGGGACCAAAGGGACACAGGGACACAGGGAGGGGACACGGGGACACAGGGACAGAGCAAGGGGAACCCAATTCCCAATGTCCCAAATACCCCAAATTCCCAAATCCCCAATATCCCAAATCCCCGAATTCCCAATATTCCCAATATCCCAAATCCCCAATATTCCCAATATCCCAAACATCCCAAATTCCCGTTTTTCCCCCCAGCTGCTGACGCTGGCGCTGCTCCTGTCCCTGCTCTGCCCCTTCATCCCAGGGATCCCTGCTCATCCCAAATCCACATCCCAGGGATCCCTGGGTGCCCTGGGGCCGTCCCAAATCCCCGAATTCCCAAATTCCCGAATTCCCAATATCCCAAATTCCCGTTTTCCCCCAGCTGCTGACGCTGGCGCTGGGGGTGCTGGTGCTGCTCCTGTCCCTGCTCTGCACCTTCCTCATCAACTCCAAGGCCTCGCTGCTCTTCGGGATCCCGGATCCTCCCGGCTCCTCTGGCTACTGAAAATCCCGGGAAAACCGCCTGGAAAATCCCGGAAAACCGCCTGGAAAATCCCAGAAAACTGCCTGGAAAATCTGGGAAAAACCTCCTGGAAAATCCGGGAAAACCGCCTGGAAAATCTGGGGAAAAACTCCTGGAAAATCTGGGAAAAACCTCCTGGAAAATCTGGGGAAAAACTCCTGGAAAATTCAGGAAAACCACCCAGAAAATCCCAGAAAACCCTCCTGGAAAATCTGGGAAAAACCTCCTGGAATATTCAGGTAAACCACCCAGAAAATCCCAGAAAACCCTCCTGGAAAATTCTGGGAAAAACCGCTTGGAAAATTCCAGGAAAATTTCCAGGAACAGCCTTGGGAGGGAATTCCCCCCTGGAGCTGGAAATGCCAGAGGTGTTCCCGGGGAATTCCCAGAATTTCAGGTGGGATCGGTGCCCTGGGTGGGAAATTCCCAAAATTCCCGTTTGGATTCGATGCCCTGAGCGAAAAATTCCCAGAATTCGTGATTGCCAAATTCCTGGAATCTCTGGATGGATCCGGTGCCCTGGGTGGGAAATTCCCAAAATTTTCCCGGCATTCCCAGCCGGACCCATCCTCTTTCCCAGGGTGGAGCTTTTCCCAAATTCTGGGTGAATTAAGGATAAAGGGGGGGGGGGGGGGGGGAGTTTTTTGGGAATTGTGAGAAATTCCAAAGGGTCTGGGAATGTCCCGATGGAAAAGGTCCCTTTTTCCCCTGGGATTTGTAAATATTATAAATAAACCCATGGAATTCCCAAGGAACCTTTTTTATTCCCAGTTTTTTTTCCCCTCAAACGCTGGGAACCGGGGAAATTCGGGATTTGGGGTTGGGATTGGCTGGATGGGATTTGGATCCCAAATATTTCATGGAAAAGGGGGAGAAGGTGGGGAAAAGCTTTGGGGGAACAGAGGGGAGGGAGCCAAAGGCTGGGAGGGGACTGGGCAGCCAAAATTTGGGATCGTGGGCCTGGAATTCGGGATAATGAAACGGGAATTTGGGATCAGGGGCCTGGAATTCGGGATATTTAACCGGGAATTTGGGATCAGGGGCCTGGAATTCGGGATAATGAAATGGGAATTTGGGACCAGGGGCCTGGAATTCGGGATATTTAACCGGGAATTTGGGATCAGGGGCCTGGAATTCGGGATAATGAAATGGGAATTTGGGATCAGGGGCCTGGAGCTGCAACTGGGAATGAGCAAAATCCCGGGAATTCTCAGGAATGAGAATGAACAAAATCCTGGGAATTCCTGGGGCTGGGAATGAACAAAATCCTGGGAATTCCCAGGCCTGGGAATGAACAAAATCCTGGGAATTCTCGGGGCTGGGAATGACCAAAATCCCGGGAATTCCCGGGGCTGGGAATGACCAAAATCCCGGGAATTCCCGGGGCTGGGAATGACCAAAATCCTGGCAGAACCTTCCCGGCTCCGTGGGATCTTTGGGATCTTTGGGGTCCGGGCCCATCCCTGGCTGGGATCCCCCATTCCCGGCAATTCCAGGCGGGAATCGCGGCGGGGAAAAGGAGGAAAAGCTGGGCCGGGACCATCCCGAAGGGAATTCCCCGGGAATTTCTCTGGGATCCGCAGCCCCGATCCCGGTTCCCTTTTTGGGATCAGCCTGGAGCCCCCGATCCCAAATCCCGATCCCATTCCGGGAGGATCCGGGGCGGGAGAAGCGCCCGGAATTCCCGGCGGGAAGCGCTGGGACGGCTCCGCTCATTCCCGGCTGGAATCGCGCCCGGAGCCGCCGCCTCAGCTGCGGCCGCGCCGGGAACGATCCCAAAAAATCCCCTCGGGGCGGAGGGGAGGGGAATCGGGACGGGAACGGGGGGTTTGGGGTGATGGATGCGGATTTGGGATCCGGGATTTGGGATTTGAAGTGATGGATGTGGATTTGGGGTGTGGGATTCGGGATTTGGGATTTGAAGTGATGGATGTGGATTTGGGGTGTGGGGTTTGGGATTTGGGATGGGAATGTGGGGTTTGGGGTGATGGATGTGGATTTGGGATTCGGGATTTGGGATTTGAAGTGATGGATGTGGATTTGGGATGTGGGGTTTGGGATTCGGGGTGATGGATGCGGGAGAGGCCGGGAACAATCCCAAAAAATCCCCTCGGGGTGGCCGGGAGGGGATTCGGGAACGTGGGATGAGGATTTGGGATGAGGATTTGGGATGCGGCTGTGCCGGGAGCCGCTCCAGGCTCTGTCCCCGCTGCGTTCCCTGTCCCCTCTCCTGTCCCTGTCCCCGTCCCTGTCGCTGTCGCTGTCTCCTGTCCCCCTCCTTGTCCCTGCTGTCCCCGGCTCTATCCCGGCCCTGTCCCCGCTGTCCCGGTTCTGTCCCGGTTCTGTCCCGGTTCTGTCCCCGCTCTTTTCCCCGCTCTGTCCCCGCTCTATCCCCGCGGTGTCCCCGCTGTCCCCGCTCGCTGCCATGGCGATGCTGGCGATGCTGGCGATGCTGGCGGGGCTGGCGGGGCTGGCGGGGCCGGCCCTGGCTCTGTCCCCGCCGCTGTCGCCAGCTGAGCCCCGCGTGTCGCCGCCCGCGGCTCCGGGGCCGTTCCGGGAGCAGCTGCGAGCGCGGCGGGCGCCGAGCCCGGGCAGGAGGAGCCGCGCTGGGGACGGGGACGGGGACGGGGACGGGAGAGGGGGACAGGAGAGAGAGAAAGGGACAGGAGATGGGGACAGGGACGGGAAATGGGGGACCGGGACAGGGACGGGAAATGGGGACAGGGAAGGGGACAGGGGCGGGGACGGGAAATGGGGACAGGAGAGAAAGAAAGGGACAGGAGATGGGGACAGGGAAGGGGACAGGGACGGGAGAGGGGGGACGGGGACAGAGCGGGGACAGCGGGGACAGAGCGGGGATAGAGCCGGGATAGAGCCGGGACAGCGGGGACAGAGCGGGGACAGCGGGGACAGAACGGGGATAGAGCCAAGACAGAGCGGGGACAGAGCCGGGACAGCGAGGACAGAGCGGGGACAGCGGGGACAGGGCCGGGATAGAGCCGGGACAGCGAGGACAGAGCGGGGACAGAGCCAGGACAGAGCGGGGACAGAGCGGGGACAGAACGGGGATAGAGCCGGGATAGAGCCGGGACAGCGGGGACAGAGCGGGGACAGCGGGGACAGAACGGGGACAGAGCCAAGACAGAGCGGGGACAGAGCCGGGACAGCGGGGACAGGGCCGGGGACGAGGACGGGGGACCCCAAAAGTCCTGGGAGGGCGGGAGGGATCCCGAACGCGGCCCTGGGAGGGCGGGAGGGATCCCGAACTGATCGGGAGCTCCGGGAGATCCCAAATGCGGGATGGGGGCGCTGGGATCTCCCTGGAATTGCGGCGCATTTCCCGATTTTCCCCGATTTTCCCCGATTTTCCCCGATTTTCCCCGATTTTCCCCGATTTTCCCGATTTTTCCCGATTTTCCCCGATTTTCCCCGATTTTTCCCGATTTTCCCGGAGCTGAACCGGGACAATCCCAGCAGGACGAGGGCAGAGCCGGCCCCGGAGGTCGCTGTGTCCCGGCTGAGCTCGAGATCGCATTCCCGGCCCTTCCCGGGCTATTCCCGGGTTTCCTCCCTTCCACTTTTCCCTCTCCACCGCAGGTGAATTTTCCAGGCGGGATTTCTGGGATGGAGGCTCTGGGTGATCCCAAAGGGACCCGCGGCGTCCTCGGGGATCACCCGAGAGCTCCAGAGCCTCGGGATCCACTGGGAATTCCGCTCCAGGCTCCCTTTTCCCATTTCCCAGGTCCCTTTTCCCGAGTTTCCCGAGGCCGGGAATTCCGCTCCCGCCTCCCTTTTCCCAATTTCAGGACCTGGAATCCCACTCCAGACTCCCCTTCCCAGTTTCAGGACCAGGAATGGCTCTCCAGCCTCTCCTTTCCCAATTTTCGGGACGGGGAATTTCGCTCCAGGCTCCCTTTTCCCAATTTCCCAGGTCCCTTTTCCCAATTTTTGGGACCGGGAATTCCACTCCAGGCTCCCTTTCCCCAATTTTCGGGATGCGGAATTCCACTCCAGGCTCCCTTTTCCCAATTTCCCGGCTCCCTTTTCCCAATTTTCGGCGCCGGGAATTCCGCTCCAGGCTCCCTTTTCCCAATTTCCCGGCTCCCTTTCCCCAATTTTCGGCGCCGGGAATTCCGCTCCGGGCTCTTTTCCCCCTTTTCCCGGCCCGAATTCCCGCTGGAAAGCGGCACCGGGAGCAGCTGTCGCCTTTTCCCGGCCCGCGTCCAGCGCGCCCCTCCCGGGGGGCTCCCGCGCAGCCAATGGAATCCCGAATTCCCGGTTTTCCATATTTATGAGGGAAGAGGGAGGGGGGGGAGCGGGAGAGGCCAATGAGGCTCCCGGGGTCGGGCCCAGGGTGGATAAATTGGGAATTTTTGGGGGGGAAGCGGCGAAATTTCCTCCTCGGAGGCTCCGGAGCGGCGCCGCCGCCGCCGCCGCGGGAATTCCGGGACTGATCCCGAATTCCCGTCCCGGATCCGCCGCGGGAGAATCCAGGGAAAGTTTTCTCCTCCTTCGTCCATGGATGGATGAGCGGAGCGGATCCCAAATCCTGGGAATTCCCGGAGCAGAAACCCCCGGCGCCTGGGGATGGTGCGGGACGCGGGGTAAGGCGGCTTTTCCAGGCGCCGGGAATGGCTCAAAAAACCGGGAATTCCGCCCCGGAATCCCGGGAAACGCCTCGGTCCCACGGCCAGGTTTGGCTCCCAAATCCCTTTGGGAAAAGGGCTTTTCCTGGGAGGGTTCGGGAGCGGGGAAAAGGAAAAGAACCCGCCCGGGATCCGCTCGGTTTCCAAGGAAAATTGTCGGGAATTTCGTCACGCCACGGGTCGGGAATGGCAGGAGAAGGGCGAGGGAGGAGGTGGGAAAAATTCCCGGGGTTTTGCTGGGAAAAGTGGAGGCTGAGCAGGAATCCTTGGAGCGGCTGGATTCAGGAATTGGGCGATTTTCCCCCCAAAAAAACCTCGGGGAAGAGGCGCTGGGAGCAGGAATTCTGCGCCAAGGAAAAGCTCCGGGATAACCCAGGCCGGGAATTTGTTTGGATCTGGGAATGAAACTCGAGTTTTCCCAAAAAAACTCTCCCGCTTCCCATCCAGGTGTGGGACCCACCCCGAATTCCCGGGAATCCCAGATCCACAGGGCAGCTCAAGGGGCCAAATCCCCGAATTCCCAAATAATTCCCGTCTCGGAGTGGAGCCGAGCCGGGAGTGATCCCGAACATTCAAATTCCCGGGAATTTCTTCGGGAGAGCCAGAGGGGAAATTCCCACCCCTCTCAGGCATTTTGGGAGCTGTTGGGAGAAATTTTTTCCCGATTTTTTTTGGGGGCAAATTCCCACAATTCCAGCCTCTAAAAAACCGGGATTGGGGCCGTCCCTGCCCTGTCCCGGTGGGATTTGGGATCCATTCCCGGCCGCTTTTCCCATTCCAAAGTTTTTTCCCCTTTTCCCCGCGGCATTCCCGGATTTCCAGGAGCGGCAGCCGGGGATGGGGATGGGGATGAAGATGAGGATGAGGAAGGAAAGGAGAGGAGCATTCCCGGCTCATTCCCGGCTCATTCCCGGCCGCTTTTCCCATTCCAAAGTTTCTCCCCCTTTCCCTGGACGCGCCCGGGTTTCCAGGGAAGGCAGCGGGGGATGAAGATGAGGAGGAGGAGGAGGAGGAGGATGGGAATGAGGAATTGGGATGAGGATGAGGATGAAGATAAAGGTGAGGAGGAGGATGAGGATGAAGATGCAGAAGATGAGGATGAAGAAGAAGGTGAGGATGAGAATGAGGAGGATGAGGAAGAAGAGGAGGATGAGGATGAGGAGGATGAGGAAGAAGAGGATGATGAGGATGAGGATGATGAGGAAGAAGAGGATGATGAGGATGAGGAGGATGAGGAGGATGAGGATGAGGAAGAAGAGGATGATGAGGATGAGGAGGATGAGGATGATGAGGATGATGAGGATGAGGAGGATGAGGGTGATGAGGATGATGAAGATGAGGAGGATGAGGATGATGAGGATGAGGAGGATGAGGGTGATGAGGATGATGAGGATGAGGATGAGGATGAGGAGGATGAGGGTGATGAGGATGATGAAGAAGAGGATGAGGATGATGAGCGGGGGGCGGCGCTCGGGATTCCTGCGGGCTCCGGGAGCAGCTGCGGCCGCTCCATCTGCCGGGAGCGGAGCCAGGGGGACAGACGGGACAGGGGGGACAGGGAGAGAGGGGGGACAGAGGGGACAGAGGGACAGGGGGGGACAGGGGGACAGGGGGGACAGGTGACAGAGAGAGGGGACAGAGGGGGACAGAGGGACAGGGGGGGACAGGGGGACAGGGGGACAGAGAGAGAGGGGGACAGAGGGACAGAGGGACAGGGGGACAGAGGGGACAGAGAGAGAGGGACAGAGGGACAGCAAGGGGGGGGTGGCAGAGGGGACAGAGGGACAGCAAGGGGGGGGTGGCAGAGGGGACAGAGGGACAGGCGGGGGGAACAGAGGGACAGAGGGGACAGAGGGACAGACAGAGGGACAGAGGGGACAGAGGGGACAGGGGGGACAGAGGGGACAGAGGGACAGCCGGGGGGGACAGAGGGACAGAAGAGGGGACAGAGGGACAGACAGAGGGACAGAGGGGACAGAGGGACAGCCGGGGGGCACAGAAGGACAGAGGGACAGCCAGAGGGACAGAGGGACAGGCGCGGGGGCCAGCGGTGCCGGCCGCGGGGACAGACGGGGCTCATTTGCCACACAAAGCCCGCCCCGCCCCCGCCGCGCATCCGCCACCTGCCGCCCCCGGCCCGGCCCCCCCCGTTCCCCGGAGCCCCGAGGGGCCCTCGAGCCCCCCCAATCCCCCAGGAGCCCTCGAGCCCCCCGAATTTCCCGATCCTCCCGGCGGATCCTTTTCCTTCCGGAGCTGGAATTCCCTGAGTTTGTTTCCCCAAAGTAGATGGGATTTGACAGGGAAAAGCTGTGGAAAATACTTTTATTTTATTTTATTTTTATTTTATATTTTATTTTATATTATTTTATTTTTATTTTTTATTTTGTTTTGTTTTATTTTTATTTTATTATTTTTATTTTAATGTATTTTTATTTAATTATTATATTATATTATATTATATTATATTATATTACATTATATTACATTATATTACATTATATTACATTATATTATATTACATTACATTATATTATATTACATTATATTACATTATATTACATTATATTACATTATAATATATTACATTCATTTCATTCCATTATTTGATCTTACCATGTTTTACTTTATTTTAATTTTTTACCCTTTTTTTTTATTATGATGATTTCATTTTTATTATTTTATTTGATGCCTCTCCCGGCTCCTTTCCCACCCGGGGCTGAAATTCCCGATCCTTCTTTTCCAGACCCGTCGGATCTGACCCCTGAGGGCTCCGGAGCCGCATCCTGACCCCCAAAAACCCCAAAAACCTCGGGAAAAACTCGATCCCATTTTTATGCCTCCGGATTTATCCCCTGGGGAAGTTTTCTCCCGGGCCATGGAATTCCCGAGGAAAACGCCCCAATTCCCGGCTGGAATGTGATGGGGAGGAGGAGGAGGAGGATCCCCCCAAGGGCCTCGCTGGGAGCCGGGGACGGGGCGCGCCCCAAATCCGGGCACTTCTCCTGCTGAGGGGACCCCAACAGCCCCGGGAGCAGCTCGGAGGGGACCCCAAAACACCGGGATCAGCTTCTCCTGAGGTGTCCCCAAATCCCTGGGGCCAGCTTGGAGGTGTCCCCAAACCTGCGGGATCCCTTTGGAATTGTCCCCAAACACCCAAGATCCCTTTGGGGCTGTCCCCGAACCCCCAGGATCAGTTCAGAGCTGTCCTGAAGTCCCCAGGATCCTTTGGGGCTGTCCCTGGGATCTCTTTGGAATTGTCCCCAAGTCCCTGGGATCCCTTTGGAGCTGTCCCCCGAACCCCCAGGATCCCTCTGGAGCTGTCCCCCAGGATCAGTTCAGAACTGTCCCCAAGTCCCCAGTTCAGTCCTGAAGTGTCCCCAAACCCAGGATCCCTTTGGAGCTGTCCCCAGGATCCCTGTGCTGCTGTCCCTAGGATCTGTTTGGAATTATCCCCAAGTCCCCAGGATCCCTTTGGAATTGTTCCCAAACCCCAGGATCCCTTTGGAGCTGTCCCCAAGTCCCCAGTTCAGTTCAGAACTGTCCCCAAGTCCCCAGGATCCCTCTGGAGCTGTCCCCAGGATCAGTTCAGAACTGTCCCCAAGTCCCCAGTTCAGTTCTGAAGTGTCCCCAAAGCCCAGGATCCCTTTGGAGCTGTCCCCAGGATCCCTCTGGAGCTGTCCCCAGGATCAGTTCAGAACTGTCCCCAAGTCTCCAGTTCAGTTCTGAAGTGTCCCCAAAGCCCGGGATCCCTCTGGATCTGTCCCCAGACCCCAGCATCCATTCAGAGCTGCCCCAGGGTCGCTTTGTCCCCGTCCCCTCTCCCTCTGACGATGATGCTGAGCTCCGACCCCCCCTCCCTGTCCATCCCCTCATCCCACCCCGGCCCCGCTCCCTCCCCGGCTGCCGGTGCCGGTTCTGGTGCCGGCGCGGAGCCGCTGACCCGCGAGGAGCGGCGGCGCCGGCGCCGGGCCACGGCCAAGTACCGGACGGCGCACGCGACGCGGGAGCGCATCCGCGTGGAGGCCTTCAACGTGGCCTTCGGGGAGCTGCGGCGCCTGCTGCCCACGCTGCCCCCCGACAAGAAACTCTCCAAGATCGAGATCCTGCGCCTGGCCATCTGCTACATCTCCTACCTGAACCACGTCCTGGACGTGTGACCTGGCCGTCTGTCCAGCCGTGCGCCCGTCTGTCCGTCCCTGTGTCCGTCCCTGCTGCCCACGCTGCCCCTGTCCGAGATTGAGATCCCGCGCCCGGGCATCTGCTGCATCCCCGACCTGAACCACGTCCTGGACGTGTGATTGTCCGTCTGTCCGTCCGTGTGTCTGTCTGTCCATCTGTCCGTCCCCGTGCCCGTCTCTGCTGCCCACGCTGCCCCTGTCCGAGATTGAGATCCTGCACCCGGGCATCTGCTGCATCCCTGACCTGAACCACATCCTGGACCTGTGATTGTCCGTGTGTCCGTCCGTGTGTCCACCTGGCTATCCCCTACCTGAACCACGTCCTGGACGTGTGTGACACATCCATGTGTCCATCCATGTGTCCATCCATGTGTCCATCCACGTGTCCATCCCTGTGTCTGTCCCTGTGTCCATCCACATGTCCGTCCCTGTGTCCGTCCCTGTGTCCGTCCCTGTGTCCATCCACGTGTCCATCCCTGTGTCCGTCCCTGTGTCCGTCCCTGTGTCTGTCCCTGTGTCCGTCCCTGTGTCCATCCCTGTGTCCGTCCCTGTGTCCGTCCCTGTGTCCATCCATGTGTCCATCCCTGTGTCCGTCCCTGTGTCCGTCCCTGTGTCCGTCCCTGTGTCCGTCCCTGTGTCCGTCCGTCTGCCCACCCTGCCGCCCCCCCCTCCCCAGCCCTGCTCCCGGGGCTTTGGAGCAGCAATTCCAGAGGAACTGGAGCAGCAATTCCGGAGGGATGGAGGAGCCAATCCCAGAGATTTGGGACTGCAAATCCCAAAAGGTTGGAGCAGCAAATCCCAAAAGGTTGGAGCAGCAAATCCCTAAAATTTGGAGCAGCAAATCCCAGAGGGTGGGGCCACAATTCCCAAGGGTTTGGAGCTGCAATTCCTGAGGAACTGGAGCAGCAATTCCCAGAGGAACGGAGCTGAAATTCCCAGAGGAATGGAGCCGCAAATCCCAGAGAGCTGGGACAGCAAATCCCAAAAGGTTGGAGCAGCAAATCCCAAAAGGTTGGAGCCGCAGTTTCCAGAGGAACTGGAGCCAGAATTCCCAGAGGAATCAGAGCTGGAATTCCTGGGGCCAGCTCCCCCTTTTCCCCCCAAACCCTTCCCTCCTCCCGTCTCTGTGCCATGAGGATATTTATGGAATTAATTTATTTATTGAGAATTATTATTATTTATTATTTATTGCTATCATTATTTAATATTATTATTATTATTAACTTATCCACTGTGTCCTTGTGCACTTTTGGGGGGAAAAGGAAAAGGCCCTGTCTCTATTCCCAAACCCTTTTAGGGCCCATTTTCCCCATTCCCAATCCCTTTTAGGGCCCTGTCCCCATTCCAATCCCCTTTAGGGTCGGTTTTGCCCATCCTGGCAGATCCCAAACCCCTTTGGGGCCCCGGCCCCATCTGGCCCCATTGTCCCCCTCACAATGGGAACTCTCGGCTCTCATTGAGATTCCGGCCTGACAGATTGGGAATTCCGGCCCTTTGTCCTGGCCTCTCCAAGCCTTTCCCGGCACAATTCCCATTTTTTTTCCCCTCTTCCCATTTTATTCCCTTCTTCCCATCTTTTTCCCCTCTTCCCATTTTTCCCGCCATTCCCATTTTCCCCATTCCCATTCCCCCCCATTCCAATTTTCCTCCTATTCCCATTTTTCCCCAAATTCCCATTTTTTCCCCTATTCCCATTTTTCCCCCCTATTCCCAGCCCTTCCCATCCTCTCCATCCCTCTGGAAAATCCCAGAAATCCCTTGGGAAAATCCACCTGGGCTTGGGATAAAAATCAGGGAATTGCTCCTGGGTGTCCCCCGTGTCCCCCCGGGATTGTCCCCCTGTCCCTCCAGGGGTGTCCCCAATGTCCCCCCCGTCCCCAACCGCCGCGGGGGCAGCAGCGCCCCCTGCCGGGCCCCTCCAGCCCTGCCGCCCCCCTAATTTGGGGACAGCCCTCCCCTCAATTTGGGAACCCCAAACCCCTTTAGGGCCGTGTACCCATTGTGGCAGTCCCCAAACCCCTTTAGGGTTCGTTGTCCCCAAACCCCTTTGAGGTTCATTGTCCCCAAACCCCTTTGGGGTTCATTGTCCCCAAACCCCTTTGGGGTTCATTGTCCCCAAACCCCTTTGGGGTTCATTGTCCCCAAACCCCTTTGGGGTTCATTGTCCCCAAACCCCTTTAGGCCTCATTGTCCCCAAACCCTTTAGGGTTCATTGTCCCCAAACCCCTTTGGGGTTCATTGTCCCCAAACCCCTTTGGGGTTCATGGTCCCCAAACCCCTTTAGGCCTCATTGTCCCCAAACCCCTTTGGGGTTCATTGTCCCCAAACCCCTTTAGGCCTCATTGTCCCCAAACCCCTTTAGGCCTCGTTGTCCCCAAACCCCTTTAGGGCTCCAGACCCTTTAGGGCCGCATCCCCTCCCGCAGCCCTCGGAGGGGAGGGGCGGCCCCATAAAGGCCGGGGTGGGGCCGAGCGCCCCTTCCCAGCTGCCGCAGCCCCATCTGGCCGGGAACGAGCCCCGACCCCATAAATCATCCCGGGGAACGACCCCCAGCCCCATAAATCATCCCCGAGCGGGGCGGGAGCGCCCCGGGGCAGCTGCGGGGGCGGCCCTGGGACACCCCGGGACAGACCCCACAACAATGGGGGCACCAGGGACCCCTCCCCACAACAATGGGGTCACCAGGGACCCCTCCCCACAACAATGGGGTCACCAGGGACCCCCCCAGCACAGACCCCACAACAATGGGGGCGCCAGGAGCCGGGTTTGGGGTCGCAGCTCGGGGGGGTCTGTGCTGGGGGGTCATTATTTCCGCTCATTAGGCTGTGAAATAATGGGGTGGGGGGCGCTGAGCCCATTGCCCCATAACCCCATCGCCCCCCGCCCCACGATTCCCCCCAATCTCCCTGCCCCATCGCCCCCAGCCCCATAACCGCTTTCCCATCACCCCACAGCCCCCAGCCCCTAAATCCCCGCGCCCTAAATCCCTCCCAAATCTCCCCAAAATCTCGATCTCCCCTCGCCCCCAAACTCCCCAAAATCCCCCCCCAAAATCCCGGTCTCCCCCCGCCCCCAAATTCCCCCCAAATTCCCGCTCTCCCCTCGCCCCCCGCCCCAATTCCCCTCCCGGCCCCGCCTCCCCATTGACTCCCAACCACGCATTTCAATCCCACCAATGGCAGCGCGGCTCTCCGCGCCCGCCTCACGCCATTGGCCAGCGCCGCGGGGGGCGTGGCCAGCGCGGTCCCACCCTCGCCCATTGAACGCTCGGCTGTTCCGGGAAGCGGCCGCGCCCCCCCCGCGCTCCGCAGGCTTTGGGGACCCCCGGGTGTTTTTGGGGGGCTCGGGGGGATTTGGGGTCCCTCCCTTTGTGGGGGATGAAGGTGCTGGAGCCCCCCGTGTGTCCCCAGCGGCCTCTGCTGCCTCGGGCGGTGCTGCTGGCCCTGAGCCCCCCGAAAATCCCGGCCCTGCTGCAGGCCGGGGGTCCCCAGGCGTGACCCCAGGTGTGACCCCAGGTGTGACCCCAGGCGTGACCCCAGGTGTGACCCCAGGTGTGACCCCAGGTGTGACCCGCGCCCCCCCATATCCGCAGGGATGGGGCTGGGGTCTTCCAGCACCCCGGAACCGCTGGGGCTGAGGGTCGGGGGTGACCCCAAAGCCGGGGGGCTCGGCCGGACCCCCCAGGACACCCCAAATCCTGAGGGGGCTCGGCCGGACCCAGGACCCCAAGCCCCGTTTTTTGGGGGGGGAAGGGGGGGTTATGGGGTTCAGAATCCTTCCCCAAACCCCAAACAAGGTGGGAGCAGCGGCGCTGTGCCCCCCCCCGTGGGCTGAGACCCCTTGGGGGCAATTGGGGGGGGGTTAAGAACCTTTGGGGGGGCGGTTTTGGGGTGCCGAGACCCCTTTGGGGACGATGTTGGGGTGCGGGTACCCCTTGCGGTAGCTCCGAGCGGGGGTGACGCGAGGTGGGGGCTCAACCCTCGTTGCCCCCCCCTAAAAACGGAGATTGTTCCCCAAGAGACGCCGCCCCCTCCCCAAAAAACGGGGGACCCTCCTCATAAAACGCCGCCCCCTCCCCCAAAAAAGCGCATCCTCACCCCAAATCCCCCCGGCCTGGGGGGTCCCTGGGTGTTCGGGGAGGGGTCCCCCAATATCGGGGGGGGTGCGCGGCTGTCCCCCCCGCCCCAGACAATGGCCCCGAGGCGGCGCCGGGAGCGCGCAGCGCAGACAATGGGGCGGGAGCGGGGGGCGCCGGGGGGAGCGGGGCTTTCCTCCGCCTCCTCCTCCTCTTCCTCCTCCTCCTCCTCCTCCTCCGCCGCCGCCGCCGCCGCCGCCGCCGGGGTTCGGGTGCGGGGGGGACGCGCACAAAGGTGCGGGGCGATGGTGAGTGGGGGGCGCGGGGGGGCTCGGGCCGCTCCCGGGGGGATCCCGGGCAGCGGCCGCGGCCCCGGGGCTGGGCGGGGGAGCGGGGCCGGGCCGGGGCCGCGCTCCCTGCGGGAAGGGCCCCGTCAGCCGCGGCTTTTCCTGCGCTGGCGGCGGCGGCGGCTGCGGGAGCCCCGAGCGCGGCGCGGGGGTCCCGGCTGGGGAGGGGGCGATGGGACCCCCCGGGAGCCCCGCGGGGACGCGCTCGGGGCTCTGCCGGAGCCTCCTCGGGGCGCGGTGCCACCCCCGGCACCCCCCGAATGTGCCCCGGGGTGGCACGGCGGCCTCGGAGCGCTTTGTGCCCATCCCGGGGGCACCTGCGGGGCGTCCCCAGGGTGTCCCCGGTGTCCCCAGGGTGTCCCCGGGGTGTCCCCGGTGTCCCCAGGGTGTCCCCAGGGTGTCCCCGGTGTCCCCGTCACCTGCGCCGTGTCCCCGGTGTCCCCCCCCGTCACCTGCGGGTGTCCCTGGGGTGTCCCCACCGCTGTCCCCGCTGTCCCCATGCCCTCCCCGGTGCCCGGGCGGGGCCGTCCCGGGGGTCCCTGGGCCCGGTGTCCCCCGTGTCCCCCCCATGTCCCCGCTGCCCCCTGTGTCCCCCCCCTGTCCCCCGGTGTCCCTCCCTGTCCTCCGCGTCCCCCGCTGTCGCTGCTGTCCCCCCGGTGTCCCCCCGGTGTCCCCCCGGTGTCCCCACGCCCTGCCCGGTGCCCGGGGCTCCCTGTGCCGGGCGTGCCCGGTGCCCTCCGGCTCCGCGACAGCCCCGGCCGGATCCCGAGCCGGTTCCTGGATCCCGAGCCGGTTCCTGGATCCCGAGCCGGTTCCTGGGGATCCCGAGCCGGTTCCTGGGGATCCCGAGCCGGTTCCCAGATCCCGAGCCGGTTCCCGGGTCCCGAGCCGGTTCCTGGATCCCGAGCCGGTTCCTGGGGATCCCGAGCCGGTTCCCGAATCCCGAGCCGGTTCCTGGATCCCGAGCCGGTTCCTGGGGATCCCGAGCCGGTTCCTGGATCCCGAGCCGGTTCCTGGGGATCCCGAGCCGGTTCCCGAATCCCGAGCCGGTTCCTGGATCCCGAGCCGGTTCCTGGATCCCGAGCCGGTTCCTGGGGATCCCGGCCTGGGATGGTTTTGGTTTTTTTTCCTTTGGGATCTTCTTCCCCCCGCGGGCGGAGGTGAAAACGCAGCAAAACAACAAAAAAAGAAATCAAAAACAACAACAACAAAAAAAAGGAGATTTCGGGATAATTCAAATCTTCTCCATCACGGGAATTCGAGGATGGGGCTGGGACCCAGACGGGATCCCGAGGATTTTCCAGGCGCTTTGTGAAGCTCGGACGGTTTAATTAATGAACAATTAACAATTAACAGGCGGCGGGGACCTGGGGGCGGCCGCTGCGGGCTCGAGGTCCCCCCGTGTCCCCTCCCCGCGTGTTCCAGAGGGGTCGGGGACATCCCAGCGATGCCTGGAGCGATCCCACGGGAGGAAGGAATTCCTTGTTTTTCCCCGGCTCCCGGCAGACAATGGGGCCGGAGGGAGCAGCCCCGAGGTGGCGGATCCGGCTTAATTCGGGATTTGGGATGAGTTCCCCGAGGTTTTATGGATTTATTGTCGAGGCCTGGGAAGGGATTTGGGAATTCCCAGCTGGGAATTCCGGCCAAACCCCAGGAGGTTCAGCCCTGCAGGATCCCTGGATGTGATGGGAACGTCCCAGCGCTCCCGGATCCCGCCGGATCCCGTCCCTGCGCCGCTTTTCCGGGATCCGGGACGTGGAAAATGGATTGGGGGGATCCCAAAGGATCGGGAGCTGCTGGAGAAGAATTCTCATGGATCCAAACCTCAGTCCTGGGAGATCCCGGGGTCCTTTGGGGGCAGCAATTGGGATTTCGGGGTTTTTCCTGAAGAAAACGTCGGAGTTCCGAGCGAGGACGTGGATTTCTGGGACGGTCCTTCCCAAATCCCATGGAGCCACCCAGAAGCGGATTTGGGATTGCTGGAAGGGACGAGAAGATGGGATTTGGGATTTCTCCAGGGAATTCCTGAGCAATTCCCCGGGAATTTGGGATGGAGGGATTTAGGGCTGTGGGGCGGGAATTCCGGAATCCTGGAAATTTTTTGCTGGGAATTTGGGACTCCAGGATCCTCCAGGTGCGGGATTTGGTTCCCCAGGTGCTGATCCCAGGAAATGGGGCAGGACAAGAGGGAACGGCCTCGGGCTGTGCCAGGGCTGGAAATTTGGGATGGTTTTTCCATGGGAAAAGGGTTGGGAAGCGCCGGAGGGGGCTCAGGGAGGGCTGGATCCCCATCCCTGCAGGGAATCCCTGGAATTCGCGTTTGATCCATCCAAGCTCGGACTCGGTGACCTCAGAGATCTTTCCCAGCCTGGACAATCCCGGGATTTTCTGGGATTCCCACCCCATTCCCAACCCTCCCCGGTTCCTCCAGGATGGGAATCCCGGACCCTTCATCCGCCGGATTCTCCTTCTCCAAGTGGGATTTTTCCCAGGAAAACTCATTCCCAGCTTTCCCAGAGCCCTGGATCAGGAAGGAGCCGACTTCCCTCTTGGAATTCTCCCTCTGGAGCTGTTGGGAAGAAGCTTTTTCATCTGGAAACACTTGGATCTATTTTTTTTTTTAATGTTTAATTATTTTCGCTCTTTTGGGGAACATTTGAATCCCAAACGTTGGATTTGAGGCTCAGGGCTTTGATCCCGAGCCCCATCCCCAGAAAAATTCCAGCCTGGGCTTGAAGACGTCGGGAATGGCGAAGCCTCTCCGGCCCTGGGGGGGTTTTTTGGGAGCTTTGATCGTCCCAGGATTAAAAAATGGGAATTTTCCTCCTCCTCCTCCTCTTTTGCATCCGGCTCTGGCTCCCGGCGTCTCCCAGAGCCCGGGAACCCATTCCCGGCCTTTCCGGGGCTGTGGAACCAGCTCTGCTGGAAAAGATTCCAAGAAAAATCCCTCTTTTTTTTTCACTGCTGGAACGAGAGGATGAGGAGCTCCAGGATCCCGGATTCCTGCTGGAATTCCTGAATTCCCTTTGGGACGGGGACAGCACCTGTCAAATTCATGGATTCCTGGAAAATCCCGAATTTATTTCGGCTGAATCCCCAGGCTGGGGCCAAGAGACCTCGGAACACCTGGAAAATCCCGGGATTCATGGGAAACCCCAGGAATTGTGGAAAACCCTGGGAATTCTGGAAAACCCCAGGATTCCTTGAAAACCCCAAGTTCATTTCAGCCGCAGACACCGGGATTTCAGGAAAACCCAGGGATTCCTGGAAAACCCCAAACCTATCCCGGCCGATCATCCAGGAGGACGATTCCCAAAAATTTTGGGATGCCCGGGGTGGGGTGTGCAATCGCTTTTCCGTGGTGCTCCCAAGGAATCCCTGAGCAGCGGGATCCGGGAATTGGCGGGATCCGGGAATTGGCAGGATCCGGGAATTGGCGGGATTTGAAAATTGGTGGGATTGGAAATTGGGGAATTGGGAATTGGCGGGATTTGAAAATTGGCGGGGTTGGGAATTGGGGATTTGGGAATTGGTGGGATGTGGGAATTGGGGAATTGGTGGGACGTGGGAATTGGCAGGATTGGAAAATGGCGGGATTCGGGAATTGGCGGGATTCGGGAATTTGGGAATTCGGGAATTCGGGAATTTGGGGATTGGTCCCGAACTGCCGTTGCTCGGCTCCCGCAGCTCCAGGGCGGCCCCCCCGTGCCGTGAGCAGCCCCCCATGCCCGGCCCGTGTTCGATGCCGGCCCCTCCGGAGGCTCCGGACGCTCCAAAGGCCTCGGTGAGCGCCGGGACGGAGCCGCCGCCGCCGGAGCCGCCCGGTGAGTGAGCCCGGGGATACTGGGGGGACTGGGGATACTGGGATGGGAGCCAGGCATTACTGGGGATACTGGGGATACTGGGATGGGAGCCAGCCCTTACTGGGGGGACTGGGGTGGGATCCAGCCACTACTGTGGGGACTGGGACAGGATCCACCCCATTACTGGGGTTACTGGGACAGGATCCAGCCCTTACTGGGGTTACTGGGACATACTGGGACAGGATCAACCCATTATTGGGGATACTGGAACAGGATCTAGCCCTTACTGGCGTTACTGGGGAGACTGGGAGCCCGGGATCCAACCCTTACTGGGGTTACTGGGATATACTGGGACAGGATCCACCCCATTACTGAGGGGACTGGGACGTACTGGGGCCTCCAGCATCCATCTCTTACTGGGGCTACTGGACCCCCAGTACACGGCTCTTACTGGGGTTACTGGGACAAACTGGGACAGGATCCAGCCCTTACTGGGACAGGATCCATCTCTTACTGGGCCATACTGGGACCCCCAGCGTCTCCCGGCCCCGTTCCCGTCTCCCGGGCGACGGCGGCAGCGGGAAAGGCCTCGGTTTCCATGGAGATCCGTGTGGGATCATCCGGAATTCCGGACAAAGGAATTCCCCCCTTCCCCCTTTGCGCCTCCCTGACCCCTTCTCCCCCTTTCCCGGGGCCTTGGAAAAGGGGCCCGAGGGTTTTTTGGGGTGGATTTGGTGGGAATGGGATTTCCATGGAAACCTGGGAGGCTGGGATGGCTCCCAGGGGCAGCTGGGGCCTCCCAGACTGTGGGACTGGGGCGTCCAGGTTCCCCCAAAACCCTGGGAAAAGGCAGCGGGACTTGGCAGGATCATCCCGACGGAATCCCAAATTCCCAGATTCCCAAGGGGGGGACACAGCCCCAGATCCCAAATTCCCTCTCCCTCCTGACCCCAAATTCCCTCTCCCTGCACATCCCAAATCCCCTTTTCCTGCCCATCCCGAATTCCCTTTTCCTGCCCATCCCAAATTCCCTTTCCCAGCCCCGTTTCCCACCTGGGAAAGGGATGCAGGGACAGGAGGGGCTGTGGGCCGTGCTGGGCCATGCTGGGCCATACTGGGCCATACTGGGCCGTACTGGGCCGTGCTGGGCCGTGCTGGGCCATACTGGGCCGTGCTGGGCCATACTGGGCCGTGCTGGGCCGTGCTGGGCCATACTGGGCCGTACTGGGCCGTGCTGGGCCGTGCTGGGCCGTGCTGGGCCGTACTGGCTGTGCTGGGCCGTACTGGGCCGTACTGGGCCGTGCTGGGCCAGCCCCAGTGACACTCCCCGTGTGTCCCCCCCCTCAGGTGGGCGCGTCCTTTTCTCCTGAGCGAGGCCACCCCAAGGTGACAAAATTGAGCCCCTCAAGGTCACGGTCGACTTCCTGAAGGTGCCCCTGGGCCTGAAGAAGCCCCCGCTGAAGGAGGCCCTGGCCGCCCTCCCGGGAAAACCCAAATCCCAAATCCTGGAGCGGCACAAGCCCCGGCGCTCCGACGCCATGGACAACGAGTCCCAGTATTCCGGGTATTCCTACAAATCCGGCCATTCCCGCAGCTCCCGCAAGCACAGGTGAGGGACCCCGCATCCCCCGTCCCCACCTTTGCTGGGTGTCCCCATCCCAGTGGGTGTCCCCATCCCAGTGGGTGTCCCAACCACTCTTTTCCCACTTTTTTCCCCATTATTCCTGCTTTTTCCCCATTTTCCCAACTTTTCCCCCCATTTCCCCGCTTTTTTCCCCATTTTCCCCCCTTTTTTCCCTGCTTTTCCCAACTTTTTTCCCAACTCTTTTCCCCCCATTTTTACCACTTTTTTCCCCACTTTCACCACTTTTTTCCCCATTTTCCCAACTTTTTTCATCATTTTTCCCGCTTTTTCCCCCATTATTCCTGCTTTTTTTCCCCCATTTTTCCCACTTTTTTCCCCATTTTCCCCGGGTTTTTTTTCCCCATTTTTCCTGGGTTTTTTTCCCCCCATTTCCCCACTTTTTTCCCCCTGTTTTTCCCCATTTTCCCCCCATTTTTCCTGGGGTTTTCCCCCCCCATTTCCCCCCATTTTTCCCCCCGTTTTTCCCCATTTTCCCCCTGCTTTCCCCAGGGATCGGCGGGAGCGGCACCGCTCCAAGAGCCGGGATGGGACGCGCGGGGACAAATCGGTGACGATCCAAGCGCCGGGGGAGCCTCTGCTGGACAACGAATCCACGCGGGGGGACGAGAGGGTGAGCGCGGCGGGGAAAGGGCTGCAATCCTTGGGATCCCGGGAGCTTTCCCCCCGCCCCGGCGGAATTTTTCCCGGCGGAATTTCCCGGCCGAGCGGTCCGGCCGGTCGGGCCGGTCCCGGGGAGAACGAGAAAATGAGAAAATGGAAAGGAGACGCGGCTCCGGCGGCGCCAGGGCTGGAAAACGCCCCCGGGATCCGATCCCAGCGAACCCAAACCTTGAGGGTTTGCCCCAAATTCCCGCCCCGGGTGGGACAGGGGAGGCTGCCCCGCCCCTGGTGCCCCTCGTTCCCAAATTCTGGAATTTCTCCAGCCCGATCCCGGCCTTTCATCCTCTCCCAGTCCGCCCACGCCGGCGGCTCCGGCGCTTTTCATGTTCCCTCTGCGGCGGCTTTTCCTGGGAATGGGGCTCCCGGAGCCACCTGGGAATGGGGCTTTTCCTGGGAATGGGGGCTTTTCCTGGGAATGGGAGCTTTTCCTGGGAATGGGGCTCCCCGAGCTGCCCTGGAGCGCCCTGGGCTCCTCTTTGCCCCTTGGAGCGAAACCCATGGAACCCTGGAATTGCTTGGATGGGGATCATCCCATGGGCAGGGACGCCTCCCACCGTCCCAGGGCGCTCCGGGCTGGAACTGGGCTGGAATTTTCCAGGGATCCGTGGAAAAACAGGGGGGAACTTCCCAGTTTTCTGGCAAAAAAATTTGTGGGGAAAATTCCAACACGGAAAACAAAAAAAAAAACCACCCCAAATTCCTGGAATGTCCGAGTGCCCAAAACCAGGATGAGGGAAAGACACCCGGACGGGGTGGGGGAAGGAATCCAGCTGGGAAGGAATCCAGGGTTTTTGGCTTTTCTCCGTCTGGGAGAGGGGGTTCTGGAGCGGGGAAGGGCCTGTCCGGAGCCATTCCCGACAATTCCCAAGCATTCCCAAGCATTCCCAAGCATTCCTGACAATTCCCAAGCATTCCCAAGCATTCCCAGCCTTCCCGGCGCGGGCAGCGCTGCGGGGGCGTGCCGGGCGTGTTCCTGCTGGCCCTGGCAGCCGGGAAGGGTTGGCCAGGAAATCCGGGAGCTTCCCGGTCCCAAAGCTGCTCCCGCCGGAGCCGGAGCTTTCCCGGAGGGAGAATTCCCAGCGGAATTCCCGGCTGCTGTCCCAGGCCCAGGCTGAGCTTCCTCCACCCTGAGGAGGGCGATGGCTCCGGGCAGCGCTCCCGGCGTGGAGGTGGGATGGGGCTTTGGAAAACAGGGAATGCTCCTCTGGGATTGAGGGGATTTGGGAACCGCCCCTTGGAGTGTCCCCTGTCCCCTCCCCAGGGTGACATTTCCTGGAGCTGTGGTGGGTGGGAGGTTCTGGAGGTGAGGAGGGACAGGTGGGACACGGAGCCACCCCTCGGGATGTCCCCTGCTCACGGTGACACCTGGGTGGGAGGCCCTGCAGGTGAGGTGCCCACCTGGGACAGGTAGGACCCCTTGGAATGTCCCCTGTCCCCTCCCCAGGGTGACAATGGGGACACTCTTGGCTTGGAGGTGCAAAGGATGGGAGGTCCTGCAGGTGAGGTGGCCACCTGGGACAGGTGGGACACAGAGCCACCCCTCGGAATGTCCCCTGCTCAGGGTGACCCCTGGGTGGTCGGCGGGAGGCCCTGGAGGTGAGGTGGGACAGGTGGGACACGAAGCCACCCCTCGGAATGTCCCCTGTCCCCTCCCCAGGGTGACAATGGGGACACTCTTGGTTTGATGGGCGGATGGGACACCTCGGAATGTCCTCTGCTCAGGGTGACACCTGGGTGGGCAGTGGGAGGCCCTGCAGGTGAGGTGGGACAGGTGGGACATGGAGCCACCCCTTGGAATGTCCCCTGTCCCCTCCCCAGGGTGACAATGGGGACACTCTTGGTTTGATGGGCGGATGGGACACAGAGCCACCCCTCGGAATGTCCCCTGCTCAGGATGACACCTGGGTGGTCAGTGGGAGGTCCTCAAGGTGAGGTGGGACAGGTGGGACATGAAGCCACCCCTCGAAATGTCCCCTGTCCCCTCCCCAGGACGACAACTGGGGCGAGACCACCACGGTGGTGACGGGGACGTCGGAGCACAGCATCTCCCACGATGACCTCACGCGCATCACCAAGGACATGGAGGACAGCGCCCACCTGGACTGCTCCCGCCACCTGGGCGTGGCCCTGGGCGCGGCCCTGGCGCTCCTGGCCTTCCTCACGCCCTTGGCCTTCCTCCTCCTCCCGCAGCTGCTGTGGCGGGAGGAGCTGGAGCCCTGCGGGACGCCCTGCGAGGGGCTCTTCATCTCGGTGGCCTTCAAACTCCTCATCCTCCTGCTGGGCAGCTGGGCCTTGTTCTTCCGCCGCCCCAAAGCCTTCTTCCCGCGCGTCTTCGTCTTCCGCGCGCTGCTCATGGTGCTGGTGTTCCTGCTGGTCGTGTCCTACTGGCTCTTCTACGGCGTGCGGATCCTGGACTCGCGGGACCGCAACTACCGCGGCGTGGTGCAGTTCGCCGTGTCCCTGGTGGACGCCCTGCTCTTCGTGCACTACCTGGCCGTGGTGCTGCTGGAGCTGCGGCAGCTCCAGCCCCAGTTCACGCTCAAGGCCGTGCGCTCGGCCGACGGCGCCAGCCGCTTCTACAACGTCGGCCACCTCAGGTGGGGACGGCTCCGGCAGTGGCGTGGGTGGATGTTCTCATAGGTGGATGTTCTCGTGGGTGGATGTTCTCGTGGGTGGATGTTCTTGTGGGTGGATGTTCTCATGGGTGGATGTTCTCGTGGGTGGATGTTCTCGTGGGTGGATGTTCTCGTGGGTGGATGTTCTCATGGGTGGATATTCTCGTGGGTGGATGTTCTCATAGGTGGATATTCTCGTGGGTGGATGTTCTCGTGGGTGGATGTTCTCATAGGTGGATATTCTCGTGGGTGGATGTTCTTGTGGGTGGATATTCTCGTGGGTGGATGTTCTCGTGGTGGGAATGGGGGTGGTTTTTTTTTGGGGTGGGAAAGGTGGTGGTGAGGGGCGTGGAGATGTTCTGAGGGGGATGGAGGGAATGAGCCTGGAGGAGAGGGAGATTTTGGGTTCCTTCAAGGGGGGGTTTGGGGTCTGATTGCAGGGAATGGGGTCACAGAATCACAGAATCACAGAATCATGGAATGATGAGGTTGGAAGAGCCCTCTAAGATCATCGAGTCCAATCTGTGCCCTAACACCTTGACTCTAGCACCCAGTGCCATGTCCAGTCTTTTTTTAAACACATCTGGAGATGGTGATTCCGCCACCTCCCTGGGAAGAGCATTCCAGTATTTTATTATTCTTTTGGTGAAAAATTTTTTCCTAATATCCAACCTATCCCTTCCCTGATGTAGCTTGAGACTGTGTCCTCTAACAAGGTCAGGACAAGAGGGAACGGCCTCGAGCCGTGCCAGGGCTGGAAATTTGGGAAAATCCCTCCTGGAAAGGGCGGCCAGGCCTTGGAAGGGGCGCAGGGAGTGGCCACCCCTGGAGGTGTCCAAGGAATTCCTGGAGATTCCTCGGGATGACCCAGTGGGAGCTTGGACTCGGTGATCCTGGAGCTCTTTTCTCTGGGAACTGATGGAATCATGGAATGGTTTGGGTTGGAAGTCCCTTACAGATCCACGGGCAGGGACACCTCCCACCATCCCAGGTGGCTCCAACCCAGCCTTGGACACTTCCAGGGATGGCGCAGCCACATTTTTTTCCCGGGAATTCCCTCCCAGCCCCTGCTGTCCCCCGGCGTGTGTCCCCCTCACACGTTCCCGGTGTTTGCCCCCGCAGCATCCAGCGAGCGGCCGTGTGGATCCTGGAGAATTACTACCACGACTTCCCGGTCTACAACCCCGCCCTCCTCAACCTTCCCAAATCCGTCCTCTCCAAGAAAATGTCCGGCTTTAAGGTCTATTCCCTCGGCGAGGGTGAGATTCCACTCCCCCTTTCCCCTTGGCTTCCCCCTCTCCTTCTCCTCCCGTTCCTCCATCCCCATCCTCGCCTTCCTCCCTGGAATTTTTTGGAGGGAAGCTCTGGGTGCTTCCTCCCTTCCTCTCTGGAATTTTTTGGAGGGAAGCTCTGGGTGCTTCTTCCCTTCCTCTCCGGAGTTTTTTGGAGGGAGCTCTGAGGCTTCCCCAGTAAGCACCAGTAGCAAAATGGGGGGGATCCACCCCCTACCCGAAATTCCAGGAAATTCCTGGGGTTTTTTGGGGAATTTTGGAGGGAATTTTTTGGGGAATTTGAACTGGGAGCCCATTTTTGGGGCATTTTCCTGCAAATGAGGGGGATGGAGGGGATCAGCCTTCCCTTCCTCTCCGGAATTTTTTTTGGAGGCATCTCCAGGTGCTTCCTCCCTTCTCCGGAATTTTTTTGGGGGGAGCTCCGGGTGCTTTTTTTCCCGAGCTCACCCCTGTCCTGGACGGCTCCACCAACAGAGAATTCCACCAACAACTCCACGGGGCAGTCGCGGGCGGTGATCGCGGCGGCGGCGCGGCGGCGCGACAACAGCCACAACGAGTTCTACTACGAGGAGGCCGAGCACGAGCGCCGGGTGCGGAAACGCCGCGCCAGGTGCGGAAAAAGCCCCTGGATTCCCGGCCTCGGGAATGCCACGGGGGGGGGCCCCTTCCAGGTTTTTCATGGATGGGGAGCTGCCAGGGGGTGACTCCAGATCAGCCCAAGGGTGGTCGTGTGGGTGCATCTTCAGCCGAGTTGGTTGAAGCTTGGGTTCCTTCGTCCGTTTGGGTGAAGCCCAGCAGGTCCAAGATTTCCATCCTGGATCCAAGGGATTTCCAGCCCAGATCCAAGGGAGTTTCTATCCCAGGTCCATGGGGTTTTCCATCCCAGATCCAAGAGGTTTTCTGTCCCAGATCCAAGGGGTTTTCCACCCCAGATCCATGAGGTTTCCCATCCCAAATCCAAGGGATTTTCCCTCGCAAATCCATAAGGTTTCCCATCCCAAATCCCCAGGATTTTCCCATCCCAGATCCAAGGGATTTTCCCATCCCAAATCCACAAGATTTTCCATCCTAAATCCAAGGGAGTTTCCATCCCAAATCCACGAGGTTTTCCATCCTAAATCCAAGGGATTTTCCATCACAGATCCACGAGGTTTCCCGTCCCAAATCCACAAGGTTTCCTATCCCAAATCCAAGGTGTTTTTCAATCCCAAATCCAAGGGATTTTTCCATCACAGATCCACGGGGTTTCCCGTCCCAAATCCACGGGGTTTCCCATCCCAAATCCGTGAGTTTTCCCGTCCCGAGCCCCCGGCGTTCCCCGCCTCTCCCGCAGGCTGGTGGTGGCAGTGGAGGAGGCCTTCACCCACATCAAGCGGCTGCAGGAGGAGGAGCAGAAGAACCCGCGGGAGATCATGGACCCGCGCGAGGCCGCCCAGGCCATCTTCGCCTCCATGGCCCGCGCCATGCAGAAGTACCTGAGGACCACCAAGCAGCAGCCCTACCACACCATGGAGAGCATCCTGCAGCACCTGGAGTTCTGCATCACCCACGACATGACCCCCAAGGTGCCCAGACGGGGGTTTGGGTGGGGTTGTCCCGTTTGGGATCGTCCCGTCGGGAAAATGAGGGGTTGGAGTGAGGGGTGGGGTTGGGGTCTTCTCGTGGGGAACTGGGAACGGGGCTGGAGCAGCTGGAGAAGGGAATGGAGAATCCTGAGGGAGATGGAGGGGCTCAGCCTGGAGAAAAGGGGGATCCAGGGGGGGATTTGGGATCTGCCAGGGCGGATTTGGGGTCTGATCCCAGAGAAAAGGGGGATCCAGGGGGGGATTTGGGATCTGCCAGGGGGGATTTGGGGTCTGATCCCAGGGAATGGGGCAGGACAAGAGGGAATGGCCTCAAGCTGTGTCAGAGTGGGAAATTTGGGAAAATCCCTCCTGGAAAGGCCTTGGAAGGGGCTCGGGGAGGTTTGGCGTGGCCACCCCAAGGAATTCCTGGAATTCTGGGGGACAAGGTGGGGACTGGCCCCAGCTCCGACTCAATGACCTCGGAGCTCTTTCCCAACCTGCACAACCCCCAAAAACCCCCAAAGCAGCACCACGGGGCCGTTCTCCCCCCTTCCAAAACCCAAACCCAAACCTGGTCCGGGCCACCCCGAGGTGACGTCCCCGTGTCCCTCCCCTTCCCCAAGGCCTTCCTGGAGCGGTACCTGACGGCCGGCCCCACCATCCAGTACCACAAGGACCGCTGGCTGGCCAAGCAGTGGACGCTGGTCAGCGAGGAGCCGGTGACCAACGGCCTCAAGGACGGCGTGGTCTTCGTGCTCAAGCGCCAGGACTTCAGCCTGGTGGTGTCCACCAAGAAGATCCCGTTCTTCAAGCTCTCCGAGGAGTTCGTGGACCCCAAGTCGCACAAGTTCATCATGAGGCTGCAGTCGGAGACCTCGGTGTGATGGGCCGGGATGGGATTTTTTTTCCCAAATCCTTCCGGCTCCAAGGCTCCAAATTTGGCTCCTCCGGCGCCACCGGGACGCGGAAAACCGGGGAAGGCGCTCCCGGCTCCGGCGCCTTGCCGGGATCATGACCACTCGTCCTTTCTTGAGGTGGCTGAGCCCCTTCTCCTCCTCCTCCTCCTCCTCCCCTTCCTCCTCCTCCTCCTCCTCATTCCCGAAATCCGGATCCTTTGGAGCCGTAACTCAAGGGCTAATCCCAAGAATTCCCAGCTTCCTTCTTCACCAGCGTCCTGGAGCAGCTCCGGGGTCCCGCAGACCTCCTGCTCCTGCCCGTGTTCTCCTGGACATCTGTCCTGGCTCTGGCCTTAAACCACTGCCCGGCCCCGGGGCGGGGCTTGGGATCCCAAGGGAATTTTGGGATCATCTCCAGGAATCCGTGGCTGCTATGGAAAAGCTCCCCCTGCTGCACCCCCAGGTTTTGGGAGCGCCCTCCTCGCCTCTGCTGAATTTTTTTTTTTTTAGGAAAAACGAGTGGAAATCTGGGGTTTTTTTTTTTTTGGAGGAGCTGAAGGTTGGATTGAGGTTTTGGGAGGGTTTTTTTTGGGTGGGTTTCGCTGCTCCCGAGGGGATCCGCATCCCAAATTCCAGCGGCAGCTCCCTGGGGCTTCCCGGTGATGTTGGAGCAATCCTGGATCCGGGACCCTGAGGAGCTCCAGGAGATGTCAGCGAGGTCCTTCAGGAGCATCCCTCGAATGCGGTGATCCCGCAGAATTCCCATCGGGATGCAAAAAAAAAAACAACCTCTTTTTTTCCTGCCTTCTCCTGGTTTGGGTTTTTAAGGTCACAAATACCTCACGGATGGATTTGGAATTTTATTCCCGATTTTTTTTTTTGGTTTTTTTTTTTTTCTTCCCCGCTCCATGTTCCACCTCCACCCTCGAGGGGCCGGGTTTCATTCCAGGGAGGCGTTTTTGGGGTCGGGTTTTGGGGTCGATTTTGTCCTAAGCACTAAAAGAGGGGGAGTTTGGAGCCAGGGGAGGCTTCCCCAGTAAGCACCAGTAGCAAAATGGGGGGGATCCATCCCCTACCCCAATTCCAGGAAATTCCTGGGGTTTTTTTGGGAATTTTGGGGGGAATTTTTTGGGGGGGAATTCGAACTGGGAGCCCATTTTGGGGCGTTTTCCTGAAAAAAAAAAAAAAAAGAAGAAAAAAAGAAAAAAGGGGATGGATCTTCCTGGGGAGGGGTGGGGAGTTCACAATTCCATTTGGGAATTTTGGGAGATCAAAATTCCCTTTTTTTTTTTGTTCCATTTCCGGGGTTGGGTTTGGATTTTGTTTTCCCGCAGAGCCGAGATTTCTGTGCATGCGTGTAGAAAGTTGTAAAATGTCAAATTAATGGTTTTTAATATATAAAGAAAGCTTGGATTTTCCCGGATTTTTGCAGTGGATCGGAGCATTCCGGCAGTGGTAGGAATTTTTTTCCATTGGTGTTTGGTTGTTTTTTTGGGTTTTGTTTTTTTTTTTGTTTGTTTTGTTTTATTTTATTTTTTTTTCATAGAGGAACTAAAATTGTACAATTTTGTTTTTTTAATAAAATAAATCTGTTTTGACTTTTTTTTTTTTTTTAATTTATTTCGGCTCGGGGGCTGTGGGGCCAAGAGTTTGGGGTTTGTGGGGTCAAGGATTTGGGGTGTGTGGGGCCAAGTTAGGGGGTCTGTAGGGCCAAGGATTTGGGGGTTGTGGGGCCGAGGATTTGGGGTCTACAGGGCAAGGATTTGGGATTTATGGGGCAAAGAATTTGAGGGTTGTGGGGCCAAGGATTTGGGATTTATGGGGCAAAGAATTTGGGGGTTGTGGGGCCAAGGATTTGGGGTCTCTGGGGTCAAGGATTTGGGATTTATTAGGCCGGGGATTTGGGGTGTTTGCCACTAAATTTTAGGAATCTACGGTGCCAAAATTTTGGGATCTATGGGGCCAAAAACTTGGGATTTTGGGGCTGAGGGTTTGGGGTCAATGTCCAGCCCCTCCTGTGCTCATCCCAGCCCCAAATCCCCCAGAACCGCCCCAAAACACGCGGAGGAAAACACCGGAGGGGGCTGCGTGTCCCGGCAGAGAAATTCCAAGGATTTTTGGGATAAAATCCCACTTTTTGTGCTGTTCCTCGTGCAGGGGACGCCGGAGGGGCCTCGGGGTGGCCTCGTGTCCCCAGGGGGGGCCTGGGAGCCCCTGGGGCCACCCTGGGACCCTCAGGAGCCGCCCGGGGGCGAGTCCGGCTGGGGAGGAGAAAACCAGGAATTGGGAGAGGCTGGAATTGTCCCTTTATCCCAGGAATCGTCCCTTTATCCCAGGAATTGTCCCTTTATCCCTGGATTTGTCCCTTTATCCCAGGAATATTCCCTTTATCCCTGGAATTGTCCCTTTTCCCCAGGAATTTTCCCTTTAACCTGGGAATTGTCCCTTTATCTCAGAAATTTTCCCTTTATCCCAGGAATTTTCCCTTTTCCCCAGGAAATCCCATTTCCCCAGGAATTTTCCCTTTTTCCCCAGGAATTTTCCCATTTCCCCAGGAATTTTCCATTTTTTCCCAGGAATTTTCCCTTTTCCCCAGGAATTTTCCCTTTTTCCCAGGAATTCTCCCTTTTTCCCAGGAATTCCCTTTGTCCCAGGAATTCCATTTTTTCCCCAGGAATTTTCCCTTTTTCCCAGGAATTTTCCCCTTTTTCCCTGCAGTACCGGGGGCTGGGGAGGGTCTGGCTGGTCCAAGGGGGTCTCGGTGAGCTCCGGGATTTTTGGGATGGGGTCGTGGACGTGGGGCTGGACCAGAGCCCCCAGATCTGCAGGGGAAGGGTTGGGATGAGATCTGGGAATCGCCAGGATTTGGGAATTCTGGAGTGGTTTGGGGTGGGAGGAGCTTTAGGATCACCCCAATCCCATGGGAAGGGACATTCCCACCATCCCAAAGTGGAATTGGGCACTTCCAGGGATGGGATAACCAAATATCCCAATGAGATTGAACATCCCAGAAAAAAAATAAAATACCCCAATAAAATCGAATGTCCCGGAAAAAATAAAATATCCCCATGAAATTAAATATCCCAGAAAAAAAAATAAAAAAAACCACCCCAATACAAAAAAAATCCCAATAAAATAAAATATAAAAGAAAATATCCCTGTAAAATCAAAATATCTCAATAAGATTGAATATCCCAGAAAAAAACCAATAAAAAACACCCCAATACAAAAAAAATCCCAATAAAATAAAATAGAAAGTATCCCAGTAAAATCAAAATATCCCAATAAAATTGAATATCCCAGAAAAAAATTAAATATCCCAATAAAAGATTGAATATCCCAGAAAAAAATAAAACATCCTAATAAAATTAAACACCCATTAAAAAGCCACCCCAATACAAAAAATATCCCAATAAAATAAAATAGAAAATATCCCAATAAAATTGAATATCCCCGAAAAAATTAAATATCCCAATAAAATTAAACACCCATTAAAAAACCACCCCAATACAACAAAATATCCCAACAAAATAAAATATAAAAGAAAATACCCCAGTAAAATCAAACACCCAATTAAAAAAAAATACCCCAATAAAATAAAATACCCCAATAAACCCAAACATCCCAGTCAAACCAGTTATCCCAGTTACCCCAGCCCCACAGGGCTCACCTGAGGAGTCGCTGCCGCCCATGGCCCTGTCCCGGATCCCTGTGACCAGAACAGACCCAAAACTTGGATTTTCCACCCCAAATCCCCTTTGGAAAACCCCAAAACCAGCCGAGCCTCACTTTGGGTTTGGAGCGGGGAAAAAACCCCAAAACCCCAAAAATTTGTGTGAACTGGAGAAGGAAAGGGCAGAGCTGACCCCAAAAGAGGCAAGTTTGAGGTCAGACGGGAAATTTGGGATGAATTTGGGGAAATTTGGGATGAATTTGGGGAATTTTGGGATGAATTTGGGGAATTCTGGAGCCGGATGTGAGCACGGGGGAGCCCCCAGGCCTGAACTGTGGCCATGGGAGGGTTTTGGGATCAGGATCCCCCTGGTGGTGCTGCACCCCAAAAAGGGACATTTTGGGGCACTTTTGGAGGTTTTGGGGTGGTGACTTCTGGATCTTTTTGGGGCATTTCTGATTATTTTGGGGTTGTGATTTCTGGATCTTTTGGGGTTTTGGGGTTTTGACTTCTGGATCTTTTGGGGCATTTCTGATTATTTTGGGACTTGTGGCTTCTGGATCTTTTGGGGTTTTGACTTCTGGATATGTTGGGGTTTTGGGGTTGTGGCTTCTGGATCTTTTTGGGGCAGTTCTGATTATTTTGGGGTTGTGGTTTCTGGATCTTTTGGGGGTATTTCCGATTATTTCGGGGCTTGTGGCCTCTGGATCTTTTGGGGTTTTGGGGTTTTGACTTCAGGATCTTTTGAGGTTTTAACTTCTGGATCTTTTGGGGCATTTCTGATTATTTTGGGGTGGTGGCCTCTGGATATTTTGGGGTGGTGGCCTCTGGGCGTTTTGGGGTTTTGGGGTTTCGGGTCTGACCTTTGTCCTTGGTCCTCTGGTAGGTGACAAAGAGCACGAGCAGGGCCAGCACCACGAAGATGACGGGGGACCAGTACCGGGCTGAGACGCCCGAGGAGGCTCCTGTGGGGACAGAGGTGACCGGGGGGCACAGCCTGGGACATTCCAGGGTCCCCTCGGGAGGGTGGCAGGTCCCCTGAGAGGGTGACGCGTCCCCCAGGAGAGGGACAGGTCCTCCAGGGGTAGCGTCACCTCCCCACGATGGTGACAAATCCTGGGGACAATGACAATGACAATGACAATGACAATGACAGTGCCACGTCCCCACGATGGTGACAAATCCTGGGGACAATGACAATGACAATGACAGTGCCACGTCCCCATGATGGTGACAGATCCCTGGGGACAATGACAAAACCCATTGGGACAGTGCCACCTGCCCACGATGGTGACAGACCCTGGGGACAATGACAAATCCCTGGGGACAGTGCCACCTCCCTGGGTACAACGCCATGTCCCTGGGGACAATGTCATGTCCCATTGATGGTGGCAAACCCCAGGGGACAGTGCCACCTCCCTGGGGACAGTGCCACATCCCTTGGGACAGTGCCACATCCATGGGGGACAGTGCCACATCCATGGGGACAATGCCATCTCCCCACAATGGTGACAAACCCCTGGGGACAGTGCCACCTCCCCGGGGACAGTGCCACCTCTCCACAATGGTGACAAACCCCTGGGGACAATGTCACATCCTTGGGGACAGTGCCATCTCCCTTTGTACAATGTCACCTCCCCGGGGACAGTGCCACACCCACGGGGACAGTGCCACCTCCCTGGGGACAATGCTACATCCCCAGGGACAATGCTACATCCCCAGGAACAATGCCACCTCCCTGGGGACAGAGCCACCTCCTCCCTTTCCCCGGAGCTCACGGCTTTGGTTCCCCGCCGGTGTCACCGCCAGGTCCCCGAGGCTCCCGGGAGGGCTCGTGGTGACCCTCGGCCACGTTGTCGCCGTGTCCCTGTCCCCGGCGGCCGTGCTGGGGTGTCCTGGTGGCTCCAGGGGGTCCCGTGTCCCCTCCGGGGTCTCCTCGGTGCCGTTCCCGTTCCCCGACTCCTCTTCCTGGAAGCCGAGAGCTGGGGATTTGTGGGATTTGGGATTTTTCCCGTTCTCCCCCAAATCCGGGGGTCAGGAACGGGAATGTCCCCCCCAATGTCCCCTCAGGGGACGTGGGACACGGTCTGGGGACAGCACCAGAGGGTGAAAGGTCAGGAGGGGCCCCAAAAGGAAATTTTGGGAAAGAGGAGAGGGAGGGAAATCCCGGGAATTCTGAGGGAGAGGGGACGGGACCCCAGGAGCAGCCGGGAACGTTCCAGGTGGGATTTGGGATGGAGATCCCGGAAATTCTGCCCCCAGAAGGTTTCTGGGCCCTGGAACAGCTCCCCAGGGAATGATCCCAACCCCAAAACCTCCAGGAGGGTGTGGAAAACACTCCCAGACAATGGGCAGGATTTGGGGATTTTTTGGGGATTTGGGGATTTGGGATTTTGGGGATTTTTGGATTTTGGGGCTGGGTTGGATGATCCGGGTGGGTTTTTCCAGCTCAGGAGGTCCCACAAGTCTCCAAGGGGGCTGAGCTCGAGCGGAGCAGCGGCCCCACATCCTGTGGGGTTCACACCTCGCCCCCGACAACCAAAACCCCAAATCTGTCACGTTTTCACAGTGGAAAATGGGGGCTGGGGCTAAGCCGAGGCTGTTCCGAAACCCAGGAGGTTTTGGGGTTCTGCCACCTGCAGGAATTATAAAATACCCCAAAATACCCCAAAATATCCCAGTTTGGGGCGTGGAATTGGGGGATGTGAGGTGGAAGGACCCACCAGGATCATCCAAGTCCCATTTGTGGCCCTGACGAGATTAAAACCAGCAAAACCAACCCAAAACGGTCCAAAAGCCTCTCCTGAGTCTCTGCTGGGGTGGGCTGGGATGGATCTGGGGAGCTGGGACAGCTCAGAAGACCCCAAAACCCTCTTGGGAACACAACCCGGGCTCAGCAAAGCCTGGCTCAGCCCAAACCTGAGCTTAACCCCCAGGAAAAGCCCTCCAGAGACCTCCCTGAGCTGCACCTGCCGCCTTCAGCCCCTTCCTCTTCCTCGTCCTCCTCATCCTCGCTGCGGCCCCGCGCCCCGAGCCCCCCGGCCCCACTCACCGGCCCCGGAGCAGAGCAGGGCGAGGCAGAGCCCCCCAAAGCCTCTCGGGCCCATCCTGCCCTGCCCAGCCCCTCGGAGCCGCCTCCCTTCCCCTTTCAGGAGAGGAAGCGGCGGTTGCTGAGGAAAGGTGGTGAAATCGGGGGAGGAACCGGTAAAAAACATCCCTGAGGTCCTTCCTCCACAGCATGGATCATCTCTCCATCCATGGAGCATCTCTCTATCCATGGATCATCAATCCATGGATCATCTCTCCACACCATAGATCATCTCTCCATCCCATGGATCATCTCTCCATCCATGGATCATTGCTGCAATCCATGGATCATCTCTCCATCCATGGATCATCTCTCCATCCATGGATCATCCCTCCATCCATGGATCATTGCTGCAATCCATGGATCATCCCTCCAATCCATGGATCATTGCTGCAATCCATGGATCATCTCTCCATCCATGGATCATCTCTCCACACCATAGATCATCCCTCCATCCATGGATCATTTCTCCAATCCATGGATCATTGCTGCAATCCATGGATCATCTCTCCATCCCATGGATCATCTCTCCATCCCATGGATCATCCCTCCATCCATGGATCATTTCTCCAATCCATGGATCATTGCTCCATCCTTGGATCATTTCTCCAGTCCACGGATCCGTTTCTCCTTGCCGTGGGATTTCTCTCCCGTCCCATAGAATCATTTCTCCATTCCATGGAGAAATCCAATGGATTTGTGTTCCGGGCCGCAACGCGAGATGTTTTCCATTCCCATCTGCATGGCAGATCACCTTGGTCAAGCGGGCAGTTTGCCTTATCTCTCTCTCTGAGTGACCACATTCACACCTCCCTGGGGAGGGGACACTGCAGATAACAGCCACGGAATGTCCCTGCATGGCTGATAAGAACTACAGCATCCCATTGGCAGATGGGAGCCCAGGGGGAGGAGCCAAGCATTCCTGCTCGGATATAATCTGGAGATTCTGGAACACCAGCCAAGCATTCCTACCCGGATATAATCTGGAAATTCTGGAACACCAGCCAAGCATTCCTGCCTGGATATAATCTGGAGATTCTGGGACACCAGCCAAGCATTCCTACCTGGATATAATCTGGAGATTCTGGAACACCAGCCAAGCATTCCTGCCTGGATATAATCTGGAGATTCTGGAACACCAGCCAAGCATTCCTGCCTGGATATAATCTGGAGATTCTGGAACACCAGCCAAGCATTCCTACCCGGATATAATCCGGAGGTTCTGGAACACCAGCCAAGCATTCCTGCCTGGATATAATCTGGAAATTCTGGAACACCAGCCAAGCATTCCTACCTGGATATAATCCAGAGGTTCTGGGACACCAGCACGGCTTCTCCACAGGATTCCCAGAGGAACAGCAGCTGCCTCTCCTTCCCCTGGATCCTCAGAGGCAGAATGAATCCATCCTTCTCTGCAGGATCCCTGCTCCAGCAGAGCCAGTCCTGGCACTGCAGGAGGGCTGGGCCACAATTCCAATGGTTCTGCTGCCCACCCCCTGACCCACAGGGTGTCAGGCTGGGTTCTGACTCTGGCACTGTTGGTTTGGTTCACTGCATTCTTTATTTCATCCTTTTATTTATTTTTTTCCTTTCCCTATCAAAGAACGGCTATTTCCTGCTCCCATATTTTTGCCTGAAATCCCCTTAATTTCACATTTACAGCAATCCAGAGGGGTGGGCAGGGTTCACATTCTCCATCCCAGGGGAGGCTCCTGCCTTCCTTAGCAGCCTCCTGTCGTTCCAAACCAACTCAGGTCCACCCCAAACCCCAGATCCCAAATCCCGAACCCTGGCCCTGCAGGGATTGGTGGGGCCGAGGTTCTCTTGGGGGCTGGGGGCTGTGAAATTTAGAACGTTCCGGAGGCGGAGAAAGGGAGCAGGTGCCGAAACCACACGAGCTCTGACAGCGGGGGGGGCATCACTTCTTGTTCTCTTTTAACTTCCTGGCGTTTATTTTTGGTGGTTTTCGGCCCTGTGAGAAGTTGAAGTTTTTGCAAGGCTCAAAATACCGCAGGAGATAGAGAGAGAAAATGAAATTACCAAAAAGCAACTTTTTATTTATACAATTAACCATTTGAAAAACAGTAATTCGCAAAGGTTCGCTGAGCTAGCTGTTTTAACAAATGGGTTTTCTGTGCAAAAAAAGACGCTGGTTTAGAGCCATCCCCGGAGGTCTCCAAAGAACCTCCAGGACGTGGGTCCAGGTTACCAGGATTGGGACTGACGGTCCTGGAGGGCTTTTCCACCCTCAGGAATTCTGGGATCCCATGGAAAAACCCTTTGAAGAGTCTCCTCCAGCCTGCCTGGGAGTCCCGGCAGCTTTGGCAGAGTTTTGGTGCTGAATTCCAGTGGGAGAGGGTGGGAAAAGGAGCCTGAATCCCACAGAGCTGCCAAAACCATGGAGAAAGTCCCCAAAATCCTCCCTGAAATCCCAAAGAGAGGGAAACTGAGGCAGCAGGGATGGGGAAGGGGAAGGGGAGATTCCAGGAGGGGGAGATCCATGAGGTCCAGCTCTGGAGCGGCATCGGGGATGTTGGAGCTGTTCTGGGGCCGCCTTGTGGGGTCCTCTCTGACCAGGGACTGGAGACCACTGGAAACCAGCTCCAGGTCCTTTAAACCAGCTCCAGGTCCTTTAAACCAGTTCCAGGTCCTTTAAACCACTTCCAGATCCTTTAAACCACTTCCAGGTCCTTTAAACCAGTTCCAGATCTTTTAAACCAGTTCCAGCTTATTCTAAATCAGTTCTGTTTCTTGTAAACCAGGTCTATACTGACTAAAATAAATATTTAAACCACTTCCAGGTTTTTTAAACCTGTTTCATGTTATTAAACCAGCTCCAGGTCTTTTAAACCAGTTCCAGGGTTTTTAAACCAGTTCCAGCTTATTCTAAATCGGTTCTATTTATTGTAAACCAGGTCTATACTGACTAAAATAAATATTTAAACCACTTCCAGGTTTTTTAAACCTGTTTCATGTTATTAAACCAGCTCCAGGTCTTTTAAACCAGTTCCAGGGTTTTTAAACCAGTTCCAGCTTATTCTAAATCAGTTCTATTTATTGTAAACCAGGTCTATACTGACTAAAATAAATCTTAAAATTACTTCCAGGTTTTTTAAACCTGTTTCATGTTCTTAAACCAGCTCCAGGTCCTTTAAACCAGTTTCATGTTCTTTAAACCAGTTTCATGTTCTTTAACCTTTTCCAGTCCTTTAAATCAGTCTCTTGTTCTTTAGACCAGTTCTGGGTCCTTCTAGACCAGCTCCAGGCCGGTCACGGTGGCATTTTCTGCTGTCCCACCACCCACCTGCAAGGACAGACGGACACAAGCTTGGTTTGGGGTCCTGGGGGCTGATCCCAGCCTCGGGGGGAGATCCAGGGTTTGGTTTAAGGCTCTGGACCCCTCTGTGCCCGTCCCCCAGCCCGGGCTCACCTGGTCTGGACGCTTGACCAGGGAATAAATGGTTGAGGGGGGTCCCCCTTCCGCTGGTTTGGCTTTGGCTCCATCAGGGACGCACTGGGGGAGAGGCTTTTAAAAGTTTCAAAATTTAAAAAAAAAAAAAAATTAAATTTTAAAAGCTGGAAAAATGATCCCAAATCCAGAAAGCCCACAAAGAGCCGCCTCTGGAGGTGTTGCCCCATCCCAAGGCCAGGTTGGACCATCCTGGGACCGTGGGAAGCGTCCCCACCCACAGAATGGGACGATTTTAAGCCCTAAAACCCGCGTTTTTCTCTGATCCCTCCAAAACCGAGATTCTGGGGCTGGGCACGGAGTTTTGGGCAAGTTCGGGTGCCCTTGGGCCACCTCCAGCTGCGGCGCTTCCCACTGGGAATTCTCAAAAGGAGCCAAGGATTGCCCAGCTGTCCCCAGGGTGTCCCCGGGGTGTCCCCGGGGTGTCCCCAAGCCCGGACTCACCTGCTGGGAAGGCCCCACCTCGGCGTACACGGTTGCGTAGTCGTTTGTGGTCCCTGCAGATGGGGGAAAAAAGCGGGAATTTGGGGATTTGGGATGCAGGGAATGCGGGAATCCCAACCTCAGGAGTCCAGGCTTGGGCAAAACCTCGACCCCGAAGCCCCTCGGGGGTGCTGGAGGTGGGAATTGCTCCTCATCCCGCCCTCCTGGAGCCGTGGGGTCGGGATGAGCTTCCAGCACCAAGGACAGGGAAAATCCGCCTTTAAATTTGGCTTGAATCCCAAATTCCCGGCTGCTTTTTTGGAGGACAAATTCCGTTTGTTTCTCCTCCATGTGGTCCCCTCATTGCTCATGGAACAGAGCGGGGAAAGGGGGGTTTAAACCCCTCAAAATCCCATTTTTGGGATAAATTTCCCATTGGAATTCCTGGGTGAGGAGGTGGGGATTGGACACAGCTTGGACTCGGGGGTCCTGGAGGGATTTTCCAACCTTGGGGATTCTGGAATTCTTGTCTGGACTGAGTTCCCAAGTGGAATTCCTGGCTTTCCCCCCCAAAATGTCTCTTATTTTATTTTACTTTTCCCCAAATTCCCTCTTTTTCTCCATGATCCCACGGCTGCGCTCCCAGCTCCCCCTTGGTGGTCTGGGATGAAGTTTTCCGGCAAAAAAAAATGGAAGGAAAATGGGATTTCGGGAATCTGGGATCATCCCCTGGGATCAGCCCTTCCCACTCCCCACCAGCTCCGATCCCAAACCACAGCACCGGGGGTGGTTCCCCTGATCCTGAATGCAATTCCCTGGATATTCCCACCAGGAAAAAGGGCAGGGAACTGCCCCAAAACCCCACCTGTGTCCGCAGGCTTCAACTGGGGCAGGCGGAATTTCTCCCAGCCTGGGGGAGATGCGACAGAATCAGAACCACAAATCCGCCCCAAATCTACCCAAATCTGCCCCAAATCCACCCCAAATCCACCCAAGATCTACCCCAAATCCGCCCCAAATCCGCCCCAAATCTGCTCCAAATCCACCCCAAATCTACCCCAAATCTGCCCCAAATCCACCCCAAATCTGCTCCAAATCCACCCCAAATTCACCCCAAATCCACCCCAAATCCACCCCAAATCCACCCCAAATCCACTCCAAATCCACCCCAAATCAGCCCCACCCTGGCTCCGTCCCCCATCCCAGGTCCCACCTCCTGCTCCCCAGGCTCCAGGGATGGTTTTCCACGCTCACCTTTGGATTTCCACAAGAGCATGAAGAAAATCAACAAAAACGCCGCAGCTAAAATCCCGGCCAAGACAAAGAACCCGCTCCTGAGCCCGACCTGGCTGCTGGAGAGGGCGCCTGGAAAAGGGAGAAGATGCAGAAGATCTCAGGGGAGGGGGATCAGCCCATCCCAAACTCAACATTCCCATCCCAATCCCCAAATCCAACCTTTCCATGGCTCTCAGGGGAGGGGGATCAGCCCATCCCAACCTCAACATTCCCATCCCAACCCAACCTCAGTGTTCCATCCCATCCCATCTCCAAATCCCGATGTTCCCATGGCTGTCAGGGGATTGGGATCAGCCCATCCCAACCTCAACATTCCCATCCCAACCCAACCTCAGTGTTCCATC
Organism: Agelaius tricolor; assembly: GCF_023055355.1. Lineage (NCBI taxonomy): Eukaryota > Metazoa > Chordata > Aves > Passeriformes > Icteridae > Agelaius > Agelaius tricolor. The sequence goes on from NW_027269329.1 coordinate 1,253,108, forward strand.
CCATCCCATCTCCAAATCCCAATGTTCCCATGGCTGTCAGGGGATTGGGATCAGCCCATCCCAACCTCAACATTCCCATTCCTATCCCATCCCATCCCAACCCCAACCCTCCCGTGTTCCTCAGGGGATCGGCATCAGCCCACCCCAACCCCAACACTTCCATCCCATCCCAACCCCAAATCCCAATGTTCCCATGGCTCTCAGGGATCAGGATCAGCCCATCCCATCCCAAAATCCCAGCTTTTCCTGCTCTCAGGGGATCAGGATCAGCCCATCCCATCCCCAAATCCCAGCTTTTCCTGCTCTCAGGGATCAGCCCATCCCATCCCCAAATCCCAGCTTTTCCTGCTCTCAGGGATCAGCCCATCCCATCCCAAAATCCCAGCTTTTCCTGCTCTCAGGGATCAGGATCAGCCCAGCCCATCCCAAAATCCCAGCTTTTCCTGCTCTCAGGGATCAGGATCAGCCCAGCCCATCCCCAAATCCCAGCTTTTCCTGCTCTCAGGGATCAGGATCAGCCCAGCCCATCCCCAAATCCCAATGTTCTCATGGCTGTCAGGGATCGGGATCAGCCCAGCACATCCCCAAATCCCAGCTTTTCCTGCTCTCAGGGATCAGGATCAGCACATCCCCAAATCCCAGCTTTTCCTGCTCTCAGGGATCGGGATCAGCCCACCCCACCTTTCCCCACCTGTCCCCGGCTCTCACCTGCGCACAGCACCCCGGGGCTGGTGATGGTGACGTTCCTGCTGCTGACGGGGTTCTGGGCCGTGCACGTCAGCGGCTCCGGCTCCTCCTGGGCTGTTTCATTCACCAGCAGCACCACGGAGCTCCCGTCCCACGTGCGATCCCCCACCCTCCAGGTGTAGGAGACGTTCCCGAAGCCGGCGCCGGGCGCGGAGCAGCGCAGGGAGGAGCTGCAGCTCCCGCCCGAGCAGTTCTGGGCCTCGCAGGTCACCGTGGGCTCTGCCAGCTCCTCTGCGGGCACAGGGGGGTCACAAACCTCTCCTTTAGTGTGAAACCCCCCAAAACAGCACCAAAAGCACCCCCAAAACAGCACTGAAAGTACCCCCAAAACAGCACCAAAAGCACCCCCAAAACAGCACTGAAAGGATCCCAAAACAGCACTTACCGAACACCCGCAGGGTGAAGGTGGATCTTTTATCCCCAATGATTACAGAGTAGGTCCCGGCATCCTCCATCCTCAGCTGGGAGATGGTGAGCGCGAGGCCGTTCTCAGAAACGGCAAAACGGGTTTCGAATTTGTCTTTGAAAAATATGACTTGGCGAGGATCCTTAAATGCCACAGACACTATGGCTTCATTCCCAAAACACCAGAGTGCTGCCTTTCCATGTGCACTTTGGGTGTGGAAGGTCACGGACCCGCCCAGGACCCCGATCACCTCCTTGGGGTCACTGGCGCTCACTGGGGAGAGAAAATGGGGAGGGAACATGAGATGGGGGTGGGATGGAGGTGGGATGAAGCTGGGGTGAAGGAGTGCTGAGCATGGGCTGGAGATGGGATGAAGATGGGCTGAAGATGGGAAGAAAAGGGGAAATGAAAGTGGGATGAAAAGCTGGGGTGAAGTTGGGATCAAGTTGGGATCAAGTTGGGATGAAGTCACTGAACCCAGAGGACGAAGCGGCTGAACCCAGAGGATGAAGTCACTGAACCCAGAGGATGAAGCCCATCCGGGCTGGGGCTGTTTGGGGGCTCATGGGGGGCTCATGGAAGGGTCCCTGGGTGAGGGAAGAGCGCGAGGCCACCCCCAGGCCGAGCCCCCGCAGCCTCGTGAGCAGCCTCGCGCCAGGGAGGCTGGAGAGGAACTGAGAGGGAAAGGAGAATGAGGAGGAGCTGGAGACAGCCTGGCCCCGGGCACTGCCAGGGCTGCGTGGGGCAGCTCCACCACGGCTCCTCCAGGCTGAGCACTGCCCGTGGCCCCGGGAAGGGAACCTGGAAACCGCGGACTCGCCCCAACAGCTCCATGAACTTCTCGTGTTGGGGGCACCAGACCTGGTGGGATCTGACCGCTCCAGGTGGGATCTCAGCATTCCAGAGATGAGAACCCTCCCACGCTCCTTTGGATGCAGCCCAGGAGAAGGTCCAGGATCCCTCTGGACCCATCCCTTCCCTCCAGTGACCACAGCACGGCCTTGGCTCACCAATTCAAGGAGGAAGGAGTTGTTTTTGTTATTTTCGCAACTTCCCATTTCCAATTAACTGTGTGACCCCATTTATACTGGGAATGGAGTTCTCCTTCTCAGTTTTTCTAACAGGGAACTGATCCTGCCCCAGCCCCGAGGTCGGGCTTGGAATTTCTGCCTCCCTCAGCCTCAGGCACCCCTGGGACACGGACAGAGGAGCACATGGCAGGAAAAAGCTGCAGGTGAAGATAAACTGGCAGGAATAACAAAACCACAGGAAAATGGTTCACATGATAAACCCCCCCCCCAGAGGCTGTGGGGAAGGGCTGGGGCTGAACCTTGCCCAATTCCCTTCATTTAAGCCAAAAAACACCCCAGGATGAGACCTCCAAAAACCGGGAGGCAACGTGGAGAGGAGCAGGAGCTGAAGGCAGAGCAGGGTGTGTGGGGAACATCTGGAGCAGAGGCTGGACCAGAGGTGGACACAGAGGTGGACACAGACATGGACACAGAGATGGACACAGATATGGACACAGAGATGGATCTCATCACCTCTCTTCAGAGGGTTCCCATGGCCAGAAGAGAGTCCAGGGAGTCTTTTCCCCTGGTTGCCCCATTTTTCCCCCTGGTTGCCCCATTTTTCCCCATGGTTGCCCCATTTTTCCCCATGGTTGCCCAATCCTCCTCCTCTGGAGCCGACCCCACACGTCCCCACCCTCGTGGGGTCCCCAGATTCACCCCAAAGCCCCCATGAGCTCCTTCCCAAGGGACAAGGAGCACCGGGCACGTGTAAAGGGGAGCGAGGACGGAGCCTGGAGGTGAAAATGGAAGGGAGAAGGTTGGAGAGGGCTTGGAAAGGTTGGGAAGGTTTACTCTGAGCACCAAACTCCCAGCTCAGGGACTCCAGCAGGACAGGGAGCTCCTGGAGCTGCTCCTTGGAGGAGAATCCTGGAATTCTGGAGAGGTTTGGGTTGGGAGGGAACTTAAAATGATCCCGTTCCACCTCCCGGAACCTTCCAGCGTCCCAGCTGGCTCCATCCTGGCCTTGGTCACTCCAGGGATGGTGAATCCATGGAATAACCTCTGCCAGGAGCTCCTGGGCAGCAGCTGGCCAGAGATGGGCACCAGAGATGGACCCCAGAGATGGGGACAAAGAGATGGACATTAGAGATGGGCACAAGAGATGGACACAGAGATGGGCACCAGAGATGGGCACCAGAGATGGGCACAGAGATGGGCACAGAGATGGACATTAGAGATGGACCCCAGAGATGGACACAGAGATGGACCCCAGAGATGGGGACAAAGAGATGGACATTAGAGATGGGCACCAGAGATGGACACAGGGATGGACCCCAGAGATGGACCCCAGAGATGGGCACCAGAGACGGACCCCAGCCCTCTCCCAGCAGGTTTCCATGGCATCAGGAGCTCCACGGCAGCCCTGGATCCCAACACTGGGCACAAATCCACCCCATGGAGCTGCTCTGCTGGTCCCAACCGTCCCTCGACTCCAAAAACCCCAAAACCACCCCAAGATCTCCTTCCCAGGGGACAAGGAGCACCCGGCACTCACTGGTTTGGTGGAGGAGCACGAGGATGGCGAGATGAGGCATCCAAAACACGTCCATGGGTGTCCGGAAACGGAGCAGATTTCGAGGCTCCAGCACCCAAAACTGCGCACCATGAAGAGGAAGAGGAAGAGCGCCTGCGCGACTTTTCAGTGCTTTCTGGGAGGAAGTGGCTGTGGTGACAGTGGCACATCAAGGAGAAGCAATTCACCCTTCAAAAATGGAAACTTCAGGTGTTGACAAAACCAAAAACCGCTGAGTTTTCCATGGAAAGATAATGGTGGACCAAGAGTGTCACTGTGTCCGTGTGGGACAAATGGCTCAGGTGCCCCGTGGGACCAGCCCCGGTTCCCTCAGCCTTGGCCATAAAGGAGCCGCTCCAGTCCCCTCTGTCCCCGCCAAAAGCCACCCCCAAACATGGGACAATGACAATTTTGGGAAACATCACTTCCCCAGTCAGGATCATTCAGGGAAGGTCACGTGAAGACGGTCGTGGCGAAATTTTGGGGTGAGAGGGAAGTGAGCTGGAGCAGATTAAAAAAATGTTCTAAAAATGTTCAAAAACGTTCTTTAAAAATGGATTTAAAAATCCTAAAAAACACCCTGGCTCCTCTGCCCCAGTGAGGAACTGGGAGCTGCTGACCCAGACTGGTCTGGGGTAAAAGGGACCTTAAGGACAAGATTTTGGGGCTGGAAAGGGGATTTGGGGGCTGGAACGAGGAGGATTTAGGGGCTGGAACCGGGAGGATTTTGGGGCTGGAACGGGGAGGATTTTTGGGGCTGGAGCCGGGATTTTGGGGTTGGAAAGTGCATTTTGGGGTTGGACATTCCTCCCCAAAGCTCCCGGTCCTGCTGCTGCTGGGCTGCCCGAGCTGGGCACAGCGAAGCCATCGCGATGTCCCCAAGTGTCCCCGGCGCTCGCTGCAAAGGGAAAGCAAAACCCCCCAAAAACCCCAAAATTGCCCTGCCGGGGCCATCCAAAGGAATTCCCTCCGAGCTTTGGGGCTGCGAGCGCCGCAGCCCCGACGTGTCCTTGTCCCCTCTGCCACAGGGGCGGCCGGGGGTGCCAGCCCCCCCCGGAGGAGGAGGAGGAGGAGGAGGAAGGAGCCGGGGCAGAGGAAGTCCCCGGCGGGCGCTCGCAGCCCCGAGGGGTCCCCGCTCCGCTCCGAGATGTCCCCGCGCGGGGGTCGCCGCTGTCCCCCCGCGCTGCTGGCGCTGCTGCTGGGCCTGGCCGGGAGCCGAGGTGAGGAGGGGGCGCGGGGGGCCCGGGGCCCTGCGGGGAATTGGGGAATCGCGGGGAATTGGGGAATCGCGGGGAGCAGCCGGAGCGGCGCTGGCCAGAGGGGCCCGGGGCATGGAGAGGGGCTGCGGCTGCGGCTTTGGGGGATTCTCCTCGCTTCTCTCAGCCCCCCCTTGGCCGGCGAGAGCCGAGCTGGGCCGGGCCCTGACGCGGGGCCGGTTCCCCTTCCTGGGATGTGGAGTTTGCCTGAAAGTCGCGACTTCCCGGGCTCTGGTTCAGGACTCCCGGAATGACAAAATCGAGATGTGACCCTGGGAGGATCGCTGTGCCTGGTGCCGGAGCAAACCCCGCGGAACTGGACAGAGATCCACTGGAAATGGGAAATTAATTCAGGATCATTCCAGAAGATCCTGACAGCCCCCAGGGACGGAGATGCCTCCTATCCCAAAGGTCCTTTCCATGGGAGAGTGAAATTCCATCGGGGAAACCTCTCCCTGTGCATCTCCCCGGTTCGCAGGGATGATAACGGGCTCTACTGGGCCGAGTTTGAGAGAAGGCCAGTGTTTTCAGTCTGGTGCTTCCGAGTGTCCGTGTGGGGTGAGTGGATGGGTCCTTCTGTCCCTCTGTGTCCCCATGTCCCCCTGTCCCCTGTCCCTGTGTCCCCCTGTCCTCATGTCCCTCTGTCCCTCTGTGTCCCTGACCCCTCTGTCCCCCCCTGTCCCTCTGTGTCCCCGTGTCCCTCTGTCCCCCTGTCCCCTGTCCCCGTGTCCTCCTGTCCCCATGTCCCCCTGTCCCTCTGTCCCTGTGTCCCTGTGTCCCCCTGTCCCCTGTCCCTGTGTCCCCGTGTCCCCTCTCAGCCCCGCTGTCCCCGCAGACCCCGTCCCGCAGCCGGAGCTGAGATCCCAAATCCTGGAGCGGGAGCGGGGCTGGTGCCGCCTGGCCCTGCTCTGCTCCAGTCCCGGGAACGTCTCCTACAGCTGGGCCTGTGCCGGGGCTGGCCCGGGGCCGATCCCGGGGCCGATCCCGGGGCCGATCCCGGGGCCGATCCCGGGGAGCCCCTCCCGGCTGCTCCGGAGCCTCCCCGAGGGCGCGGAACCCCAAATCTGCCTCTGCAACGTCAGCAACCCCGCGGGGTGGAGCGCGGCCCGCGCCGCCCTCACCTGCCCAGGTGAGCTCCCCGCGGCTCCCGGGGCCGCCAGGGACACAAGCAGTGCTTTTAGTGCTGAAAAATATTAGGTAAAAATCGTTTATGGAGGTGTAAATTATATAATTTTAAATTTATTTTATTTTGTGTCTTTTATTTTGTATATTACATACGTTTTGCATGTAATATACATAATTTTTGTATGCATTCTGTGTAAAATCTATAGTTATGTACATAAAATCCATTTATATCTATAAAAGATATAAGTATATATAATAGATATTTATATAATACACTTTTATATATAATGGATAGTTATTTTTATATATAATGGATAGTTATTTTTATATATAAATATGCTTGTTTTATGTATTAAATGCATTATATATAATATATATAATATATATATATATATTATATAAACTTATTTTTATATCCCTAATCCATAATTATTTATAATTTTTTTATTCTATATAAGGCAAAAATATCAATTTAGAGACTCACGGAATCCTGGGCTGGTTTGAGTGGGAAGGGAACCACAAACGCCAGCCCAGTTCCAGGATTCTGGGATTCTTTTCCAGCCATTCCAGGGAATTCCAGCCACTGGAGGCCGCTGGTCGTGGCCGTGGCCGAGGGGCTGACCCTGCTCCTCGTGGGCTTCGGCTGCTGGTGGAGGGAGAGTTCCCGGCAAGGTTTGTCAGCAATGCCGGGGCACGATCCCAAATTTGGGGGCTCCGACGCCAAACCAGCCCTTGGAACCCCGAAATCTGGGAGTTCTGGAATCCAAAAAAAGTCCCCAAAATGCCCCAAATCCCGCCCGTTTCCTTGCAGGATGACGGGGGTCACGGGCGCTTCCCAAACCCCGCCGGCCACCAGCGCCCCCGAAACCCCGGAATTCCCATTCCCCGTGGAATTCTCCTCCTGGAAACTCCAGCGGCCACTGGGATCCATGGGATTGGAATGTCCAGAAATTCGGGGTTTTTCCCCCCAAGATTCAACCCCCAGCTGCGCCTTGGAGCGAAGATTTGGGGATGGAAAACTCCAGAAGGGATGGATTTGGGATTGGGTAGGGGTGGGAATTCTGTGGGGTTTTTAAGGGTTTGGAAATTTGGGAATTCTTTTCTTTTATTATTTTTTTTTTTTTATATTGGTGCAAATACAGCTGAGCTGCGCAATAAACTCGTTTAATTAATTAACTGGCTGATTAGAGCCTGAATTACACCTCGGGCGCAGGGAGGGCGCCGGGAATTTTTTCGGGAATTGGAATTCTGGGCTGGAATTCCGTGTGGAGAAGGAGTGGGAGAGGTGACCCCGGGATCGCGATTTTCCGTGGGATCGCGATCAAAAGGGGTGGCGCCTCCCCTCCCTCATTCCAAAAACCCTCGTGACCGCTCCCGGGCGTTAATTGGGATCATTTACCGGGCGTTAATTGGGATCATTTACCGGGAGGGAATTTAGGGAATTGCGGCATTCCCGGTTTTCCCCGGCGTCTTGGGGTGATCCCAACGCTTGCCCTGGTGGTGGAAGCCGGCGCTGACGGACGGGTGGGTGCGGGATTGGGTGGGAAAAGCTCAGGATTGATGAAAAGCGTGAAAAACCCTTTGGAAAAGGCGCTGGGAATGCCTGGGTGACATCTCGTGGAATCGTGGAAAATCCCGGTTGGAAAAGAGCATCCGAGCCACCACAAAATCCAGAATTTTCCCTGAAATCCATCCCAAAATCCCCCCCGGAGCAGCTCCAGCCCCTCCTCATCCCAAAGGACGAGCGCTGATGCCTCCGTCGGGGCGCTCGAATTCATTCTAATGACCCTCATTTGCATACCGGGGTTAATTTGCAGCCCTCCAATCGCCGTCCCCGTTCCTCCTCTCTCGCTTTTGGCGAGGCGACACCGGCGGGGACGGGGACAGCCCCGGGCCGGCCCCAAGTGGGTCAGGGCGCAGCGGGGGTGGCGGGGGTCCCTTTGTCCCCCTTTGTCCCCTTTGTCCCCCTTTGTTCCCCCTTTGTTCCGCTTTGTTCCCCCTTCGGTCGCCGCCCCCCGCCCGTGGGAAGGCGCCGAGGGCCGTTTGTCCCCAGCCGGGGGACAGCGAGGGGACAAAGAGGGGACAGCGAGGGGACAGAGAGGGGACAGCGAGGGGACAAAGGCGCCGAGTGTGGCCCGGGGAGGGGGGAGGAAGGGAGGAAGCCGGGCTGGGATTCTGGGATTCTGGGATTCTGGAATCCTGGAATCCTGGGATTCTGGGATTCAGGGATTCTGGGATTCTGAGATTCTGAGATTCTGGGATTCTGGAATCCTGGGATTCTGGGATTCTGGAATTCTGGGATTCTGAGATTCTGAGATTCTGGGATTCTGGAATCCTGGGATTCTGGGATTCTGGGATTCTGGGATTCTGAGATTCTGGGATCCTGGAATTCTGGGATTCTGGGATTCTGGAATCCTGGAATCCTGGGATTCTGGAATCCTGGGATTCCGGGATTCTGGGATCCTGGAATTCTGGGATTCTGGGATTCTGGAATTCTGAGATTCTGGGATTCTGGGATTCTGGGATCCTGGGATCCTGGGATTCTGGGATTCTGGGATTCTGGGATTCCGGCCCCTCCTCGGCGGCCCCGGGAGATCCCGCGGGGATGGTTTGGGGATGGGGGAGGATCCCGGCAGGGAGCTGGGGTCGAGCCCGCCTGGCCAGACAGGGGTCAGTCAGTGTCCATCCAGTGTCCATCCAGTGTCCATCCAGTGTCCATCCGGTGTCCATCCGGTATCCATCCCCTGTCCATCCGGTATCCATCCCGTGTCCATCCAGTGTCCATCCAGTGGTCATCCAGTGATCAGCCAGTGGTCATCCAGTGATCAGCCAGTGGAATGTCCAGGAATTCCTTGGACATCTCCAGGGATGGGGCCCAGCCTTCCCAACCCTTTTTTCCATGGAAAAATCATCCCAAATTTCCAGCCCTGGCACAGCTCGAGGCCGTTCCCTCTTGTCCTGCCCCATTCCCTGGGCTCAGATCCCAAATCCCCCTCTGGGCTCAGATCCCAAATCCCCTCCTGGCTGCCCCCAGGCCTTGGGGTCACTCTGGTCACTCACAGTGACCCTTGGGGTCGGTGTCCCACTGGTCATCAGGACAATGGGGGGGTCCTGGATGGATTTGGGGAGACTTGAGGCATTTGGGGGAGTCTAGGTATCTTTTAGGGTGATTTGAGGGGTTTGGGGAGTCTGGGTGGGTTCTGGAGGAGATTTGAGGGGTTTGGGGAGTCTGGGTGGGTTCTGGAGGAGATTTGAGGGGTTTGGGGAGTCTGGGTGGGTTTTGGAGGAGATTTGAGGGATTTTGAGGGGTCCCAGATGGTTTTAGTTGAGGATTTGATGGATTCTGGGGGGGATCTGGGTAGGTTTTGTTGAGGATTGGAAGGGCTTTGGGGTCACTGCGGTGCAGATTTGGGGGATCCACGGGGCGCTGTGTCCCTGGCAGTCTCAGGGGCTGTGTGTGACACCCTTGTGACACCCTGTCACCATGCAGAGTGTGGGTTTCGGGTCCGGAAGGGGAACAGGAAGCTCCATGACGAGATCTCCCCGTTCCCCTTCAAGCCCTGGGTTCCGGGGGGTTCCCGGGGCGTTCCAGCCCTGGGGTTCCTTGGGGAGCAGGGCGGTCCCACCTTGAGGAGGGTCCCACCCTGGGTGCAGCCGTGTCCCAACCCTCGCTGAGGTGACGCTGGTGACAGAAGATGGCGCCAGGGCAGGCGCTGAACCTCTTCTTCCTCCTCTCCCTCCTCTCCATCGCGCCAGGTACGGGGGGGGCGGATGAGGGGCTGGGCTGGGCACGTGGCTTTGGGGACTCTGGCCTGAACCCGTCCTGTCCCCACAAGGTGCCACCACCGGGTCCCTCCCCACGGGAGCCACCACGCCCTGCGGGGATGGACTGTCCCACGTGGAGTCACAAAAAACCGGAAATTTTTGGGAATTTGGGGTGGGAAAATTCAAAATGCTGGTCCTGCCCCCTCTGCATGCAAAGGGCTCCAGAAAGGGCGGAGCTGTTTGAATTTAATTTTTAATATTTATTTGCTTTTTGAACGTGTCTGGAATTCCAGGTGGGATGAGACCTGGGGAAGGATGAGCAACCCAGCTCCACTATCCCCGTTTTTTTTTGGCAGCCCAGGCACAAGAGCCCCAACGCTTGGAGGTGACCGGAGCCGTGGGCGGGGTGGCGTTTCTGAACCCCCAAGGGCCCCAAAATCCCTCAAAATACTCCCAAATCCACTGGCGCTGGCAAAACCAGCTGAGGATCGCCATCCAGAAGAGGGGGGAGCAGACCAGGTACCCCCAGAGACGCTTCGAGGGGCGCCTGGAGCTCCAGGAGGACGGAGCCCTCAGAATGAGCAACCTGAGCCTCGAGGACAGCGGCGAGTACCAGCTGTACCTGGAGGACGACACGGGCAGGGAGAGCGTCCAGAGGGTCCTGCTGAGCATCTACGGTGAGTCTGGGGACAGGGGATTGTCCCAGGGGGCGTTGGGGACATTGTGGTGGCCTGGGGATTGTCCCAGAGCCCCATGAGGACGTTATGACATCCTGGGGATGGTCCCAGAGCCCCATGGAGGCTTTGGGGACGTTGTGATGGCCTGGGCATTGTCCCAGAGCCCCATGGGGGCATTGGGGACATTGTGGTGGCCTGGGCATTGTCCCAGAGCTCCAGGAGGACGTTATGACATCCTGGGGATGGTCCCAGAGCCCCATGGGGGGATTGGGGACATTATGACATCCTGGGCATTGTCCCAGAGCTCCAGGAGGTCCAGCTGAAGGTCTACGATGAGTCTGGGGACAGGGAATTGTCCCAGAGCTCCATGGGTGGGCTGGGGACATGAGACATCCTGGTTGTCCAAGAACCTCACGGGGACATTGTCCCAGAGCCCCATGAGGACGTTACGACATCCTGGGGATGGTCCCAGAGCCCCATGGGGTCATTGGGGACGTTGTGGTGTCCTGGGGATTGTCCCAGAGCTCCAGGAGGGGCATTGGGGACGTTGTGGTGTCCTGAGGATGGTCCCAGAGCCCCATGAGGACGTTATGACATCCTGGGGATGGTCCCAGAGCCCCATGGGGGCATTGGGGATGTTGTGGTGTCCTGGGGATTGTCCCAGAGCCCCATGAGGACGTTATGACATCCTGGGGATGGTCCCAGAGCCCTGTGGGGTCAGTGGGGACGTTATGACATCCTGGGGATTGTCCCCGAGCCCCATGGGGGTTTGGGGACATTGTGGTGTCCTGGGGATTGTCCCAGAGACCTCATGGGGGCATCGTGACATCCTGGACACCGTCTCAGAGCTCCGGGGGGACTTTGTGACTTTCTGGTTGTCCAAAACCCTCATGGGGGCATCGTGACATCCTGGACACCGTCCCAGAGCTCTGGGGGAACTTTGTGCCACCCTGGCCTCTCCTGCAGACCTGGTCCCGAAGCCGCGCGTGACGGCCACCACCAACGGTGACCCCCAGGTGTGCAACACCACCCTGAGCTGCTCCGTGGCCCTCCAAGGGGTCACCTACGAGTGGATCGCACCCCAGAAGCCCCTGGTGAAGGAGGGCCCCGTCCTGGAGGTCTCCATCAACCCCGCGGTGGGAACCTACGTGTGCAAGGTCAGCAACCCCGTGTCCTCCAGCACCACCTCGCTGACCTTCCGGCGGCCCTGCACCTGGACAGGTACGGCCAGGGCGGGCCTGGGCTTTGGGGTGTCCCCTGAGGGGTCTGGGGGGGATCTTTGGGGGGACTTTCAGAGCGGTCCCGTAGCATTGTTGGGGTTGGGAAGGAGCTCCGAGGTCGTCGGTCCAATGTGGGACTGACCCCTCCTGACCACCCGGGGGGATCTCCAGGGGTTCCTCGGGCACCTCCAGGGATGGACACCCCAAACCTCCCTGAGCCCCTTCCAAGGCCTTTTCCCCATTTCCAGGAGGAATTCTCCCAAATTTCCCTCCCCTGGCACAGCTCGAGGCCGTTCCTTTGTCCTGGTTTTGGATTCCACCCCAAAATTGACCCCACTGTGGTGTTGGAAGATCCCTGAACCCCAAAACTGAGCCCAGAGGGGCTCTGGAGGTCCCTGAACTCCAAAAATGACCCCATGGTGTATTGGGGGGTCCCTGAACCCCAAAAATCAGTCTGGGAGGGCTCAGGGGGTCCCTGCGCCCCCTTAATGATCCCTGGGAGCAGATCCCAATCCCAAAGTGGGTCCGGGGGGTGGGGGATCCCTTTTCCCTCCTCCCATGGGTTTGGGGGGGGGGGGGATTTGGGGACCATCCTGGAGCTCCTGGATCTGCCTCCAGATGAATCCTCCTCATCCTCCTCACCCGCGGCCTGCGCCACGCCCAGCGCCCTGCTGGCCCTGGGACACCTCGTCCTCCTCTTCCTCCTGCTCACCGTGGCTTGAGGAGCGCGCGGGTGGCGCCTGCGGTCACGTCCTCACCTTCCACCGCCACGGGACCAAGATCCAGACGGGGATCCCGAAATCCTCCGGGCGCGGGAAAACCGCGGGCGCGCGAGGGAACGGAGTCACCGGGACGGTTCAGTTTGGGGTCGCTCATCTGGAAATCCTCCTCCCCCTCATCCCAAAACCTGTGGGGAGGCCCAATCCGAGCCCTTCCCGGGCTTCCCTGGAATTCTGGGGGATCATTTTCTTGTTGTCATGGCATTTGGTACTTTCTGGGAGGGAGGGTTTGGGGTTGGTTTTGGATTTCCCAAATGCTTCATTGCACATTAAATTCTATGTCCTGGACACCACATCTTTGGGATTTTTCTAGGTTTTTGTCTGGGTTGGAAAATCGGGGTTTTGGGGGGATTTTTTTTGGCTTTTCTTGGCCATTTCCAGGTTGAAAATTTTCCTTTTGGGACCTGGGGGTTGAACTGGTGGAGAAATCCATGGAGAAATCCAGCCTGGCCATGGGAATTCCAGGTGGGATTTGTGCCTCTAAAATCCCACATCTTTGGGATTTTTCTGGACTTTTGTCTGGGCTGGGACATCCCACGGCTCAGGGATCGGGGGGTGATGGAAGAAGCTTGGAGATGTTTCCCCCCCAGCCCCATTTTTGGGGACAAAATCCCGTCCTCTGTCCCCCAGAGGAGGATCTGGCACCGGAGGGTGGGACACGGATCCAGCGGGGTGGGAAGAAATCTCGGGAATGACTGAGATGATCCCTCAGCCTCCAAAAAAAACAAAAACCCTGGGAAAGTTTGGGACACTTCCAGCTCCACCAACCCAGCCCAGAAAAGGGGAAAATCCGGGGTTTCACCTCCATAAATCCCAAAAAGTTCCGCTTCGGGCAAAGATTCCCAAAGATTCCTTGGAATCATCCAAGGGTCAACGGGGAACTCCTTGGAAAATTCCGAGCGATTCCAGCCCCACCTGAGGAGCAGCTCGGGACAATTCCTGCTCCTTGGGTGATGATTTTAACACCAAAGTTGATTTTTCCAGTGATTTTAACCCCTTGGAAATATTTTTCTGGGGTTCCGTTCCCTTGTGGAGATTTCGAGCTTTTATTCCACTAATAAAATCCAGCATATCCAAAAAAAAACCCTCTGGAAATTAATAATCATTGATCCTGCTGCTGAGTTTCCAGCCAGAAAATTCCAGGATGAGCTGATGGGAAGGAGAAGAAAGGATTTGGGATCATTGTTTCCACTTAAAAGAGGTTTTTCCCGCCATTTTTAGTTCCTTGTTCCCAAAAATGCTTCCCGAAAGGAATTTTCCTCTGGATGATTTCACTTCATTAATTTTTCCCTGCCCGATGCCAGCCAAGCCCAGAGGGGGAAAATTGGATTTTTTGGGGGGATTTTTTTGGCTTTTCTTGGCCATTTCCAGGTTGAAAATTTTCCTTTTGGGACCTGGGGGTTGAACTGGTGGAGAAATCCATGGAGAAATCCAGCCTGGCCGTGGGAATTCCAGGTGGGATTTGTGCCTCTAAAAACACCCCAAAACACCCCGAAATACCCTCAAAAACCCCAAAATAGCCCCAAACACCCCATAACCAATGACTTTGACACCCCAAAATCCTTCCAAGCTCCCATTCCAGAAGTTTCCAGGAGAACCACCGCTGTTTTTCCTGGATTAATTCATCCTGCGATTCCCCATCTGTATTTTTTCTGTAAAAGTCTGATTTTTGAGAAATGGTGGCTCTGGGGTTTTACCTATCAGGTGCTTTCTGAGCAAGGAAGGAGGAGGAGCCTCCCAGGAGGTTCCGGGTGGGTTTTTCTGGGTGGTTTTGGGGTTTTTTTTGTCATTCAAAAATCATTTCCCGGCAGCAAAACCTCGGGGGAAACTCTGAGCTGGGCTTCCCTGGGAAGCAGCGGGACGTGACCCAGTCCTGGGATTGGATTTGGGTTAAAATCCTGGGATTTTCATCCCTGGAGGTGTCCGTGGAACAGCAAGGTGGGAGCTGGTGGCATCTTGGATTGCTGGATCCTGGAGCTCTTCTCCAGCCTCAGGGATCCTGGAATTCCCTCTCCATCCACACCCTGAAAATCGGGACAAGCGGTGACATTTGGAGAAAGAAAAAGGCAAAAACCTCGGATTTCAAAGCTGTTCCACCAAAACCAGTGGAGATTTTCCAGCAGCAGATCCATGACTGGGTTTTTTCCGGCCTTTCCCATCCATTCCACCAGGAAGGACCATCCCCATCCCCAGCTGACCCCAAATCCACCCAAATTCACCCGGAACGAGGATTTGGCTTCTCCCAGGTGAGTTTCTGGGGCTCTCCCGTCCTTCTCCTCCTTCTGTGGCTCCCATGGAGCTCCAAGCTGGGATTTTCCTGGGAAATTTGGGGATTTCTCACCTTTCTGGGCGGTCCCACCCCTGGGGGGATGGAGCAGATTTTGGGATGCTCCGAGGAATCGCCCACATCCCTCAGTGGGATCGCTTTGAAACTTCCCCCTCTCCAGAGCTGGAAAAATCCATTAAATTCCTCCAAAACCGGATTTTTCCTCCTTTTTTTCAGAGCAGCCTGAGGACCCCTCAGCAGGATGATGGAATTCTGGTGGAAAAACCAAACCCATTTTCTGCTTTCTTCTGCTTTTTTCCTATTTCATCTCTGGGGCACGGGAGCATAACCCCACGCTTTGAATAATTTCCGAGCAAAGGGGATAAAAGGCAAAGTTTTGACTCAATCAGCCTCACAGAACAGGAAATGAGAGGCCTGGGGCTGAAGTTCTTCCTGTCAGCACCTGCTCCGAGCCCCGGAGCAGCGGAGGCTCCGTGATCCCGGGATGGGCTCCGGGGCCTGGCTCCGGCTGCTCCTCACCCTCGCAGCTCTTGGGGGTACGTGGGGTTTGCTCACAGATTTTTTGGGGGGGGTTTTGGGTGGCTTTTTCTGGATTTTGGGGGTGTTTTTTGGGGTGGATCTGAAGGGGTTTGGGGCTTTGGGGTGGAGGTGGTCCGGGTGGGATGTGAGGAGCGTCCCCAAAAGTCTCCCAAAGGGAGGAGGGGATTCGAATGTGGTGGACAAAAATCAGCTGGAAAAGTGAAGGATTTGGGTGAATTTCAACGGGGTTCTGAGAGCCCTGAGGGATTATTTCAGTGCCAGAGGGAGCTGGGGTGTTCCAGAGGAAGATTCCCGGAGGATTGGCTCAGATCTCTGGGCTGGGAGATTCCCAAGGAATAAAATCATGGAATGGTTTGGGCTGGAAGGACCTTGAGGATCGCCGGCTCCCAACCCTTCGCCATGGGACAACTTCCATGAAAATGGGGCCGATCCCTGGTTTTGGGGGGTCTGGAGAGCCAAAATTGCCTCCGGACTTCCAGCTGAAATTCCAGGTTCCACTAGCAGGAGGCCGTTTCCCTTTTCCTCCCTTTTTTCTCCCTTTTTTCTTCCTTTTTTCTTCCTTTTTTTCTTCCTTTTTTCTTCCTTTTTTTCTTCCTTTTTTCTTCCTTTTTTTCTTCCTTTTTTCTTCCTTTTTTCTTCCTTTTTTCTTTCTTTCCTTTTTTCTCTCCTTTTTGGGCCAAAACCCATGGAAAAAAGGCTTTGGGAAAAGTGAGGGTGGCGCAATGGGGGCCCTTCTCTGCTTTTGGGAGCTCCAGATTTGGCTCCTCCTCTTCCTCCTCCTCCTCCTCTCACAATTTCCTACAAAAACAAAATTTGTTTACCCAGAAATGAGGGAAAATCTGAGTAGAGGAAAATCTAAATCGAGGAAATTCTGAATCATTGGCTTGGAATAAAAAACAACAAAGGGGTTTGGGGGGAAGAATTCTCCCACAGGAGTCCCGGGCTGTGGGAGATGAAACCCCTCAAATTTTTTCTCAAAAAAAACCCAACCTGGGACCACCTCAGCCAGAAGGAAATGTGGGATTTGTACCCGAGCCCGCTCCCAGGCGGCTGCAATTCCCAAAATTCCAGGATGGTTGAAGTTGGGAAAGAGATTCCTTTGGATTTGGGGTCTCTCCTTTGGATTTAGGGTCTCACCTTTAGATTTAGGGTCTCTCCTTTGATTTGGGGTCTCACCTTTGATTTGGGGTCTCTCCTTTGGATTTGGGGTCTCACCTTTGGATTTGGGGTCTCTCCTTTGGATTTGGGGTCTTTCCCTTTGGATTTGGGGTCTTTCCCTTTGATTTGGGGTCTTTCCCTTGGATTTGGGGTCTTTCCCTTTGATTTGGGGTCTTTCCCTTTGATTTGGGGTCTCACCTTTGGATTTGGAGTCTTTCCCTTTGATTTGGGGTCTCTCCTTTGGATTTAGGGTCTCTCCTTTGGATTTGGGGTCTTTCCCTTTGGATTTGAGGTCTCTCCCTTGGACCTGGAGGTTTCCCCCGTGGATCTGGGTTCCTGTGGCTCACCAGGCTGGATCCAGAGCCACCCCTGACCCGATCCCAGAGGATTCCTCCAGGACTGGGATGAGGACGATCCCCGGGAGCCTCAACCCTTCTCCCTCCCCTCTTCCCAGGGATCGGCGCCAGGGAAACGCAGCTGGGGGTTCTGGGGGAGGCGACGCAGCTGCGGGTGCCCCGCGAGCTGCAGACCCGCACCGAGAAATTCGGGGAAGCCTCCTGGAAAAAGATCACCGGGAAGCCGCTCAAGAAGAAACTCCTGCTGAGGGTTTCGGGCGGGAGCCCCATGGAGTTCGAGCCGGGGCGGCTGCGCTTCCACAGGCAGAACTTTTCCCTGGAAATCCTCAACACCAGCCGGGACGACGGGCGGCTCTACGAGTACAGCGTCTACACGGGCTCGGAGGAGGAGGTCTGGCAGATCCAGCTGGAAGTGCTTGGTAAAAAAATCCCCTGGGAATCGCCGGGATGGTGATCCCAGCTTTTTCCTGGGTGTTCCAGACTTTTCCTGCATGTTCCAGGCCTTTTCCTGAGTGTTCCAGGCCTTTCCTGCATGTTCCAGGCCTTTTCTGGATGTTCCAGGCCTTTCCTGCATGTTCCAGGCCTTTTCCTGCATGTTCCAGGCCTTTCCTGCATGTTCCAGGCCTTTTCCTGCATGTTCCAGGCCTTTCCTGAGTGTTCCAGGCCTTTCCTGCATGTTCCAGGCCTTTTCCTGCCTGTTCCAGGCCTTTCTTGCATGTTCCAGGCCTTTCCTGCATGTCCAGGCCTTTTCCTGAGTGTTCCAGGCCTTTCCTGCATGTTCCAGGCCTTTCCTGCATGTTCCAGGACTTTTCTGGATGTTCCAGGCCTTTCCTTCATGTTCCAGGCCTTTCCTGTATGTTCCAGGCCTTTTCCTTAGTGTTCCAGGCCTTTCCTGGATGTTCCAGACCTTTCCTGGATGCTTCAGGCCTTTCCTGCATGTTCCAGGCCTTTCCTGAGTGTTCCAGGCCTTTTCCTGAGTGTTCCAGGCCTTTCCTGGATGTTCCAGACCTTTCCTGAGTGTTCCAGGCCTTTTCCTGAGTGTTCCAGGCCTTTCCTGGATGTTCCAGACCTTTCCTGGATGCTTTGGGCCTTTTCTGGATGATTCTGGCATTTTGGGAGCAGGTCTGGGTGGTGATCAAGGGGGTGGGAAACACTCACTTGAATGTCCAAAATATCCTGGAATTTCCATTTCTCCTTTTTCCAGAGCTGGAGCTCAATCCCAGCTTTTTTGCCGGCTTTTTTTGTTGGACATTCCCAGCCTTTTCCTGGAATTTCCTGCTGTTTTCCTGGATGTTCCTGGTTGTTTTTCCTGGGTGTTCTCAGCCTTTTGGGAGCAGGTCTGGGAAAGAAAGAAAGGAGGTGGAAACCAGCGCCCTCCAATTGCAAATCCCGGCATTCTCGTCTCTCCCCAGAGCGCGTGGCCGATCCCAGCATCCGGATCCTGGCCCGGGAATTGTCCAACGGGAGCTGCTGGCTGGAGCTGAGCTGCTCCTCGGAGCGGGGGGACGAGGTTTCCTACAGCTGGGACAGCCGGGACAGCCGGGACAACGGCACCGGGGGGCTCTGCCGGGCCAACGGCAGCGTCCTGGCGCTCTCGTTCCCGCTGCGGAGCGCGGCCTTCGGCTGCGTCTGCACCGCCCAGAACCGCGTCAGCCGCGGCCGCGCCGCCTTCGACGCCGCCCAGTGCGGATCCCAGCACAGGGGTAGGTCCCGGGATCCCGGAATCCAGGAATCCTGGAACCCCAGAATCATGGAATCCCGGAAGCCTGGAATTCCGGAACGCCAGAATCCCAGAATCGTGGAACCCCAGAATCCCGGAATCCCGGAATTCTGGAATCCCAGAATCTTGGAACGCTAGAATCCTGGGATTCTTCTGGAACCCTGGGATCCCGGAATCCCTGATTCCTGGAATTCCAGGATCATGGAATCCCAGAAGCCCGGAATTCCAGAACCCCAGAATCCCAGAACCATGGAGTCCTAGAATCCTCAGAACCCTGTAATCCTGGAATTCTGGAATCCCAGAATCATAGAACCCCGGAATCCTGGAATTCCAGAACCCCAGTACCCCAGAACCCCAGAATCCTGGAACCCCAGAATCCCAGAATCCCGGAATTCTGGAATCCTGGAATCCCGGAATCCCAGAATCCCAGAATTCCAGAATCATAGAACCCCAGAATCCTGGAATTCCAGAACCCCAGCACCCCAGAACCCCAGAATCCTGGAACCCCAGAATTCCAGAACCTCAGAATCCCAGGGTTCTGGGGTGGGAAGGAAGCTCTGGAGGTGTCCAGATGGTGGGAACCTGGTGGATTTGGGCAGAAATTTGCGATATTTGTGGGGGAATTTGAGAGATTTCTATGGATATTTGAGATATTCCCATGGATTAATGGGATCCCCCTTTAGACAGGAGATTTTTACGGATATTGGAGATATTTCTATGAACATTCAAGATGTTTCTGTCCCTCAAGCCCCCTTAAAGCCACCAGGGAGATTTTAGGGTTTTTTTCTGATCCCACATCCAGCCCCCAGAGGGTTTTTAGCTCAAATAAGGCAAATAAAGAGAGCTCAGAGCCATTTCCTGCCCTTTGCTTCCTGTTCAAGTCAACCCCAAATCAGGTGACAGAGGTGACAAAATCAGCCTCCGAATCCGGTGACAAAGTGACAAAATTCAGACCCAAAATTAGGGTACAGTGGTGAGAAAAGTCCACCCCAAAGTCAGGGGAGAAAGTGACAAAAATCAGCGCCCAAATCAGGTGACAGAGGAGACAAAGGGCTCTGGGTGACCTGGGGCCACCTCCCCTGAGTGTCCCCTCCTGTCCCAGATGTCCGTGGGGTGAGGACAGAGCTCCTGGTCCCTCTGGTGGTGCCCAGTGCCATCATCATCATCCTCGCCATCGTGGTCATTGTCACCTGCAGGGCCACCCGCTCGGCCAAATGTGAGTTTGGGGGGTCCTGGACCGGGTGGGGACCCCCAAAATTCCTGAGGCTGGGAAAGAATTCCGAGGTCATCGAGCCCAGGCTGTGACCAGTCCCCATGCGGCCACCTGAGGGACAGGAGATGGGACTGGGATCGCTGGGATCGCTGGGATTGCTAGGATCACTGGGATCACTGGGATCACTGGGATCGCTGGGATCGCTGGGATCACTGGAATCACTGGGATCACTGGGATCACTGGGATCATTGGGATTGCTGGGATCACTGGGATCGCTGGGATCACTGGAATCACTGGGATCACTGGGATCACTGGGATCACTGGGATCGCTGGGATCGCTGGGATCACTGGGATCTCTGGGATTGCTGGGATCGCTGGGATCACTGGGATCCTCTCCCAGCTCAGCCCCGAGGGACCCAGGACGAGCTCCTGGCAGAGAAAATCTTGGAAGGAGAATTCCTGAGGGAGCTGGGGGCACTCAGCCTGGAGAAAAGGGGGATCCAGGGGGGATTTGGGATCAGCCAGGGGGGATTTGGGATCTGATCCCAGGGATTGGGGCAGGACAAGAGGGAATGGCCTCGAGCTGTGCCAGGGCTGGAAATTTGGGAAAATTCCTCCTGGAAAAGGGAAAAGGGCTTGGAAGGGGCTCAGGGAGCTTCGGAGTGTCCGAGGAACTCCTGGAGATTCCTTGGGATGACCAAGGGGGAGCCGGACACCGTTCGCACTCCGAGACCTTGGGATTCTTTTCCAACCTGGCTGATCCCGGGATTGTGTGACCCCTCCCCACCCCACAGGTGGCCCAGACCCCTCCCAGGTCACCCCGGACCCCGCCCAGGTCACCCCGGCCAGCGCCACCATCTACGCCCAGGTGCAGCGGGTGCAGGTGAGGGGGAAATGGGGAAAAAAATGGGGAAAATGGGGGAAAAATAGGGGGAAATGGGGAAAAGGGGGGGAAATGGGGAAAAAGGGGGAAAAATGGGGGGAAATGGGGAAAAGGGGGGGAAAAAGGGGAAAAGGGGGGAAAAATGGGGAAAAAATGGGGGGAAATGGGGAAAAAGGGGAAAAAGGGGGGAAATGGGGGAAAAGGGGGAAATGGGGGAAAAGGGGGAAAAAGGGGAGAGAAAGTATGGGGGAAAGGGCAAAGAAAAGGGGAAAAAAGGGGAAAAAGGGAGGAAAATATAAAAAAGGAAGGAAGGGCAAAAAGGGGATTGAGGAAGGAAAAGGGGGAGAAAGGGGGAAAAGGGGGGAAAAGGAAAGGGCGTCATTGGGGAGGGGTCATCCATCCCTGCTGCCCAGCCCAGCGGGAATTTGGGAATCTCGGGGACAAAGCCGAGTGACGCAATTTGCCGAGTGCCCCGCGTCCCACCGTGGCTTTGGGGACAAACTCCGGGATTTTCCCCCTTTCCGAGCCCCGCTGGGCACAGCCCCGGCAGGCAAAGGCGGCGGCAGGGCCGAGGCGGCCCCGTGGGGACCCGGGGGTCGCTGCCCACCCTTTGTCCCCTCCCTCAGAGGCCCAAAGGGGCCGCCACCAGCGCCGCCCCCCCGTCCTGCACCACCATCTACGCCGCGGCCACCGGGCCGCCCCCGGCCCCCGACGGAGCCCCCCGGTCCCCAGCCCGGTCCCCAACCCTGCGGGGACGCTCCCCTCTGTCCCAGGTAAGGGGGACTGTCCCCAACGCCCCCCCCCGCGGGGCACCCCCGGCCCAGCCACCTCGCCGACCCCTTTGTGTCCCCGCTTTTGTCCCCTCCAAGGAGCCCACGACGGTTTATGCCAGCGTGACCCTTCCCGTGGTCTGAGCCTCCACGGGATCCCTTCCTGGCTGGAATCGCTGCTGGTCCTGGGGGAATCCTTTGGGGATCTCGGGGGAATCCTTTGGGGATCCCTGAGCAACCCCAGAGCCTCCACAGGATCCGTTCCTTGCTGGAATCGCCACTGATCCTGGGGGAATCCTTTGGGGATCCCTGAGCACCCCCAGAGCCTCCACGGGATCTGTTCCCATCTGGAATCGCCGCTGATCCTGGGGGATACTTTAAGAATCTTGGGGGAATCCTTTGGGGATCCCTGAGCAGCACCAGAGCCTCCCTGGGATCTGTTCCTGACTGGAATTGCCACTGATCCTGGGGGATCCTTTAAGAATCCTGGGGAATCCTTCGGGGATCCCTGAACAACTCCAGAGCCTCTCTGGGATCCGTTCCTGACTGGAATCGCTGCTGATCCTGGGGGAATCCTTTGGGGATCCTGGGGGATCCTTTGGGAATCCCTGAGCAACCCCAGAGCCTCCACGGGATCCGTTCCTTGCTGGAATCGCCGCTGATCCTGGGGGATACTTTAAGAATCCTGGGGGAATCCTTCAGGGATCCTGGGGAATCCTTTGGGGATCCCTGAGCACCCCCAGAGCCTCCCTGGGATCCGTTCCTTGCTGGAATCGCCACTGATCCTGGGGGAATCCTTTGGGATCCTGGGGAATCCTTTGGGGATCCCTGAGCAGCCCCAGAGCCTCCACGGGATCTGTTCCTGACTGGAATCACCATTGATCCTGGGGGATCCTTTGAGAATCCTGGGGGAATCCTTCGGGGATCCCTGACCAGCTCCAGAGTCTCCCTGGGATCCGTTCCATGCTGGAATCGCCGCTGATCCTGGGGGATACTTTAAGAATCCTGGGGGGATCCTTTGGGGATCCCTGAGCAACCCCAGAGCCTCCCTGGGATCTGTTCCCATCTGGAATCGCCGCTGATCCCGGGGGATCCTTTGGGAATCTCAGGGGAATCCTTTGGGGATCCCGGGGGATCCTTTGGGGATCCCTGAGCACCCCCAGAGCAATCAGAGGGAGCTCTCCGCGGCGAGCGGCGTGTCCGGCATGGCCGGAGCGGCGTGGGGCGGTCAAACGAGGGCCGGACGCGGGCAAGGAGTCTCCACGTGCTGCTCTGCAGTGCCTGGAGTTTGTACTTTTCTCTCACTTGAGGGAGGATGAAAGCACGGAAAGGGCTCGTGTCTGGCCCGGATGGTCACCGACGGCTCCTCTGGTTGAGGTGAATCCCAAACGTGGCAGAATCTTGTCCAGCCCCAGCCCAGCCCGCTGTGAAAAACGCCAGCCGGTTGTTTGCAGCGTTGTAAAAGTTTAATAGTAATAAAATGGTTATAAAAAGAGTAATACGATTGGAGTGATAATAATTTGGACAATTTGGATTAGGACAATATGAGACAATAAAAACAAAGAGTTAGGGACAGTCCAGGTACCTCTTTCTGGGCAAAATAAGCCCAAAAAAAGGACACAGATTAACAGAGGATTAACCCTTAAAAGCAATGGCCTGTTGCATATTCATACACCTCACGCATGATGCATAAATTCCATTCAAACACAGGATTCTGTCTGGTCACTGCCAATTTCTACCTCCGAATCCTGACAGCGCCTTCGAGGTGGGAAGAAGTTCATTTCTCCTGATAAGGGAGCAATAAATTCTTGTTCTCTGAAAGATTCAGGTGTCCTGTGGCTGCTATCTCACTGCGAGTCCTTTCTTTAAAAAAAGAATCCTACACAGCATCGTTTCTATTTTAACAATTTTTTATAACCTAAAACTACATTTAACACACTACTTAAGAGAATGAATACAGCATCACTTTCTAACACAACACATATAATATTCATTTTAATATTTGCGAAAAGCCAACCATACAATACGTGCATTTTTCAGGCCCGGGCTGGTGGCAGGGCAGGGTTTGGGAGCAGCCAGGTGTCAGAAACCACGGCCCCGTGGCAATGCCCTCCCTGCCTGGTGCCTGATGGCGGTGGGAGGTTTATGGTGGTTTCTTGTCTAGGTGGCCTCTGTTCTCCCTGTGCGAAACACGCCCACTCCCCGCTGAAAGTTTAAGTTTAATAAAGGAAAATAGAGACAGGGACCACAGAGCAAAGGCTGTTATGGCATCAGCCAAGGGCACTGTTATCCTCCGGGATACCCTGCAAACACCTTTTGATTACATCAGCCTGTTGCATATTCATAGACCCCGATGCATACCCATAAATTAGTTTACATTTTCCAGGAGCTGCTTTACGTGGCCTCTCCTGGGGTCTCCCTTTTTAGAGTGTGCATTTTCTTGGCTCTTTAGTCCATTCTGATCCCCTCCAGTTCCTGGGCCCTGGCCCGCTCTGCCTTCAGGGGATGAGCGCCGATGGTTGGCACATCTGTCCAGGTGTGCTCATCCCGATGGTTGGCGCATCTGTCCAGGTGTGCTCATCCCGATGGTTGGCACATCTGTCCAGGTGTGCTCGTCCCGATGGCTGGCGCATCTGTCCAGGTGTGCTCATCCCGATGGTTGGCACATCTGTCCAGGTGTGCTCATCCCGATGGCTGGCGCATCTGTCCAGGTGTGCTCGTCCCGATGGTTGGCGCATCTGTCCAGGTGTGCTCATCCCGATGGATGGCGCATCTGTCCAGGTGTGCTCGTCCCGTGTGCACTGGCTGTTATCCCGCCCAAGCAGGCACTTTAACGCAAGCACACTTGTATCAGCTATTTCCCTGAGCTTAATTAACAGCAGAAACAAAAATACCTTTTTAACATCTTTACACAAATTCGTATACATCTTTATAACAAAGTTACATTAACATCACACATATAGAACCCATCTTAACATTTGCAAAAAGCCAATATTATGTATCTGTAACATTAAAAGCCAATATTATATATCTGTAACATTAAAAGCCAATATTATGTATCTATAACATTATATTTACATATATAATTTGTATCTATGACATCCCCATAGTTCCCTTCCCCTGCCCTGGCACTGTTTAACATCACACATAAAGAATCCATTTTAACATTTGCAAAAAGCCAATATTTGTATCAATAACATTAAAAGCCAGTATTGTGTATCTATAACATTAAAAGCCAATATTGTGTATCTGTTACATTAAAAGCCAATATTGTGTATCTCTAACATTAAAAGCCAATATTATGTATCGATAACATTAAAAGCCAATATTGTGTATCTATAACATTAAAAGCCAATATTGTGTATTGATAACATTAAAAGCCAATATTGTGTATCGATAACATTATGCACAGATATATAATTCGTATCCACGGCACCCCCATAGCTCCGTTCCCTGCCCCGGCACTGCTGCCCCGGGACAGCCCGGCTTGCCCGGGGCGTGCGGGGAGAAGGCAGAGTTTGCCCGGTAACCTTTATCAGTCATAGCTGCCACCCAGGGGACGCGGCCTGAGGTAAAAGCACCTGATCTTGGCAAGCGAACAGAATCTTCTTGGTAAAGAAGATTCCTGCACTGCTGAGTAAGAATCTGGGGGTTTGGAGAGCGGCCAGGTAAGCGGAAGGGAAGCGGCTGGGCGCGGCCAAGCATTCATCGACTGCGCTTGTGGCCCGCTCGTCCCTTTCTCATCGCTTTGCTGTATTTTCTCAAAGTTTACCAAACTTCTAGAAGTTCGGAAAGTGGGTGTGGTTTCTCGCAGGAGGCTCGCGGATCCCGTCACTGCCAGGCGCGGACGAGAAGAGCAGCGCAGGAGGCAGAGCAGGCATGGCCCCGCTGGCCGGCAAGAGGTGAGAGAACCGGGGAGTCCGGGATCCCCCCAAACCCGCAGCCGGCCCCTCTCCATCCCCGCGGGCGGGCGAATCTCGGAGCGGCGGCCCCGGAGCGGCCGCTGAGGGCGCGGGCTCCGCTCGGGGCTGGCGAGTGCCCGGTGGGGGCTTCCCCTGCTCCGGCTCCCCGCGGCTCCTTCGCTCCTTCCTCTTTTCCCTCTCCTTCTCCCGCCACCCCCTCCCCTATTTCCCCCCCTCTCCTCCCCATTTTCCCCCTCCTTCCCTCCCTTCTCCTTCCCGCCTTCCTCCCGTCCTGCGGGGCTGCCCTGTGGCTCTTCCCCCCTCTCCCCTTTCTCAGCCCCCCCCCGCTCCTCCTCCTCCTCCTCCTCCTCCTCGCCGCCATCCCCTTATTCCTCCCTTCCCTGCATCCCATCGCGAGATCCCGCCTGGAATGGTGAGATGCAAACTGGAATGGTGAGATTCCAAACTGGAATGCTGAGATTCCACCAGGAGTGGTCAGATTCCACCTGGAGTGGTCAGATTCCACCTGGAGCGGTCAGATCCCACCAGGTCTGGTGCCCCCAACACGAGAAGTTCATGGAGCTGTTGGGGCGAGTCCGCGGTTTCCAGGTTCCCTTCCCCGGGGCCACGGGCAGTGCTCAGCCTGGAGGAGCCGTGGTGGAGCTGCCCCACGCAGCCCTGGCAGTGCCCAGGGCCAGGCTGGGCAGGGCTGGGTCACCCATGTGGCCGGGAGAGGTAGGCCTGAGCCCGGGGGTGGAAGGGTGGAAGAGAGAGAGAGAGAGAGAGAGAGACACCGGGAGCCATCGGGCAGCCCTCCCTGAGAGACACAGAGAGAGAGAAAGAGAGAGAGAGAGAGAGAGAGAGAGAGAGACGGTGCCTGGGGCTGTAACCTTGAAATTGGATAAACATGGGCCTGTGCCGGGGCAGCACGGCTGGGAAGGAGATGGAGGGGGGTTCAGCCGGCCACTTGTAGGAGCTTTTAACCCCTTTTCAGAGAATGAGAACTTTACAGAACATGGACCTCTCCTAGAAGAGAGATAGAGTGGAAGAGGAGGAAGGAATGTGCAAGTGTGAGACAGGTCTGGGCAAGTGAGAAATAGTGGAAGAGTAGAGAAGAATCCAAGTGGGAAGAGATGATGGAGTGGCTTTTGCTGGACTCTTTTTGTACAGCCATGGACAGAACCATGTTCCTTGTGACACAGAGACTGCATCCAGGGGGAGGCAATGGCCACAGAACCAAGAGGGTTCAGTGTTGGTGCCCCTCGGCCCCAGGGGGTGAAATAGGGGGGGGACGGGTGTCCCAAAGGAGAGATTGTGGGGACAGGTGTCCCAAAGGAGAGACTGTGGGGACAGGTGTCCCAAAGGAGAGATTGTAGGGACAGGTGTCCCAAAGGTGAGACTGTGGGGACAGGTGTCCCAAAGGTGAGATTGTGGGGACAGGTGTCCCAAAGGAGAGACTGTGGGGGACAGGTGTCCCAAAGGAGAGACTGTGGGGACAGGTGTCCCAAAGGTGAGACTGTGGGGACAGGTGTCCCAAAGGAGAGATTGTGCCTTTTTTGGATTGGGACAGAGCATCCTTAAAAAAAGACAGCCCTAGAAGCAGCTCTGGTCCATGTTCAGTGGTGAGAGCACTGAACATGAAAGGAAGAGGTCACGACGGCAGATGTACTCCGGGCGGTGCCATGAGTGACACAGGAACACACGAGGCTTCAGCTGTGTTTCCAGGGGAAGCCCATGGTACAAGAAGGACTCCTCTCCTCTTGATGAACTGAGGATTGATTGTTTGAAGAGTTGTGCTGGACTAAGAGTTGGTGATTTGGGGAATAGATGTATTGTGTTGGGAATTTGGTGGGGGGAGGAGGAAATGCATTTGTGAAGTTTTCATTTTCCCTGTGTGTGTGTTCCTTTTATCTATAGTTGTAGTGTATTTAATAAAGTTCTGTTTTCTTTTCTTTCCTAAGCTGGAGCCTGCTTTGCTTATTCCTGATCACATCTCACAGCAGAAACCAGGGAGAAGGAA
Organism: Agelaius tricolor; assembly: GCF_023055355.1. Taxonomy (NCBI): domain Eukaryota; kingdom Metazoa; phylum Chordata; class Aves; order Passeriformes; family Icteridae; genus Agelaius; species Agelaius tricolor. The sequence goes on from NW_027269329.1 coordinate 1,280,518, forward strand.
TCCCCATGGGGGCACTGGCACTGTCCCAGTCTCAAACCATGACAGCCAGCAACACCACGGAGGTGGCTGGGACCGTGGGTGGCTCCGTGACCTTCCACAGCCACAGCACAGACGGAAACACAGATGGAAATGTATCACTCTGGTTTTTTGGGAATGAAGCCATAGTGACTGTGGCATCTAACGATCCTCGCCCAGTCATATTTTTCAAAGACAATTTCAAAACCCGTTTTGCCGTCTCTGAGAACGGCCTCGCACTCACCATCTCCCAGCTGAGGATGGAGGATGCCGGGACCTATTCTGTAATCATTGGGGATAAAAGATCCACCTTCACCCTGCGGGTGTTCAGTAAGTGCTGTTTTGGGGGTGCTTTTGGTGCTGTTTTGGGGGTGCTTTTGGTGCTGTTTTGGGGGTGCTTTTGGTGCTGGTTTGGGGGTGCTTTTAGTGCTGTTTTGGGGGTGCTTTTGGTGCTGTTTTGGGGATGCTCTGACCCCTGTCCTGTTCTCTCCCCTCACCAGGAAACTCCACGCACCCTCCCAGCCCAGGTAAGCTGCCAGCCCTGCCCATGTCCAGCCCTGCCCATGCCCAGCCCTGCTCCCGAGTGTCCCTGAGTGTCCCCAAGTGCCCGGGGCAGCTTTTCCATGTCCGTGCCAGGGACAGGACAAGGCGTGATGGCAACAAACCCAACCCCAAGAAGTTCCACCTCCATTTGAGGACCTCTTCCCACGGAGTGTCACCCTCTGGAGCCACCCCAAACCCACCTGGCCCTGTCCCCGTGTCCCCGGCTCTGGGTCACCCTGTCCTGGCAGAGCTGGGAGATCTCCAGAGTTCCTTTCTCACCCAACAACTGTGGGATTTGGGGGTTTGGGGATTTGGGAATTTGGGAATTTGGGGATTTGGGGATTCTGGGATTCTCCTGCCGCTGCCTCTCCCAAGTCACTCGTCCTCATCCAGCGCCGCCTCTGCCCTGGCTTGGAGTGAGATCCCCTGGAATGAGGGATCAGGGCGGGATTTGAGGCCAAATCCCCTCTGCCCCAATGCCAGAAAGAGAAGATTTATTTTGGGTTGTTGCCCCTGGATCTTCTTTCTTTTGTAGGTGCCCAGTCCAGCAGCTTGGTTTCAATCGTGTTCGCGATTGGAGCTCTAGCGTTTTTATCGCTTTTAGTGATTTTCCTCATGATCTGCTGTAACAGAGGTGAGCATGGAAAACCATCCCTGGAGCCCTGGGGAGCAGGAGGTGGGACCTGGGAGGGGGACAGAGCCAGAGTGGGGCTGATTTGGGGCTGATTTTGGTTCTCCTGGCTCTGTCTCATCTCCCCTCGTGGTTTAACAGATTCTTGGGTTTTTTGGCTGGGGGAGAGCCCGGGGGCTGCGGGGTTGGTTCCCTGTGGGGCGGAGCCAATCCGCTGGCAGGGCCTGAAGAGCCAATCATCTGTCTGGCTCCGATGATTGACACCCGGCTACAGCGCTGAGAGGAGCTGGACACACCTCTGTGGAAAAGCAGATTTTTTAAAAGCCAACAAAGCCCAAGGAAATCCCTTTTTCCTCTGGCCTGGGGACGGGTTCCTGGCTGGCCCCACGTGGCCAGGTTGGTGCGGGGTTGGGCTGAGGTTTCTGCCACCGGGGCTGTCCCAGTGCCAGGAGCAGCCACCGGGACTGTCCCAGTGCCAGGAGCAGCCACCGGGACTGTCCCAGTGCCAGGAGCAGCCACCAGGGCTGTCCCAGCGCCATGAGCAGCCACCAGGGCTGTCCCAGTGCCAGGAGCAGCCACCGGGGCTGTCCCAGTGCCAGGAGCAGCCACCAGGACTGTCCCAGTGCCAGGAGCAGCCACCAAGGCTGTCCCAGTGCCAGGAGCAGCCACCGGGACTGTCCCAGCGCCAGGAGCAGCCACCAGGGCTGTCCCAGTGCCAGGAGCAGCCACCGGGACTGTCCCAGTGCCAGGAGCAGCCACCGGGGCTGTCCCAGTGCCAGGAGCAGCCACCGGGACTGTCCCAGTGCCAGGAGCAGCCACCGGGGCTGTCCCAGTGCCAGGAGCAGCCACTGGGACTGTCCCAGTGCCAGGAGCAGCCTCGGGGCCAGCACTGGGGGCAGCTCCAAAATCCTCGCAGCCGGGGCAGCGCCGCGCAGCCGCCGCTCTCTCAGCACACCTGCAGCGATCTGTGCTTGGCCGCTTTCAGCCAGGGGTGCTGCAGACAGAAGGGCCAAAGCAGCCACAGCAGGTTGGGTTTTTTTTTTCCCTTTTTAGCGGTGCTCTGGATGAAGGAAAGGCGCAGGAGCAGCGCTGGCCACTCACACGGTGCCACTGGGGACCGCCTGACGGACGGCGAGAGGCAGGCCGAGGAATCTGAGCCAGAAGCAGATCAACCCTTTGGTGCTGTACAACACTACGAAAACTGATTCAGTTTACAAAGCTTGAGAGCAAACAGACCTACAAACACTAATTCTCTCCCAGATGAGGAAGGGACAAGGTGAAAGCGCATAAAGAAAACAACGTGGGACACTGAGGTCAGTGAGGAGGGAATCAAATTTTAGATGGGAGGGGATTGAGGAGATGCCTTGGTCTTGGGCTGAAATGCTTTTGTAAGGCTGTGGTGAAGATGTATTTGATACATCAGACTTTGTTTTTTCCCTATAATTCATGGGAGGATGTAGCATTCAACCACAGCCATGAGCAAAAGCACCAGCATTGGAATGAGCAGGTGTTGCAGTAGCTGTGATCCAATGAGAAGTTTGAACAGACAGGGATGAGAAAGGTGAAAAACCTTGCCCTCTGTTCCCGGAGGCGGATTAAAAGAACTTTTGTTTTTATGCTAGAATAGCTCAACCTGAAAAATATCATCCCAGGAAGCTGACATGGCCCCTGAAGGCAGCTGTGGGGTGGCTGTGAACAATGGAAGCGCTTCACAATTGCAGATTTCCAGGCAGCCACAAGAGAACGGTTCCTCCAGCTTCAGTTTGAAACTGGACAGAAACACCGATTTTGTGGAGCAGTTTTGGTTCACTAATTTGAGATTTCTCGGTTAATGCACTGAAATTGGTGTCATGGGCTTAGTGATTAGCTGCCACCAATCACTAGCGGCAGCACGAGCCCCGTTGTGGGAATAATGTGCCCTGACTCCCTGATTTCAGAAGGCTGAGTAAAATGCTTTAGTATGCTATACTATATTTTCATTATTATTGAGCTATAATAACAATATAGTATAGCTTAATAATTATTATTAATAAGATATACTATATTATTAATAATCTCTACTATATTATTATTATTAAGCCATACTATATTATTATTATTATTAAGCCATACTTTGTTATTGTTATTAAGCCATACTATATTATTGTTATTAATCTATACTGTACTGTATTACGAGTACTATACACTAACTAGAAAAACCCATGACCATTACCAGACAGTCACGACACGGCTTTGACTTAACTGGCCAATCCACCCAAAAAACCATCACCAGAGTCCAGCTAACAGCTCTGTCACTCTTGGTAAACAATCCCCATCACACATTTCCCGTGTGCCAAACAACAGAGGCAGCAAGCAGAGGCAGGAACTGTTTTCTCTTCTCTCTCTCTGAGCTTTGTCACTCCCTTCCCCAGGAAAAATCCTGGCAGAGAGAATTACGTCTCTCTCTGGTGAGAGAATTTCAACACCACTCACTGGAATGTAATTGCCCTTTTCTTCTCGGGAGGTAGGATTAGGGAATGGCAAAGCAGGGCCAGAACTTGAAAACACTATTAAGAAAAAGATATTTATTTATTTATTTATTTATTCTTTTTCCTATTATTTTTACTTTTCTATTTATTTTTATAGTTTGTTTTTATATTTATTTAACGGCGACTAAAATGAAGGAACACTAACAATTAAAATTCCTCTTCCCCCTGCAACTTTTCTTTTCCCACTGATAAAGCAAAGAGACAAAACCTAAAATTTCAGTCAGTTTTTTACCTCTAGAACTGCCTTTCTCCGTTTCACTTTGGGAGAGAAGTCCCTCTGGTTAATGTTGTGGCAACTTCCCCACAAGGAAAACCGTTCTCTCGTGGCTCCCTCCAGGAACAGCAGCCGCCCAAGCAAATCTGCAATCAGGAAGTTCCTCCCATTTTCCACGAGCTTTTCCCGAGCTGTGTTCGTGGGCCGTGTCAGTTTATGGGGCACTGTCAGAAAGATGAGCTGTCCAAGGCTCTCTTTTTCTCAGCCCAAAATTAAAGGCATCTCCTCACCCCTCCCATCTGGGTGCCAGCTTCCTCTTCACTGACCTCGGTGCCTTCATGTTGCCCCTCTACCCGCCACCATTTTGTGCCTTCATGTTCCCCCTCTACCCGCCACCATTTTGTGCCTTCATGTTGCCCCTCTACCCGCCACCATTTTGTGCCTTCATGTTGCCCCTCTACCCGCCACCATTTTGTGCCTTCATGTTGCCCCTCTACCCACCACCATTTTGTGCCTTCATGTTGCCCCTCTACCTGCCACCATTTTGTGTCTTCATGTTGCCCCTCTACCCGCCAGCATTTTGTGTCTTCATGTTGCCCCTCTACCCGCCAGCATTTTGTGCCTTCATGTTGCCCCTCTACCCGCCACCATTTTGTCCCCCTTCTCTCACTAGAGGGAGAATGGAAACACTGAGAGCATGGACGGGCTCAGCCGCTGGTTTACAAACAACTGAGCCCGCAGAAGAACAAATTGATAAAACACAAGTTTACCCACAGCAGTGAAGAAGGCAAGGCCATTAGCATGGAAACTGATGGTACAGACAAAACCAGGGATGTTTGCAGGGAGAGGATGCGTGCCTCAGGGAACAGCAGTGTTTAAACACCACCGTTTCAGTACTTGACATTCACATCTTTGCACGAGTACAATGCAATAAGGTCTTGATTTCTCAAGGGAATGCAATCACCTGTTTTGGTGTAGCTAAATATCTATATCACCCCTTTGGTTTAGGGGTAAAAAACTTGAAAACAGTTTGTGGTAATAAAGGAGGTACCATTACTAAGACTTAGGAACAATTTGTAATAATTTGTAATAACAATTTTGTAACAACAGTTTGTAATAATAAAGGAGGTACCGTTCCTGTCTTTGCACAAGTGTGTGTCCATCTCAGCCGTGACAGCCCGGGCTCTGCAGATGCTCACCTGAGCCTGGCTGGGCTGGGGAGGGCCAGGACTCAGCGGCCAGGCCAGACTAAACCAGGCCAGGCCAGACTAAACCAAGCCAGACTAAACCAGGCCAGACTAAACCAAGCCAGGCCAGACTAAACCAAGCCAGACCAGACTAAACCAAGCCAGACTCAGCAGCCAGGCCAGACTAAACCAGGCCAGAATAAACCAAGCCAGGCCAGACTAAACCAGGCCAGACTAAACCAAGCCAGACTCAGCAGCCAGGCCAGACTCAGTTTGGTGAACCCAAAGCTCTTCGCTGAATTGGTGTTTCTGCCTGGTCACGAACCGAAACCACTACAATTGGAGGTGCTTCTATGGATTAATGAGATCCCCCTTTAGATGAGAGATTTTCATGGATATTGGAGATATTTCTATGAACATTCAAGATATTTCTGTCCCTCAAGCCCCCTTAAAGCCACCAGGGGGATTTTAGGGTTTTTTTTCTGATCCCACATCCAGCCTCCAGAGGGTTTTTAGCTCAAATAAGGCAAATAAAGAGAACCCAGAGCCATTTCCTGCCCTTTGCTTCCTGTTCAAATCAACCCCAAATCAGGTGACAGAGGTGACAAAATCAGCCGCTGCATCAGGTACGAAGTGACAAAATTCGGACCCAAAATCAGGGTCCAGTGGTGACAAAAATCCGCCCCAAAATCGGGGGACAAAGTGATGGAAATCAACCCCAAAATCAGGTGACAAAGGTGACAAAAGGCTGAGGGTGACCTGAAGCCGTGTCCCCATCCCAGGTGTCCCCAAAGTAAGGACAGAGCTCCTTGTGCTGTCACCCGAGGCCGTCAGGGGGAGGTGATGCCACGAGGGATGCAAAAATTGTGGAATTTTGAAATATCCTGCACGGGATATTAATATCCTGAGCCAAAGAGCCCAAAAATCAAATATTTACGAATATTAGCAAATGTCCAAACGTCCGCAAATATCCAGCCCCTGCACAGACACCCCAAAATCCCACCCTGTGCCTGCAGGCGTTTTGGGCCCGTTCCATGGGGGTTTTAGACGGGATTTTAGGGATCAGTCCTTCCCTGGCCCAGGTGGTTCCATGGATTCCCCATCCCTGGGAGTGCCCAAGGCCAGGCTGGACAGGGCTTGGGGCAGCCTGGGGGTGGTGGGAGCTGTCCCTGCCCACAGGATGAGCTTCAAGGTCCCTTCCCACCCAAACCATTCCACGATTTGGGCTCAGCCTCGCTCCTCAGGGAGGATTGAAGGCCTCAGTCCATGGGCGCCGGTTCCTGAGCCGTGACATCCTCTGGGATAACGCTCTCCAGGCTGGTCCGAGCACCCGAGCCATTTGTCACACGCGGCCACGGTGACACGCTTCGTCCCACCCTCACCTCTCCTTGGGAACGGAGTGGGTTTTTTGTTTAAACACCTGAAATTCGCGTTGAAGTGCTAATTGCCTTTTCTTGATGCGTCATTTTTGTCACAAACCACATCCAAAGCCCTCCCCTCCACCCAGGCACTGAAAAAACCACCCAGGCACTTTTCCTCTTCCTCTTTGTGGTGCCCATTTTTGGGTGCTGATGCCCTCAAGTCCTCTCCGTTTCTGGACACCCATGGAGGTGTTTTGGATCCTTCATCTCGCCATCCTTGTGCTCCTCCACCAAACCAGTGAGTGCCAGGTGCTCCTTGTCCCCTGGGAAGGAGAACTTGGGGTGGTTTTGGGGTTTTTGGAGCCGAGGGATGGTTGGGACCAGCAGAGCAGCTCCATGGGGTGGATTTGTGCCCAGTGTTGGGATCCAGGGCTGCCGTGGAGCTCCTGATGCCATGGAAACCTGCTGGGAGAGGGCTGGGGTCCATCTCTGGTGTCCATCTCTGGTGCCCATCTCTGGTGTCCATCTCTGGGGTCCATCTCTGGGGTCCATCTCTGGGGTCCATATCTGTGTCCATCTCTTGTGTCCATCTCTGTGTCCATCTCTGGTGTCCATCTCTGTGTCCATCTCTGGTGTCCATCTCTGTGTCCATATCTGTGTCCATCTCCGGGGTCCATCTCTGTGTCCATCTCTGGTCCAGCCTCTGCTCCAGATGTTCTCCACACACCCTGCTCTGCCTTCAGCTCCTGCTCCTCTCCACGTTGCCTCCCGGTTTTTGGAGGTCTCATCCCGGGGTGTTTCTTGGCTTAAATGAAGGGAATTGGGCAAGGTTCAGCCCCAGCCCTTCCCCACAGCCTCTGAGGGGTTTAGCACATGAACCACCTGGTGGCTGCATTATTCAGTAAATTTCCTGCGAGTTTGTCTTCACCTGCAGCTTTTTCTTGCCACGTGCTCAGAGAGACGCCTCTGTCCGTGTCCCAGAGGTGGCTGAGGCTGAGGCAGCCAGACCCCGACCTGAGGGTTGAGCCAGGATCAGTTCCCTGTTAGAAAAACTGAGAAGGAGAACTCCATTCCCAGTATAAATGGGGTCACACAGTTAATTGGAAATGGGAAGTTGCGAAAATAACAAAAACAACTCCTTCCTCCTTGAATTGGTGAGCCAAGGCCGTGCTGTGGTCACTGGAGGGAAGGGATGGGTCCAGAGGGATCCTGGACCTTCTCCTGGGCTGCATCCAAAGGAGCGTGGGAGGGTTCTCATCTCTGGAATGCTGAGATCCCACCTGGAATGCTGAGATCCCACCTGGTCTGGTGCCCCCAACACGAGAAGTTCATGGAGCTGTTGGGGCGAGTCCGCGGTTTCCAGGTTCCCTTCCCGGGGCCACGGGCAGTGCTCAGCCTGGAGGAGCCGTGGTGGAGCTGCCCCACGCAGCCCTGGCAGTGCCCAGGGCCAGGCTGTCTCCAGCTCCTCCTCATTCTCCTTTCCCTCTCAGTTCCTCTCCAGCCTCCCTGGCGCGAGGCTGCTCACGAGGCTGCGGGGGCTCGGCCTGGGGGTGGCCTCGCGCTCTTCCCTCACCCAGGGACCCTTCCATGAGCCCCCCATGAGCCCCCAAACAGCCCCAGCCCGGATGGGCTTCATCCTCTGGGTTCAGCCGCTTCATCCTCTGGGTTCAGCCGCTTCGTCCTCTGGGTTCAGCTGCTTCATCCTCTGGGTTCAGCGACTTCATCCTCTGGGTTCAGCCGCTTCATCCCAACTTGATCACCATCTTCACCCCACCTTCATCCCACCTCCATCCCACCCCCATCTCATGTTCCCTCCCCATTTTCTCTCCCCAGTGAGTGCCAGTGACCCCAAGGAGGTGATCGGGGTCCTGGGCGGGTCTGTGACCTTCCGCACCCAAAGTGCACATGGAAATGTATCACTCTGGTTTTTTGGGAATGAAGCCATAGTGATTGTGGCATTTAATGATCCTCGCCAAGTCATATTTTTCAAAGACAAATTCAAAACCCGTTTTGCTGTTTCTGAGAACGGCCTCGGGCTCACCATCTCCCAGCTGAGGATGGAGGATGCCGGGACCTACTCTGTAACCATTGAGGATAAAAGATCCAACTTCACCCTGCGGGTGTTCAGTAAGTGCTGCTTTGGGGGTGCTTTCAGTGCTGTTTTGGGGGTGCTTTTGGTGCTGTTTTGGGGGGTTTCATACTAAAGGAGAGGTTTGTGACGCCCCTGTGCCCCCAGAGGAGCTGGCAGAGCCCACGGTGACCTGCGAGGCCCAGAACTGCTCGGGCGGGAGCTGCAGCTCCTCCCTGCGCTGCTCCGTGCCTGGCGCCGGCCTCGGGAACGTCTCCTACACCTGGGATCAGCCATGGGCTGAGGGGCCCCTGCTGCCGCTGAACAAATCATCCTGGGACAAGCTGGAGTCACTGACGTGCACGGCCCGGAACCCCGTCAGCAGCAGCAGCGTCACCATCACCAACCCTGGGGTGCTCTGCGCAGGTGAGAGCCGGGGACAGGTGGGGAAAGGTGGGCTGGGCTGATCCTGATCCCTGAGAGCAGGAAAAGCTGGGATTTGGGGATGGGCTGGGCTGATCCCTGAGAGCAGGAAAAGCTGGGATTTGGGGATGGGCTGGGCTGATCCTGATCCCTGAGAGCCATGGGAACATTGGGATTTAGGGATGGGATGGGCTGATCCCTCTGTCCGGGGCTCTGGCTCTCCCTGGCATGCAGAGGGAAGCTCTGACCCCTGTCCCTGTTCTCTCCCCTCACCAGGAAACTCCACGCACCCTCCCAGCCCAGGTAAGCTGCCAGCCCTGCCCATGTCCAGCCCTGCCCATGCCCAGCCATGCTCCCAAGTGTCCCCGAGTGTCCCTGAGTGTCCCCAAGTGCCCGGGGCAGCTTTTCCATGTCCATGCCAGCGACAGGACAAGGCGTGATGGCCACAAACCCAACCCCAAGAAGTTCCACCTCCGTTTGAGGACCTCTTCCCACGGAGTGTCACCCTCTGGAGCCACCCCAAACCCACCTGGCCCTGTCCCCGTGTCCCCGGCTCTGGGTCACCCTGTCCTGGCAGAGCTGGGAGATCTCCAGAGTCCCTTTCTCACCCAACAACTGTGGGATTTGGAGATTTGGGGATTTGGGAATTTGGGAATTTGGGGATTCTGGGATTCTCCTGCCGCTGCCTCTCCCAAGCCACTCGTCCTCATCCAGCGCCGCCTCTGCCCTGGCTTGGAGTGAGATCCCCTGGAATGAGGGATCAGGGCGGGATTGGGAATTTGAGGCCAAATTCCCTCGGCCCCAATGCCAGAAAGAGACAGATTTATTTGGGGAGGGATCTTCTTCCATTTCCAGGTGCCCACTCCGGCAGCTGGATCAGGATCGGCGCCGTAGCCGGGGTTGAAATCGCGTCGCTGTTATCGATTTTCCTCGTGTACTACTGCAAATCCAGAGGTGAGCATGGAAAACCATCCCTGGAGCCCTGGGGAGCAGGAGGTGGGACCCGGGAGGGGGACGGAGCCAGGGTGGGGTGGATTTGGCAGATTTGGGGCTGATTTGGGGCAGATTTGGGGCTGATTTGGGGCAGAGTTGGGGCAGAGTTGGGGCGGATTTGGGGCAGAGTTGGGGCGGATTTGGGGCGGATTTGGGGCTGAATTGGGGTGGATTTGGGGTTCTCCTGACTCTGCCTTGACAGGTTTTTAGCTGGGGGAGAGCTGCGGGGTTGGTTCCCTGTGGGGGCGGAGCCAACCCGCTGGCAGGGTCTGAGGAGCCAATCACCGGGCTGGGTTTGTGATTGACACCGCTGAGCGGAGCTGGACACGCCTCTGTGGAAAAGCAGATTTTAGAGAAACCAAGGAAGCCCAAGAAAATCCCTTTTTCCTCTGGCCTGGGGACGGCCCCAGGTTGGCCTGGGGCCACCAGGACTGACCACGGGGCCAGTCCAAAATCCAGAGTGACCACAAGGCCGAGAGCGTCCGGCCAAAATCCTCACGGCCGGACCTCGCAACCACGGCTATCTTGCAATGGACTTTGTTCGTTTCATGGAAATTAAAATTAAAATTAAAAGCCAGGAAAGAACTGTTTCCCATGGCACGGCAGGAGAGACTCCTCTACCCAAGAGAGATGAAGAAAGATTTTTTTGAGTTTATAAACTGGCTGAAAGTCTCAGGTTCTGTCTCTTTATGTTGTCGGTGGGAAAGGAAAAATGGTGGTGAGGGCGTGGGGAATAAGCAATCCAAATCCAAATATTCTGATTTTCCTATTATTTTATTTTCAACAGTAAATAAAGTATTTTAACAGTAAATAAAAAAAGTATTTTAACAGTAAATAAAAAAAGTATTTTAACAGTAAATAAAGATTGTTTTAATACCTTTTAAAGTTTTGAGCCTTTTTTTGCCCTCCTCCTCCTCCTCCTAGTCCAGATCTCTGAGCAGGAAATGAGCAAACAACTCCAGGGATCGCCAGGACCAAACCCACCCCAAAATTGGTGTGTTGGCCAAAAACTCAGATTGGTGAACCCAAACCTCTTCAAGCTCTTCACCAAGAAAAAAAAAAAAAAAAAAAAGAATTCCCAAATTTCCAAACCCTTAAAAACCCCACAGAATTCCCACCCCGGCCCAATCCCAAATCCATCCCTTCCGGAGTTTTCCATCCCCAAATCTTCGCTCCAAGGCGCAGCTGGGGGTTGAATCTTGGGGGGAAAACCCCCGAATTTCTGGATATTCCTGTTCCATGGATCCCAGTGGCCGCTGGAGTTTCCAGGAGGAGAATTCCACGGGGAATGGGAATTCCGGGGTTTCAGGGGCGCTGGTGGCCGGCGGGGTTTGGGAAGCCCAAGCGCCTGTAACCCCCGTTATCCTGCAAGGAAACGGATTTGGGGCATTTTGAGGCATTTTGGGGCAGTTTCTGGATCCCAAAAACCCTGATGGATTTTCCATTACCTCCAAGTAGGCGGTGGAGACCAAAGATCGGTTCAGCCTCTTCCTCTTGATGGATGAAGGCTGTGGGGAAAAAGGGGGGGAAATTGGGATCCCAGAACCTCGGGGGGACACGGATTTGGTGTCCCCAGGGCTTGGGGACGCTCCAGGACAGCCTCACCCTCCGGTCGAACTGGACCGTGGAGTAAATGGTGAAATTCCCGGGTTCCTCCTGGTGCCTGGGGTGCTCCTGGGGGGAAAAAAGGGTCAGAATGTGCAAAAAATGGGAAATTTTGGGGATAAAAAGTGGGAAAATTTGGGGATTAAAAATGGGAAAATTTGGGGATTAAAAATGGGAAATTTTGGGGATAACAAATGGGAAATTTTAGGGATTAAAAAATGGGAAAAATTTGGGGATAAAAATTGGGAAATTTGGGGGATACAAATTGGGAAATTTTGGGGATTAAAAATGGGAAATTTTGGGGATAAAGAAAGGGAAATTTTGGGATAAAAAATGGGAAATTTGGGGATAAAAAATGGGAAAATTTGGGGGATAAAAATTGCGAAATTTTGGGGATAAAAATTGGGAAATTTGGGGGATACAAATTGGGAAATTTTGGGGATAAAGAAAGGGAAATTTGGAGGATAAAAAGTGGGAAATTTTGGGGATAACAAATGGGAAAATTTGGGGATAAAAAGTGGGAAATTTTGGGGATTAAAAATGGGAAATTTTGGGGATAAAAATTGGGAAATTTGGGGGATAAAAAATGGGGAATTTTGGAATTAAAAATGGATCCAGCCTGGGGATCCCTGGGGCCCCGCGGGGATGACCCTACCAGTGTCCTGGGAGTGACCACGGCGTAGATGGTGGCTCCATCCTGGGTGGCCTCGCCCGTCCTGGCCTGGGGACACAAAAAAAGCCAGGAACGGTTGAAAGGATCAACCTGGGGTTCCCAGAATTCCCACCCGGAGGGAATTTCCCCATGGGGAGCGCGGTCCGGCCGTGGAACCGCCCGAGGTTTGGGTTCCCGGTCCCGGGGGTGTCCGAGGAGTGACCGGACACTGAGTGACCAGGCTGGGCTCAGCCCCGGGGCGGCCTCGGTGACCTCGGGGGGGTTTCCCGACCCCAAAATTCCCAGATTTGGGGCGGGAAGGGTCAATCCCGGCACTCACGGGGTCCTGGCGGGGTTTCTTCTCTCCCACCTCGGCGTAGATGGTCAGCGCCTGCTCCGGGGGCGTTCCGGGGCTCCCTGCGGGGCCAGAATCCCCAAATTGGGGTTCCAAGGGTCGGTTTGGGGTCAGAATTCCCAAATTTGGGGTTCCAAGGGTGGGTTTGGGGTCAAAATTCCCAAATTTGGGGTTCCAAGGGTCGGTTTGGGGTCAGAATTCCAAAATTTGGATTCCAAGGGTCGGTTTGGGGTCAGAATTCCCAAACTGAGGTTCCAAGGGTGGGTTTGGGGTCAGAATTCCCAAATTTGGGGTTCCAAGGGTCGGTTTGGGGTCAGAATTCCCAAACTGGGGTTCCAAGGGTCGGTTTGGGGTCAGAATTCCCAAACTGGGGTTCCAAGGGTAGGTTTGGGGTCAGAATTCCCAAATTTGCGGTTCCAAGGGTCAGTTTCGGGTCAGAATTCCCAAACTGGGGTTCCAAGCGTCAATGTGGGCTCAGAACTCCCAGATTTTGGGGTCCCAAGGGTCGGTTTGGGGTCGGACCCCCCCCCAAATTTGGGATCGTGCCCCCGCATTCCGGACAAACCTTCCCGGGAATTCTTCCTCCTCTTCCTCCAGCAGCAGCAGAAGCCCACGAGGAGCAGGGCCAGCCCCACGGCCCCGGCCACGGCCACGGCCAGCAGGGTCCAGTCGCTGAAATTCTCTGGAACGACTGGAAAAGAATCCCAGAATCCTGGAACTGAGCTGGGATTTGGGGGTCTCTTCCCACCCGAAACGTCCCAGGATCCCCCGAATTTTTAAATTGATATTTTTGCCTTATAACGAATTAAAAATGTGTAAGAAAATTGTGGATTAAAGGTATAAAAATACCTTTATGTTTTATATGTAAACAAATACACCTTAAAAATAATATTCAATAAGTATAAATAATAAATAATAATAAATAAGTACAATTATATATATATAGATAAGTACATATTTTATATAAAAATACCTGTAGATTTTATACAGAAGAATGTCCATTTTTTACAGATAAATAAGTATATTATATGAGAAAAAATATGGATTTATATATACAAATAAGTACATTTTATATCTATATAAAGTATATTTATATACAAAAATAAGTATAAATTATTTATACAAATAAATGTACTATATAAATTGGTATATGTTATATATGTAAGTATATCTTTTATAAATGAATTGATTTTATGTACATAAGTATAGATTTTAGAGCACATACAGAAAAATTATGTATATTACACACAAAAATTAAATTAGAAATTATATCATTTACGTCTATATACATGATTTCTACCTGATATTTTCCAGCAGGTTTTTACCTAATATTTTCCAGCAGAATTTTACCAGATATATTTCCAAATTTTTCGATTTTTACCTAATATTTTCCAACAGACTTTTACCTAATATTTTCCGTATTTTTGATTTTTACCTAATATTTTCCAGCAGATTTTTACCTAATATTTTCCATATTTTTTATTTTTACCTAATATTTTCCGTATTTTTTATTTTTACCGAATATTTTCCAGCAGATTTTTACCCAATATTTTCCGGCTAACATTTTCCATATTTTCGATTTTTACCAAATGTTTTCCACGACTTTTCCCCCATTTCTGGCCTGGACTGCTCAGCCCCACCGCGGCGGGTCCCTGGCGGCCCCGGGAGCCGCGGGGAGCTCACCTGGGCAGGTGAGGGCGGCGCGGGCCGCGCTCCACCCCGCGGGGTTGCTGACGTTGCAGAGGCAGATTTGGGGTTCCGCGCCCTCGGGGAGGCTCCGGAGCAGCCGGGAGGGGCTCCCCGGGATCGGCCCCGGGATCGGCCCCGGGATCGGCCCCGGGCCAGCCCCGGCACAGGCCCAGCTGTAGGAGACGTTCCCGGGGCTGGAGCAGAGCAGGGCCAGGCGGCACCAGCCCCGCTCCCGCTCCAGGATTTGGGATCTCAGCTCCGGCTGCGGGACGGGGTCTGCGGGGACAGCGGGGCTGAGAGGGGACACGGGGACAGAGGGACACGGGGACAGAGGGACACGGGGACAGAGGGACACGGGGACAGGGGGACACAGGGACAGAGGGACAGGGGACAGCGGGGCTGAGAGGGGACAGGGGGACATGAGGACACAGAGGGACAGGGGACACAGGGACACGGGGACACAGGGACACGGGGGACAGAGGGCCAGGCGGCACCAGCCCCAATCCCGCTCCAGGATTTGGGATTTCAGCTCCGGACAGAGGGACAGGGGACAGAGGGACAGAGGGGCACAGGGACAGAGGGACAGGGGACACAGGGACACGGGGACACAGAGGGACAGGGGACAGAAGGACCCAGGCACTCACCCCACACGGACACTCGGAAGCACCGGGCTGAAATCCTTTGGCTGCTCTCAAACTCGGCCCAGTAGAGCCCGTTATCATCCCTGCGAACCGGGGAGATGCACAGGGAGAGGTTCCCCCGATGGAATTTCACTCTCCCATGGAAAGGATCTTTGGGATAGGAGGCATCTCCATCCCTGGGGGCTGTCAGGATCTTCTGGAACGATCCTGAATTAATTTCCCATTTCCAGTCGATCTCTGTCCAGTTCGGCGGGGTTTGCTCCGGCACCAGGCACAGCGATCCTCCCAGGGTCACATCTCGATTTTGGCATTCCGGGAGTCCTGAACCAGAGCCAGGGCAGCCCTGGGTGAGGCTGAGACCCCAGGAGCGGCTCCAGAGCGTCCCAGAGGGGACGCGGGCACTGCTGGGGCCACCCCTGGGCTGCACCTGCAGCGTCCACCGAGGCCGCTCCTGGCCCCAGGGCCCATTTCCCATCCCCATCCCCAAAATTCCGCTCTCTCCACACCATCCCAAAGTGGTTCTGCATCTATTCCCCATCCCATTCCCAAATTTCCCCTCTCTCCCCATTATCCCAGACTGGTCAAGGTCTGCTCCCCATTCCAGGGGTTCCTCTCTCTCCCCGTTATCCAAAACTGGTTCTGTGTCCATTCCCCATCCCATTCCCAAAATTTCCCTTCTCTCCCCATTTTCCCAAACTGGTTCTGCGTCCATTCCCCATCCCAAAATTTCCCTTCTCTCCCCATTTTCCCAAACTGGTTCTATGTCCATTCCCCACCCCAAAATTTCCCTTCTCTCCCCATTATCCCAAACTGGTTCTGTGTCCATTCCCCATTCCCAAATTTCCCTTCTCTCCCAATTATCCCACACTGGTTCTGTGTCCATTCCCCATCCCAAAAGTTCCGCTTTTCTCCCCATTATCCCAAACTGGTCAAGGTCCATTTCTTATCCGAATTTTCCCCTCTTTTCTCAGTTTCCCAGACTGGTCAAGGTCCCTTCCCCTTTCCAGGGGTTCCTCTCTCTCTCCCCATTATCCCAGGCCGGTTCTGTGTCCATTCCCCATCCCAAATTTCCATTATCCCGGACTGCTCAGGGTCCGTTCCCCCTCCCAGGGGTTCCCCTCTCCCCACACCACCCCACGCCCTCCCAGTCCCACGGAATCTCCCCCCCTGCCCCTTTTCCCGTCCATTTTCGGTTTTCTCTCCTCAGAGCAGCCCCGGATGTCGAAGGCCCCCAAAATAAAACCCGCGGAACATCCGGAGGGCCCACGCCGCTTCCTGCGGCCCCGTGTGGTCAGGGCGGCTCTGGGGGCTCCTTTGCACGGCCCAGGCCCCCCAAATGGCCCCGAAATGCCCCGAAATGGCCCCAAATGCCCCCGGAGCCGATCCCACCCATCCCGGGGGTTACTCTGCATCCAGAGTTTGTCCGGGAGCTGCAGCGGCTCCAGGGCAGAGCTGCAGGTGTGGGGACGCCCCCGGGGGCTCGGGAAATTCGGGAAATGCAGGAGGATCCTTCCCTGGGGCAGCGGGAGCGGGGATCGCTGATCGGGAAGGGATTTCCCCCGCTCCAGGTGCCAGAATTGCCGCAGGACGCGGGAATTGCCCTTCCCGGCTGCTCCGGGAGCTGAGGGGGTCCCCAGCTCTTCTGAGGGGGCTGGGGGGGCTCAGCCTGCAGATAAAGGGGGGCCCAGGGGGGATTTGGGATCGGCCAGGGGGGATTTGGGGTCTGATCCCAGGGAACGGGACAGGACCAGGGCTGGAAATTGGGGAAAATTCCTCCCGCAACGGAGAAAAGGCGGCGGAAGGGGCGCGGGGAGGGTGGGATCCGCGCCCCTGGAGGTGTCCGGGGAATCTCTGGAATTCTGGGGCACCGGGCGGGGGTTGGTCCCGGCCCGGTGACCCCGGGGCTCTTTCCCAGCCTCGGAGGTCCTGGGATTCTGCGAATGCTGGAGCTGGCCGGGAAACAACGACGCCAAAGCCGCCAAGGTGGGGCCAGAGGCTGCTCCAGGCGCCTGGAGATGCTCCAGGATCAATCCAGCCCCCAAATCCCGCTGGTTTTCTGCTCCCCACTGCCCAAAATCGCTGCGCTTAGGGGAAAAAAGGCCTTGGGTCACCACCAGCTGCCCCAAAATCCCGGGAGAACGAACGGGGCTGGTTCGGCAGAGGGATCTGAGCTTGGGAGCAGGGAAAAGTCGCAGCTCTGGGCTTCAGAAACTGTCGGGACAGGGAAGTCGCGACTTTCAGGCAAACTCCACATCCGAAACGCTGCCCAGGAAGGGGAACCGGCCCCGCGTCAGGGCCCGGCCCGGCTCGGCTCTCGCCGGCCAAGGGGGGGCTGAGAGAAGCGAGGAGAATCCCCCAAAGCCGCAGCCGCAGCCCCTCTCCATGCCCCGGGCC
Organism: Agelaius tricolor; assembly: GCF_023055355.1. Lineage (NCBI taxonomy): Eukaryota > Metazoa > Chordata > Aves > Passeriformes > Icteridae > Agelaius > Agelaius tricolor. The sequence continues at coordinate 1,297,817 of NW_027269329.1, forward strand.
CCTCTGGCCAGCGCCGCTCCGGCTGCTCCCCGCGATTCCCCAATTCCCCGCGATTCCCCAATTCCCCGCGATTCCCCAATTCCCCGCGATTCCCCAATTCCCCGCAGCCCCCCGGGCCCCCCGCGCCCCCTCCTCACCTCGGCTCCCGGCCAGGCCCAGCAGCAGCGCCAGCAGCGCGGGGGGACAGCGGCGACCCCCGCGCGGGGACATCTCGGAGCGGAGCGGGGACCCCTCGGGGCTGCGAGCGCCCGCCGGGGACTTCCTCTGCCCCGGCTCCTTCCTCCTCCTCCTCCTCCTCCTCCTCCTCCTCCGGGGGGGGCTGGCACCCCCGGCCGCCCCTGTGGCAGAGGGGACAAGGACACGTCGGGGCTGCGGCGCTCGCAGCCCCAAAGCTCGGAGGGAATTCCTTTGGATGGTCCCGGCAGGGCAATTTTGGGGTTTTTGGGGGGTTTTGCTTTCCCTTTGCAGCGAGCGCCGGGGACACTTGGGGACATCGCGATGGCTCCGCTGTGCCCAGCTCGGGCAGCCCAGCAGCAGGACCGGGAGCTTTGGGGAGGAATGTCCAACCCCAAAATGCACTTTCCAACCCCAAAATCCCGGCTCCAGCCCCAAAAATCCTCCTCGTTCCAGCCCCAAAAATCCTCCTCGTTCCAGCCCAAAAATCCTCCCGGTTCCAACCCCAAAATCCCTGTTCCTACCCCAAAATCCTCCTCGTTCCAACCCCAAAATCCTCCCGGTTCCAGCCCCAAAATCCAACCCTTTCCACCTCCAAAATCCATCTCATTCCAGCTCCAAAATTCTCATCATTCCAGCCCCAAAATTCTCATCATTCCAGCCCCAAAATCCTCCTCATTCCAGCCCCAAAATCCTCCTCGTTCCACCTCCAAAATCCTCCTCGTTCCAGCCCCAAAATCCTCCCCGTTCCAGCCCCAAACGCTCCCCGAGTTCCCGGGGTTTTTGTGGGATTTGCTGCAGCCCCATCGCGCACTCCCGAGCCGGCAGGGAGCGAAATTCCCGGGAATTCTGTTCGGTCCCGAGGCCGGGAGGTGGCAGCAGGAGACCGCGAGCGGCCGGGGGGGCCCCGAACTCCCCCCCAAAATCCCGAATCCCTCCGGGAAAGGAGGAACCGGGACGCGGCTGCGCCTCCCCCAGCCCCAAATGAAATCCTGGAGCCGCGTCCGAGCTGGGAGAAGGATCGGGGTGGGATGGGACCCCAAAATCCCAGAACTCCAAAATCCCGGAATTCTGGAATTCCTGAATCCCAGAACCCCAAAATCCCAGAATTCCAGAACTCAAAAATCCCGGAATTCTGGAATTCCTGAATCCCAGAACCCCAAAATCCCAGAATTCCAGAATTCTGGAACTCCAGAATCCCAGAATCCCCGAATTCCTGGATTCCTGAATTCCAGAACCCAAAAATCCCAGAATCCCAGAATTCCAGAATCCCAGAATCCCAGAATCCCAGGATCCAAGAATCCAAAGATCCCAGGACCCCAGAACCTCAAAATCCCAAAATCCCTGAATGCCAGAATTCCAGAATTCCGGAACCCCAAAAAAACTCAGAATTCCAGAATCTCAAGATCCAAGAACCCAAAGATCCCAGGACCCCAGAACCTCAAAATCCCAAATTTCCTGAAACCCCAAAAAACCCCAGAATTCCAGAATCTCGAGATCCAAGAACCCAAAGATCCCAGGAGCCCAGAACCCCAAAATCCCAGAATCTCGGGATTCCAGAACCCCAAAATCCCAGAACTCCTGAATTTTGGAACCCCCCCAAAATCCCAGGATTCCACAACCCCGGGACGGGATTTTGGGAAGGGAATTTGGAAAATGCACATTCCAAACTCGGGGGGGTTCGATTGGGAGGGGAAAAAAGGGGGAAAATCCGGATTTTTCCAGGCTGGGAACGGCTCCATGCACCCCGCCGGAGATGTTGGGGTTAACAGCCGACTGTCGATGCGGGGATTCATTAATGCGGTTCGGTTAATTAATTAATGAATTCGGATTGATTAACCGGCGATGAGGGAGTGCCGAGGTCCCGCCCTAATCCCGGGGGCGGCGGCAGATGTCCCCCCGGTGTCACCTCTGTCCCCAGAACAAAGCGCCAGACAAAAGCAGGAGATTTGGGGAATTAGGGGATTAATTGGGGGATTAATTAGGGGATTAATTAGGGACTGGAGGGGAGGAACATCCCGAGGCACAGCCACACCCTGGAGCTGCTCCCCAAAGGGGCTTTGTTCCTTTTCTTGTGCCGCGATTCCCAAATTTCCTCTCCAGAACCGGGGATTTCGGGAGGAATCCCTGACTCTGGAGAGCAAATTTGGGAATTGTGGCACAAAATTCCCGCCTGGAAGGGGCTCGGGGGGGGCTGGAGGAGTCCCAGGAATTCCTGGAATGCTTGGGCTTGAGGGGCTTTTCCAACCTGGTAAATCCTGGGAATCTGAGTTAGAGGATCCTGGGGTCCTGGGATCCTTGGATTCTGGGATTTTGGGGGTTCTGGAATTCAGGAGTTCTGGGATTCTGTAATTATGGGATCTTGGGGTTCCGGGGTCCTGGGATCCTTGGATCCCGGGGTTTTGGAATTCTGGGATTTTGGGCCTCTGGAATTCAGGAGTTCTGGGATTCTGGGATTCCATGATTCTGGGTCCCTGAGGTTCCTGGGGTTCTGGAATCCTGGGATTCTGAGATTCCAGGAGTCTGGGATCCTGGCATCTTTGGATCCTGCGATTCTGGGATTTTGGGGTTCCAGAATTCAGGAGTTCTGGGCTTTCGGGATTCTGGAATTGATTCTGGGATTCTGGGTTCCTGGGACTCCAGGATTCTGGAATTCTGGGATTCTGGGATTCTGGGGTCCTGGGGTTCTGGGATTCAGAGAGCCCATGGCCACAGAGCAGCAGGATTTAGGAGCTGGGGAAACTGAGGCACGGGGGACCCCGCTGGCAGCACCCGGGGAGCTCTGCAGGGCCGGGATTGGGGCCAGGATTGGGGCCAGGAGCCGTCTGGGGAGAGGGAAGAGGGGATTTGGGGTCTGGGGATTTGGGATTTGGGGATTTGGGATTGGGGATTTGGGGATTTCACCCTGGCTCGGGATTGGGCTGAGGAGGAGCTCTGGGCTGGGGGGGATGGGGTGGGAATGGGGCACCCAGCAGCCACCAGTGACCACCAGTGACCAGCAGTGACCATCAGTGACCATCAGTGACCAGCAGTGACCATCAGTGACCACCAGTATCCACCAGTGACCAGCAGTGACCACCAGTGACCACCAGTGACCACCAGTATCCACCAGTGACCAGCAGTGACCACCAGTGACCAGCAGTGACCACCAGTGACCACCAGTATCCACCAGTGACCAGCAGTGACCATCAGTGACCACCAGTGACCAGCAGTGACCAGCAGTGACCACCAGTGACCATCAGTGACCAGCAGTGACCAGCAGTGACCAGCAGTGACCAGCAGTGACCAGCAGTTACCACCAGTGACCATCAGTGACCAGCAGTGATCAGCAGTGACCACCAGTGACCATCAGTGACCACCAGTGACCACCAGTGACCAGCAGTGACCACCAGTGACCACCAGTGACCACCAGTATCCACCAGTGACCAGCAGTGACCAGCAGTGACCACCAGTGACCACCAGTGACCAGCAGTGACCACCAGTGACCACCAGTGACCACCAGTGACCATCAGTGACCACCTGTATCCACCAGTGACCAGCAGTGACCACCAGTGACCAACAGTGACCAACAGTGACCACCAGTGTCCACCAGTGACCACCAGTGTCCAGCACCCACAGTGACCACCAGTGTCCACCCATATGCAGCACCCACAGTGACCAGTGTCCACCAGTTTCCCCCAGTCCCCCCAGTGCCCCCCAGTCCCCCCCAGCACTCCCCAGTGCCCCCCAGCACCTCCCAGTGCCCCCCAGTGCCCCCCAGTATCCCCCAGTGCCCCCCAGTTCCCCCCAGTCCCCCCAGTGCCCCCCAGTGCCCCCAGTGCCCCCCAGCACCTCCCAGTGCCCCCCAGTTCCCCCCAGTTCCCCCCAGTCCCCCCAGTGCCCCCCAGCCGTTCCCGCTGTGCCGGGATTTGGCCGAAATCCCCCGAGGAGCTCAGGAGTTATTTTGGGGCCGGAGAGGCTTTTCCTGGGGAAATGGAATTCCTGCAAATCCCCGGCAGGGAGATAATTCCCTCGGGATGGAGGGCAGGGATTTGGGAGCTGATTTCTGGGGGAGAAAAAAAAGAAAAAATATTCAAAAAGAGTCATAAAGGGACACATTTGGATGGGAAGGGCTGGAGGCTCCGGCCTGGCTGCTCCTTCCCCCGCGGAAACGCTTCCCAAAAATCTAAAAACCCATGGAAATCGTGGAATTCCTGCCTTTCATCCCAATTCCAGGGCCCCAGATCCCCAGGGAATCCCGATGGAGATCCTGGGGCTGGCCAGGAGGGTTTTCCTTGGCCACCCCAAGGATCTTCCTCATCCATCCCAAATATTTCCCTCGTCCTTCCCAAATATTTTCCCCATCCACCCCAAAGATCCTCTTGGCCACCCCAAAGATCTCCCTGGTCCATCCCAAGGATCTTCCTGGTCTATCCCAAATATTTTCTTCATCCATCCCAAATATTTTCCCGGTCCACCCCAAAGATCCTCTTGGCCATCCCAAAGATCCCTTTGGCCACCCCAAAAATCCTTTTGGCCACCCCAAAGATTCCCCTTGTCCATCCCAAAGATCTTCCTGGTCCATCCCAAAGATCTTCCTGGTCCATCCCAAATATTTTCTTCATCCACCCCAAGGTTCTTCCTGCTCCATCCCAAACATTTCCCTTTGGGATCTGGGATCTGCCGGGAGCCGCGGGCTCCAGGTGGATATCCCGGGAATTCCGGCACAGATTGGGATTTCACAGGATCGGGGTGGATATCCCGGGAATCCCAGCACAGATTGGGATTCCACGGGCTCCGGGTGGATATCCTGGGAATTCCAGCACAGATTGGGATTTCACAGGCTCCGGGTGGATATCCCGGGAATTCCAGCACAGATTGGGATTCCACAGGATCCGGGTGGATATCCCGGGAATTCCGGCACAGATTGGGATTTCACAGGATCCGGGTGGATATCCCGGGAATTCCGGCACAGATTGGGATTTCACAGGATCCGGGTGGATATCCTGGGAATTCCGGCACAGATTGGGATTTCACAGGATCCGGGTGGATATCCTGGGAATTCCGGCACAGATTGGGATTTCACGGCTCAGCGCAGACCCCGCCCGCCCCCGGCGCTGCAGAGCGAGGAACGCGGGCCCAGTGCCAGAGCCAGAGCTCCGGGTGAGAATCCTGGAATTCCGAGTGCTGATCCCAGAATTTGGGGTGCCATTCCCGGAACTTGGGGTGCCAATCCCGGAACTTGGGGTGCCAGTCCCAGAATTCTGGGCCCGTTTCCCCCCGGCTGCTCCGTGATTGGATGTGGAATTTTGGGATTGGGGAGCAATCCCAAAACTGGGGTCCCGTGGGCTGGGGGATTCGACATTTCCCAGTGTTGGGATTTGGGATCCAATGTGGGGATTTGGGATCCAATGTGGGGATTTGGGATCCAGTGTGGGGATTTGGGATCCAGCCCCAGGATAATGGAGCAAGCATTGGGTATTATGGGCCAAACTCTGGGATAACAGACCAAACTCCAGGATAATGGACCAAACATTGGGAAAATGGGCCCAAAACTGGGATCATGGACCAAACACTGGGATAACGAGCCAGACATTGGGATTACGGGTCAAACTCCGGGATAACGGAACAAACATTGGGATAATTGACCAAACACCAGGAAAATGGGCCCAAAACTGGGATTATGGGTGAAACATTTCCGGGGTAACGGAACAAACTCTGGGATAAGGGATCAAACCCGGGATAATGGACCAAACCCGGGATAAGGGACCAAACTCTGGGATAAGGGATCAAACTCTGGGATAAGGGAACAAACCTGGGATAACAGAACAAACCCCGGGATAACGGAACAAACCCGGGATAATGGAACAAACTCTGGGATAAGGGATCAAACTCTGGGATAAGGGATCAAACCCGGGATAACGGAACAAACCCGGGATAAGGGATCAAACTCTGGGATAAGGGATCAAACCCAGGATAAGGGATCAAACCCGGGATAACGGAACAAACCCCGGGATAACGGAACAAACCCGGGATAATGGACCAAACTCTGGGATAAGGGACCAAACCCGGGATAACGGAACAAACCCTGGGATAAGGGACCAAACTCTGGGATAAGGGATCAAACCCGGGATAACGGAACAAACTCTGGGATAAGGAATCAAACCCGGGATAATGGACCAAACCCGGGATAACGGAACAAACCCGGGATAAGGGACCAAAGCCCGGGTTAAAGCTGCAGCCGAGCTGCCCAGGCCGTGACACCTCCTCCTCCTCCTCCTCCTCCTGCTCCTCCTCCTCCTCCTCCTGTCCCTCCCAGGTTTTGGGGTCCCCGCTGCCTCTCCCGTGCCCCCGGTGCCCCTGCCCGGCTCCCGAGTGCGGACACAGCGGCTTTTCCTGACCCGTCAGCGAATTCCCGCCTCCTCCTCCTCCTCCTCCTCCTCCTCCTCCTCCTCCCCACATTCCCGCCAGCTCCGGGGCCTCTCCCGCTCCCGGGACCGTCCGGCACCGAGTGGAGAATTCGGGTGGATTTGGGAGAAAACCCCAAAAAGGCCCCAGGGGCCCGGCGGTGTCCGGGAGCGCCGTCCCAGCCCGGGGGATTGGTTTTAACAAAAACCCGATCTTTTCACCCCGTTTCGCTGCGGCCCAGCTCGGGCGCTTTGGAACTGGAATCTTCTGGTGCCGCCCCCCCGGGAATTTGGGAATTCCTGGGGCTGGGGGAGCCGTGGAAAAACGAGAGGGAGCCCTCGGTGCGTCCCGAACGGGACAAGGCCCGGGAGCGCTGCCAAGAAAGGGAAAAAAATGCTTGGAAATCCCCGGGAGAAAGGGAAAAAAATGGGAGAAAATGGACTTTTCCATGGAAAAAAACTCCGGGAAGGAGGGGCTGGGCGGCCTCTGGTCGCGGTGCTCCCCGACCCCCTTGGCCCAGCTCCGTTTTTCCCAGGTTTCCTCCAAATCCCTCCAGGCGGGAGGAAAAAAAAGAAAAAAAAAAAAAAAAAAGAAAATTCTATTTAAGATTAAAGAGGGAAAAAAAAAAAAAAAAGGAGAGAGAGAGGGATAAAAAAGAAAAAGCTCAAAAAAGAGGAAAGGGAAAAAAAAAAAAAAAAATTCCAGCCCTGAAGAAAAGAAAAATCCCGGGAAGATGGAGGAGCTCCCACGCACGCGGGTGCGCACGGGGACACGCACGGGGCCAGATGTGCGCGGGAGGGGCCAGGAGGGGCCAGATGTGCGCGGCCGCACCCCCAGGTGGGCACGGCCAGGTGTGCCCGGGCCTCCCGGGCCGTGGGCAGATGTGGGAGCACAGCAGCAGCGCCCCGAAATGCAGATGTGCGCCCCGAAATGCAGATGTGAGCCCCAAAGGGCAGATGGGAGCCCCGAAATGCAGATGTGAGCCCCGAAATGCAGATGTGAGCCCCGAAATGCAGATGTGTGCCCCGAAATGCAGATGTGAGCCCCGAAATGCAGATGTGCGCCCCAAAGGGCAGATGTGAGCCCCGAAATGCAGATGTGCGCCCCGAAATGCAGATGTGAGCCCCGAAATGCAGATGTGCGCCCCAAAGGGCAGATGTGAGCCCCGAAATGCAGATGTGTGCCCCGAAATGCAGATGTGAGCCCCGAAATGCAGATGTGAGCCCCAAAGGGCAGATGTGAGCCCCGAAATGCAGATGCGCACCCGACACGAGTGCGAACATGGGCGACATGTGGGAACAGGGGTGCACGAACACCCCAAAACGCACAATTACACCCCAAAACACACAATTACACCCCAAAACACCGATCCACACCCCAACGTGTGTGCGCACAGGCCCCAAACACAGATCCACACCCCAAACATGTGTGTGTGAACCCCAACAGACCCATTTACACCCCAAAACACGAGCGCACGCCCTGAGACACCCCACGTTTACACCCCAATACACACGTGCACAGCCCAAACCGCGCATTTACACCCCAAAACCCGCTCCAAAATCCGGCTCCTCCACCCCAAATCCCCCTCGCACACCCCAAACCCCCCTGTCCCACCCCAAATCCCCCTCGCACACCCCAAACCCCGCTCTCCTGCCCCAAGTCCGGCTCGCACACCCCAAATCCCCTTCGAATCCCCCTCGCACACCCCAAATTCCCCTCTCCTGCCCCGAATTCCTCTCTCCTGCCCCAAATCCCCTTTCTCTCGCCCCAAATCCCCCTTCTCCTGCCCCAAATCTCCCTCTCCTGCCCCAAACCCCTCTCACACACCCCAAATCCCCCCTCTCCCTCCCCAATCCCCCCTCTCCCGCCCCAGCCCCGCTCTCCCGCCCCACCGCGCGCTCCCCGCGCAGCCCCACGCGTGACACGCGCGCACGTCCCCGCTCTCCCCCTTCCTCCTCCTCCCTCTCCTCCTCCTCCTCCTCCTCCTCCTCCCCCCGCTCCCGCCGCTCCCGCTCCCCCTCCCGGCGCCCCCTCCGCCCCCCGCCCCGCCCCCGCCGCCGCCGCTCGCTCGGGGCTCGCAGCGGAGCCGCCGGAGCTCCGTGGCCCTTCCCGGCCCCTGCCCGGCCCCGGCCCGGCCGGGCCAGGCTCGGCTCGCCCAGAGCGCCGCCGGTACCGGGGGCGGCGCGGGGCCGAGCGGGGCGGCGATCCCCAAGCGGAGCCCCCAAAGCGGAGCCCCCAACCGGAGCCCCCGGCGGGCCCGGCCCCGGAGCGCGGCCGCCGCCACGGGACGGGAGATGCGGATCCTCCTCCTGTGCCTGCTGACTCTCGCCGGGACCCGCGGGCAAGGTGGGCACGGGCCGGGGGCACCGGGGGCACCGGGGGCACCGGGGGGCGCCGGGAGCGGCACCGGGAGCGGCACCGGGAGCGGGACCGGGAGCGCCGTTCCCAACTCCGCGGGCAGCGCTCCAGCCCCGCTCGCCGCCGGTCCCGCCCGTTCCCGGAGGGAGGAACGAGAGCCCGGCCCCGGCCGGTACCGGGGGTTCCGAGGGGTCCCGGGGGTTCTGGCGGTGCCGGCGGGCCCGCGGCCGCCGCTGGCGGTACCGGAGGGTTCGGATGGAATCGCGGCCGGTGCCGCTCAATGCCGGGCCCGGTTTTGCCGATTCCCGCCGTGGGGTCTCGTGGGTTCCCGGTACCGGGGGATCGCGGTGGGACCGGGCCCGGTTCTCCCGGACCCCAGGGATGGTTCTCGTGGACCCCCCCTTCGGTACCGGGGGATCGCGGTGGGACCGGGCCCGGTTCTGCGCGGTCCCGGGACTGCTCCTCGTGGAGCCCCCCTCGCTCCTGATGGAACCGGGCCCGGTTCTCCTGGACCGCCTCTCGGTACCGGGGGGTCCCGACGGAACCGGGCCCGGTTCTCCCTCGCCGGGGCCGCTCCGTTCCCCCGGTTCCGGTCCTGTTGGAGCCCCCGGGCCGGGACCGGGGTTTGGGCCCCCCCGATGTGGGTCCCGGGGCCGGTTCGGGGACCCTGGGGTCAAACGGGACCCCCGGGAGGGGCTGGGGGGGGGGGACAGGGCTGAGGGTGATGGGGGGGGACTCGACCCGGCCGGGCGGGTCTGTCCGTGTGTCCGTCCGTCCGTCCGTGGCGAGCGCAGGGGCCGCCTCCGGGGGGACCCCCGGACCCCAACCCGGGCATTGCTTGGGGAAGGGTCTGGGGCAGCCCGGACCCCCCCATTTCCCACCCCCACCCCCCCAGAGCCGCCTCCCGGGGTGGGGGTGGGGAACAACCCGACCCCCCCCCCCCCCCCCCCCCCAGGACCCCCAAATTCCTCCCCGGGGGAAACTGAGGCACGGGGGGAGCTGCTCTGCCAAGGTCACGCTGAGGAAAAGCCGCGGGGCTGGGGGGGGCCGGGGGTCCCCAAAACCCCCCAGAAACCCTCGGGGGGCGCGGGGGGGGCGCCCCCATCCCCGCGGGGAGGATTTTGGGGAGGGGTCCCCCCCTGTGCGCGGGGCCGGGGCCGGGCTCTGCCCCAGCGCGGCCTCCGGCGCTTCCCAGCTGCAAAATCCAATCTAATTTTTAATTAAGGGGGCGGCGTTGCTAAGATGCCGAGAGGAGAGAGGGGAAGGGAAAGGAAAAAAAAGGGAGAAAAAAAAAAAGGAAAAACCAAAAAAAACCCACAACCCAAAAAAAGCCCCAAAAAAGCCCAAAAACGCCGCCTGGACCGCGGGGCTTTGGGGAGGAGCGGGAGGAAGGCGCCGGTGGGGCCGCGACCCCCGGGGCAGCGCCGGGACCCCCGCGGGGCCGGGGCAGCTCCGGGGCAGCGCCGGGGGCTCCGCGGGCCCCGGGAACAAAAGCGGCCGCGCTCCCGCCCGGGGCACGCGGGGAACGGCGGGAGGGACCCGGGGAACCGGGAGGGACCGGGGGAACCGGGAGGGACCGGGGGGAACCGGGAGGGACCCGGGGAACCGGGAGGGACCGGGGGGAACCGGGAGGGACCCGGGGGGAACCGGGAGGGACCCGGGGTACGGGGAGGGACCGGGGGGAACCGGGAGGGACCGGGGGGAACCGGGAGGGACCCGGGGGAACCGGGAGGGACCGGGGGAACCGGGAGGGACCGGGGGGAACCGGGAGGGACCCGGGGAACCGGGAGGGACGGCTCCGGTTTAACGGGGACAGCTCCGGTTTAACGGGGAGGGACGGCTCCGGTGTGCAGTGGGACGTTCCCGGTTTGGGATGGGACGGCTCCGGGTGGGATGGGAAGGATCCGGTGTGGGATGGGATGTTCCCGGTTTGGGATGGGATGTTCCCGGTTTGGGATGGGATGTTCCCGGTTTGGGGCGGGACAGTTCCAGTTTAGGATGGGAGGGATCTGGTTTGGCATTGGTGGCTCCGTTTTGGGATGGGACAAGTCCCGTTCAGGATGGTTCTGTTTGGGATCGATGGCTCCAGTTTGGGATGGTTCTGTTTGGGATGGGACGGGTCCGTTCTGGGATGGTTCCATTTTGGGATCAATGGCTCCATTTTGGGATCGATGGCTCCGTTTTGGGATGGCTCTGTTTGGGATGACTCCAGTTTAGGATGGGGCAGCTCCAGTTTGGGATGGGGTGGATCCATTTTGGGATCAATGGCTCCAGTTTGGAATGGGACAGGTCTGTTTTGGGATGGCCCCATATTGGGATTGATGGCTCATTTGGGGTGGGATGGCTCCAGTTTGGGCTGGGGCAGCTCCAGTTTGGGATGGGAGGGATCCAGTTTGGGATCGATGGCTCCAGTTTGGGATCAATGGCTCCAGTTTGGAATGGGACAGATCCGTTTTGGGATGGTTCCATTTTGGGATCAATGGCTCCGGTTTGGGATCAGGGCTCACATCCCTGCGTGACAATCCCTGCGACCCCCAAACCCATCCCAAACCCATCCCAATCCCATCCCAAACCCACCCCAAACCCACCCCAATCCCATCCCAATCCCATCCCAATCCCATCCCAAACCCACCCCAAACCCACCCCAATCCCATCCCAATCCCATCCCAATCCCATCCCAAACCCATCCCATCCTTTCAATCCCATCCCAAACCCATCCCAAACCCACCCCAATCCCATCCCAAACCCATCCCAATCCCATCCCAATCCCATCCCAAACCCACCCCAAACCCACCCCAATCCCATCCCAAACCCACCCCAAACCCATCCCAATCCCATCCTTTCAATCCCATCCCAAACCCATCCCAAACCCACCCCAATCCCATCCCAAACCCACCCCAAACCCATCCCAAACCCATCCCTTCAATCCCATCCCAATCCCACCCCTCTCCCTCCACCGTCACCTCCCACAGGAGCCTTGCCCCAATGCCGGGTCAAAATTTGGGGCTTTTATGGAAAATTTTGGGGTTTTTTCTGTAAAATGTGGGGGATTTTGGGAAGATGTGGGGTTTCCCTGGAAAATTCAGCGTTTTTCCTGGAGATTTTTGGGTTTTTTTCTGTAAAATGTGGGGGTTTTCTGTAAAATGTGGGGTTTTCTGTAAAATGTGGGGTTTTCTGTAAAATGTGGGGGTTTTTTGGAAAATGTGGGGTTTTCTGTAAAATGTGGGGTTTTCTCTGTAGAACGTGGGGTTTCACCCTGGAGCAGGCTGGAATTTGGGGGAATTCTGGGCGGTTTTGGGGTCCCTCCCGCCGTGGGGGGCACTCGGGCCTGGCGCTGAATGGGGCTCATCACTCTTCATTTCTCACTAAATAATTTTCTGTATCTTATCTAAATGAAAGCCATTATTCTTCCCCGTTTCAATCACTCGCCGTGATTGCACCTCAAATTGAAATATTTATTCATTTTCTGGGCCCTTCTTCTTCTCTCTGCGGGGTTTTTTATTTATTTTATTTTATGCCTTTTTTTCATTTTATTTTTTAATTTTATACTATATTTTAAATTTTATTTTATATTTTTTTTCTTTTATTGTGTACATTTTAATTTTTTTTTTGTTTTACATTTTAATTTAATTTTATTTTATATATTTTATATTTATATTTTATTTTTTATTTTATTTTATTCCCTTCCTTCCCTTCCCTCACATGGGAGAGGTGACAGCAGGGACCTGACCCCAAGGGATTTGGGACCCTGGGGGGTTTGGGATCTCCTGGGATTTGGGATCCCACAAGATTTGGGATCCCATGGGATGTGACCCCTTGACCCCAAATTTTGTGGCAGGGACGGGGACAGGGCCAGGAGCGCCCTGGGTGTCCCCAGTCCCTGGGAATGGGATTTGGGGGGATTTCAGGTGATTTGGGGTGATTTTTTGTGATTTGGGGTAGGAAACCCCAACCCCGGAGGCCCCAGAACCTTCTCCTGGTTCCCTTTGTGTCCCTGAGGCGACCTCAGGGGCGGCGCCTCTGCCCCAGCTCATTAATCGTTAATTCATTAATTTATTCATTGATTCATTCATTTATTCATTCATTAATGATTTCTTCCTTTAATCCCCCTGCTTTAATCCAGGCTTGATTTAATCCCGAGTTTTGCCCACCTGGGCAGACCCTGGGAATGCCCAGCTCGGGTTGGGCTTCGGGAATTCTCGGGGACTTTCAGCAGTTTTGGGGGAATTTTCGGGAATTTTTTGGGAATTTTTGAGAATTATTGGGAATTTACGGGAATTATCGGGAATTAATATCCGAGTTTTTAGGAATTATCAGGAATCATTGGGAATTCTCAGGAATTATCATGGATTTTGGGGAATTTTCAGGAATTATCATGGATTTTTGGGAATTATCAGGAATTATTGGGAATTTTGGGGAATTTTTGGGAATTAGTATCCTGAATTATGGGGAAATATTGGGAATTTTCATGGATTTGGGGGTATTTTGGGGAATTTTTGAGAATTACCGGGGATTATCGGCAATTCTTGGGGATTCTCGGGGACTTTCGGCCATTTTCGGCGATTTTCGGCGATTCTCGGCCATTTTCGGGAATTCTCGGTAATTCTCGGGGACTTTCGGTGATTTTCGGCGATTCTCGGCCATTTTCGGGAATTGTCGGGGACTTTCGGTGATTTTCGGCGATTTTCGGCGATTCTCGGCCATTTTCGGCAATTCTCGGCCATTTTCGGGAATTTTCGGCAATTCTCGGGAATTTTCGGCAATTCTCGGCCATTTTCGGCAATTCCCGGGAATTCTCGGCCATTTTCGGCAATTCTCGGGACTTCTCGGGGATTTTCGGCAATTCTCGGGAATTCTCGGTAGTTTTCGGGGATTCTCGGGAATTCTCGCGGGGTTTCTCGGTGATTTTGGGGTTTCTCGGTAATTTTGGGGTTTCTCGGTGATTTTGGGGTTTCTCGGCAGTTCCGCCCCCTCCCCACCATTTCCCGCCCGTTCTCCCCCCCCCGGCTCCTCTTCCCTTCATTATCTCCTCATTAATCGCTCCGGCTCTCGCTCGGCGCTAATTGCGCTCTCCCGGGCACGCGGCTCATTTGCATAAACCCGGCTCGGGGAAAAGGGGGGGACGGGGGGGGGACAGAACCCCCAAAATTCCCCCAAATCCCCCAAAAATCCCCCCCAAAATCCCCTCATGGGGACAGAACCCCCAAATCCCCCCAAAATCCCCCCCAAAATCCGCCCATGGGGACAGAACCCCCAAATCCCCCCAAAAATCCCCCCCAAAATCCGCCCATGGGGACAGAACCCCCCAAATCCCCCCCAGCCCCACAGAGACCCCATGGGAGCCGGGGCAGATCCAGGGGGAACAGTGGGAAAAGGGTCGGGGTTTGGGGATTTGGGGATTTGGGGATTTTGGGGATCGGGGATTTGGGGTTTGGGGTTTGGGATTGGGGATTTGGGATCTGGGATTTTAGATTTCAGATTTAGGATCGGGGATTTGGGATTTTGGGATCAGGGATGTGAGATTTGGGATCTGGGACTTTGGGATTTGGGATCTGGGATTTTAGATTTCAGAATTAGGATTGGGGATTTGGGATTTTGGGATCAGGGATGTGAGATTTGGGATTTTGGGATTTTGGGGTTTGGGATCTGGCATTTGGAATCAGGGGTTTGGGGTTGGGGTTTGGGATCTGGGATTTTGGATTTTGGATTTGGGATTTTAGATTTCAGATTTGGGATTCGAGGTTTGAGATTTGGGATCTGGGATTGGGGATTTGAGATCTGGGGTTTGGGATTTTGGGATTTTAGGATTTGGGGATTTGGGATTTGGGATTTGGGATCTGAGATTTAGGGTTTCTTATTTGGCATCTGGGATTTGAGATTTTAGATTTCGGAGCAAGGATTTGGGATCAGGGATTTGGGATCGGGGATTTGGGATTTGGGATTTGGGATCGGGGATTGGGGTTCAGGATTTTGGGATTTGGGGTCTCCGGGGTGCACCCAGAGGCGCCAGGGTCTGGCACAGCCCCTCCTGTGCCCCCACCCCCAAAAGTGACACCGGGACCCCTGGGATGGGAGGGAGGAGCGGGGAAAAATGGGGGGAAAAAGGGGGAAAATGGGAAAAAGGATAAAAAAGGGGGGAAAAGGAAAAAAATGGGGGGAAATGGGGGGAAAAGCGGGGAGGAAAGGGGGGGAAAAGGGAAGAAAAGGGGGAAAAGGGGAAGGAGGCCTTTTCTGCAAGGGCTGGGACAGAAAGGGCTGGCAGCGTTGCCATGGCAACGGGCGGATTATGATCCAAATGGAAATCAAAATCCGGGGGGGGCTTGGGATGGGAATGGGAAGGGAAGGAGGAAAAGGAGGAGGAGGAGGAGGAGGAGGGGGGGGAAGGAAAAAACAACTTTTATTTCCAAGGCGAGAGCGGCTGCAGGCGTTGCCATGGGAACGGGGGGGAAAAATTGAATTTTTTTCTTTCTTTTTCTTTTTTTTTTAATTAAAGGGGAATCGGGGAGGGGGAGGAGGAGGAGGAGGAGCGGGATGAAGGCTCCGGCACCGGGAGCACCCCAGACCCTCGGGGTGTCCCGAGGGAGCCGTGCCCAGGGGGGTTTTCCCCCCAAAATTCACATTTTTCCCCTTTAGCCACGTGGGGTTTTACCAAAATCCACATTTTCCCCTCAAAATCCACGTTTTTTCCCTCAAAATTCACATTTTCCCCCCAAAATTCACATTTTCCCCCCAAAATCCACATTTCTCCCCTCTAGCCACGTGGGGTTTTACCAAAATCCACATTTTCCCCTCAAAATCCACATTTTTTCCGTCAAAATCCACATTTTCCCCTCAAAATTCACATTTTCCCCTCAAAATCCACATTTTCCCCCCAAAATTCACATTTTCCCCCTTTAGCCACGTGGATTTTCCCCCAAATCCACATTTCCCCCTTTTTCCAGGTGGATTTTTCCCCAAATCCACATTTCCCTCCTTTCCCCACGTGGATTTTTCCCAAATTTCCCTTTTTCCTCCTTTCTTCTCATGAACTTCCCCCAAAATTCCCATTTCCCCCCCCCTTTCTTCAGGCGGATTTTCCCCAAAATTCCACATTTTTCCCCTTCCCCGGTTGGATTTTTCCCCATTTTCACTTTTTCCCTCCCTTCCCAACGTGGATTTTGCCCGAAATTCCCATTTTTCCCCCCTTTTTTCCCCTCCTTGGGGCTGGAGTTGGGAACATCCCGGATCTGGGGCCACTTTTGGGGGGACAATTCCCGGCCCCTTTTTCCTCCTCCTTTCCCTCCTTTGGTGAAATTTTTATTTAAGAAAAGAAATTTCCGAGCGGATTTGATTCAATCAAGATGGGAAAAAAAGGGAATTCGGGACGGGCGGCTCTGGGGGGATTTTTGGGGCAGTTTCGGGGTTTTTAGGGGCATTTAGGGCAGGGGTGGAACCCTCGGGGTCAAGGAGAGGAGCGGGGAGGGAAACTGAGGCACGGAAATTCGGTTTGTGCTGTGGAAAGCAGCGATTCCCGTCCCGGGGAGAAATCGGGGGAAAATCAGAAATGATCCAAAAAAATCAGAAATGATCAAAAAAAATCAGAAATGATCCCAAAAAAAATCAGAAATTATCCCAAAAAAATCAGAAATTATCCAAAAAAAATCAGAAATTATCCCAAAAAAACCAGAAATGATCTAAAAAAAATCAGAAATTGTCCAAAAAAAATCAGAAATTATCCCAAAAAAAATCAGAAATGATCCCAAAAAAATCAGAAATGATCCAAAAAAAATCAGAAATTATCCCAAAAAAATCAGAAATGATCTAAAAAAAATCAGAAATTATCCCAAAAAAATCAGA
Source organism: Agelaius tricolor (assembly GCF_023055355.1). Lineage (NCBI taxonomy): Eukaryota > Metazoa > Chordata > Aves > Passeriformes > Icteridae > Agelaius > Agelaius tricolor. The sequence continues at coordinate 1,314,572 of NW_027269329.1, forward strand.
AATGATCCCAAAAAAAATCAGAAATTATCCCAAAAAAATCAGAAATTATCCCAAAAAAATCAGAAATTATCCCAAGAAAAATCAGAAATGATAAAAAAAAATCAGAAATTATAAAAAAAAAATCAGAAATTATCCCAAAAAAATCAGAAATTATCCAAAAAATCAGAAATTGTCCAAAAATCAGAAACGAGTCCCGGAAGCCCGGGCGGGCCGGGGAGCACAGGGTTAAAACCTCGGCGTTTTTGCCTTTCCAGAGGGAGCCTTGGCAGGAAATTCCTCAAATTCCAGGAGTGTGGGATCATCGACCGCAGCCAGGGGGGAGCGGGAGCGGCAGCGCTCGGGACACCCCAAAAAAAAACCCGAAACTCCCCCAAAAAAAACCCCGAATATCCCCCAAAAAAACCCCGAATCTCCCCCCAAAAAACCCCAAAACTGCCCCCAGAAAAACCCCGAATCTCCCCCAAAAAAAAACCCGAATATCCCCCCAAAAAATCCTGAATCTCCCCCCAAAAAACCCCGAATATCCCCCCCAAAAAAAACCCCGAATATCCCCCAAAAACCCAGAATTCCCACCCCCCAAAAAAGTCCAGGGCCTCATCCCAAAAAAGTCCAGAATTCCCCCTAAAAAATCCTGAGTTCCACCCTAAAAAAGACCCGAATCTTCCCCCAAAAAAATCCAGAATCTCATCCTAAAAAAATCCAGAATCTTCCCCCAAAAAAACCCCGAATCTCCCAAAAAAATCCAGAATCTTCCCCCCAAAAAAAGTCCAGAATCCTCCCTAAAAAAATCCTGAATTCCACCCTAAAAAAATCCCTAAAAAAAAAAATTCCACCCTAAAAAAAAATCCGGAATCTCATCCCTAAAAAATCCGGAATCTCATCCCAAAAAAATCCGGAATCTCCCCCGCCAAGGAAACCCCAAACCTCCCCAAAAAATCCAAAATCCCCCCCAAAAAAACAAACCCTGAATGTCCCCAAGAAAATCCCGATTACCCCAAAAAAAACCCCCAAAAACCCAGAAAAATCCCAAACTTCCTGAATTTCACTCCTGGAATGACCCAGGTGGATCAAAACCCCCCAAAAACGGCTCTGAACCCCCCAAATTGAGCCCCCCATAGACCCAGGGACCCCTCCCCAAATCAGAGCCCCCAAAACTCCCCCTGAGCCCCCAAAACGGCTCTGAACCCCCCAAACTGAGCCCCCAAAAGGCTTTAGGGACCCCTCCCCAAATCAGAGCCCCCAAAACTCCCCCTGACCCCCCAAAACCTCCCCAAAATCCCACCTGACCCCCCCAGATTGAGCCCCCAAAAGCTTCAGGGACCCCTCCTCAAATCAGAGCCCCCCAAACCCCCCAAAACTCGGATTTGACCCCCCCAAAACCCCCCTGACCCCCAAAAACGGCTCTGAACCCCCCAAAATTGAGCCCCCCATAGACCCAGGGACCCCTCCCCAAATCAGAGCCCCCAAAACTCCCCCTGAGCCCCCAAAATCCCACCTGACCCCCCAAAATTGAGCCCCTCATGGTCTCCAGAGACCCCTCCCCAAATCAGAGCCCCCAAACCCCCCAAAACTCGGACTTGACCCCCCCAAAACCCCCCTGAGCCCCAAAAAACCGCCCTGAAGCCCCCAAAACTGAGCCCCCCAAAGGCTCCAGGGACCCCTCCCCAAATCAGAGCCCCCAAACCCCCCCCTGACCCCCCCAAAATTCCCCCCCCGACCCCCCCAATCCGCCCCTTCCCCCCCCTGGATTGGCGCGGCGTTCATTAATTAGCGCAGGAACAATGTCTAATTAATGTCTAATTAGGACTTTTGTGTGTTTGCTCGGGCCCGTGCAGGGGGGGGAGGATTTTTTTTGGGAAAATTCGGGGGGGGAAAAAGGAATAAAAATCCCGAATTTAACGAGAGGGAAATGGGAAGAAAATGTTAAAAAATAGGAAAAAAATGTTAAAAAATGGGGGGGAAATGTTAAAAAGTGGGGGGAAAATGTTCAAAAATGGGAAAAAATGATAAAAAATTGAAAAAATGTTCAAAAATGGGAAGAAAGCGCTGGAACGGTTCCCCCCGCCCGCCCAGAGCTGCGGCCTCGTTAGCAGATGTCTTAATGAGACATCGCTAATTAATGGAATGAACGGCCCCGGGAGAGGCGCCCCAGTCCCGGCCCCGCGGGGAGGAGCAGGAGCGCCCGTGCCTCAGTTTCCCCATGGAATAACCCAGCCGTGCCTCAGTTTCCCCATGGAATAACCCAGCCGTGCCTCAGTTTCCCCATGGAATAACCCCAACCCCATCCGTGCCTCAGTTTCCCCATGGAATAACCCAGCCGTGCCTCAGTTTCCCTATGGAATAACCCATCCGTGCCTCAGTTTCCCCATGGAACAACCCATCCGTGCCTCAGTTTCCCCATGGAATAACCCATCCGTGCCTCAGTTTCCCCATGGAACAACCCATCCGTGCCTCAGTTTCCCTATGGAACAGCCCCTCTGTGCCTCAGTTTCCCCATGGAATAACCCCAACCCCATCCATGCCTCAGTTTCCCTATGGAATAACCCATCCGTGCCTCAGTTTCCCTATGGAATAACCCCCGCCTGTGCCTCAGTTTCTCTATGGAATAACCCATCCGTGCCTCAGTTTCCCCGTCCGTGCCTCGGTTTCCCCATGGAATAACCCCCGCCTGTGCCTCAGTTTCCCCGCCTGTGCCTCAGTTTCCCCATCCGTGCCTCACTTTCCCCGCCTGTGCCTCAGTTTCCCCATCCGTGCCTCACTTTCCCCGCCTGTGCCTCAGTTTCCCCGCCTGTGCCTCAGTTTCCCCATCCGCGGCCGTTCAGTGTCCCGGGGGAGGCCATGCCCATGGGATCCCATCCCTCACCCCACTGCCACCACCTTGGGGACAGAGATGGGGACGGGGACAAGGACGGGGACACGGGGACACCAGGGACAGGGATGGGGACACGGGGACAGTGGCAGTGCCAGGACAGGGATGGGGACACCGGGACAGGGACAGTGGCAGTGGTGGCAGTGCCGGCTCTCGGTGGCATGGCAGGGACAGGGATGGTGACACGGTGACAGTGGCAGTGGCACAGGGACAGTGGCAGTGGTGGCAGTGCCAGGACAGGGACAGTGGCACAGGGACAGTGACAGTGGTGGCAGTGCCAGGACAGGGACAGTGGCACAGGGACAGTGGCAGTGGTGGCAGTGCCAGGACAGGGACAGTGGCAGTGGCACAGGGACAGTGGCACAGGGACAGTGGCACAGGGACAGTGGCAGTGGTGGCAGTGCCGGCTCTCGGTGGCATGGCAGGGACAGGGATGGTGACACGGTGACAGTGGCAGTGCCAGCACAGGGACAGTGGCAGTGGTGGCAGTGCCAGGACAGGGACAGTGGCACAGGGACAGTGGCACAGGGACAGTGGCAGTGGTGGCAGTGGCACAGGGACAGTGACAGTGGTGGCAGTGCCAGCTCTCGGCGGGGCCATCGCCGTGCGGGGCTTGGGGCCGGGCCGCAATTAAGGAGGAATTAACGAGGGCTGGGGTTTAATTACTGCGGGATTAGAGCGGGATTGGGGCCGGGGTGGGGCTGGGGACATCGGGGGGGACACAGGGACCGGGGGGGGACAGGGGGGGGGACAGGGGGGACAGGGGGGACACTGAACCGGAGGGGACACCGGGATGGGGAGACCCCAGAGCTCCCCCAGAACCCCACAGACCCCACAGCTCCCCCTGTGACCCCACAGACCCCACAGCTCCCCCTGTGACCCCACAATTCCCCCAGGACCCCACAATTCCCCCAGGACCCCACAATTCCCCCCTCCAGGAGCTGCTCCGGCTTTTCCAGAGCCGAGGGCGGGGATTGTCCCGGGATTGTCCCGGGATTGTCCCGGGATTGTCCCGGCCGGGATCTTTGGGAAGGGGCCAGGAGAGTGGGGAACGCTCTCCGGGCATCCCCGAATCCCAAACCCGGGGTTCGGGAACCCCATCCCGGGGGAATCTCGGGGTCACCCCTGGGGACCCGAGCGCTGTCCCCGCGTCCCCTCCGGGCCGGGCCGAGCCCAGAGCCCCAAATTCCCCATCCCAGAGCCCCAAATTCCCCATCCCAGAGCCCGGAGCCCCACATTCCCGATCCCAGAGCCCAAATTCCCAAATTCCCCATCCCAAATCCCAAATTCCCGATCCCAAAATAGCTCCGGGAGCAGGGCAGGGCAGGGATGGGGCAGGGCCCGGCTCAGCTCGGCCGGGAACGGCGCTGGGCTGGAAAATGGGGCTGGGATTGCCGGGGAAATGGGGCTGGAATTGCCGGGAAATGGGGCTGGAATTGCCGGGGAAATGGGGCTGGAATTGCCGGGAAATGGGGCTGGAATTGCCGGGGAAATGGGGCTGGGATTGCCGGGGAAATGGGGCTGGGATTGCCGGGGAAACGGGGCTGGGATTGCTCGGGAAATGGGGCTGGGATTGCCGGGGAAATGGGGCTGGGATTGCCGGGAAATGGGGCTGGGACTGCTGGGGAAATGGGGCTGGGATTGCCGGGGAAACGGGGCTGGGATTGCTCGGGAAATGGGGCTGGGATTGCCGGGGAAATGGGGCTGGGATTGCTGGGAAAACAGGATTGATCCCTGTCAGGATGGGATCCCAAATCCCATTGGGATGAGACCCCACATTCCCAGCACTTCTGGGGTCTCCAGCTCAGGACCCCTCCCCATCCCCTGGGTCCCATAAACCCCACAAACCCCACAAACCCCATCAATCCCATCCCATGGGTCCCACAAACCCAATAAACCCCACAAACCCCATAAACCCCATCAATCCCATCCCATGGGTGCTGCTGATCCCATCCCATGGATCCCATAAATCCCATCCCATGGGTCCCATGGATCCCACCCCATCCATTCCCATGGATCCCATAAATCCCATCCCATCCCGTCCCATCCATTCCCATGGATCCCAGAAATCCCACTGATCCCACTGATCCCACGGATCCCATAAATCCCATAAATCCCATGGACCCCACGGGTCCCCTCGCTGTCCCCAGCCCCTGGTGCCACCCCAGCCCTGGGGACAGAGGGGACAGAGGGGACAGAGGGGACAGCAGCGACCCCGGGACCTGCCCTGGCCGCTCCTTTCCGCTCCAGAAACCCCAAATCCTCTTTTCTTCCCCGCAGAAAGAAAAATCCCAACCCTTTGGGCGAGAGCTTTGCATTTATTATTTCATTTTTATTTTTTTTAGAACTCTCCTCCCTCCTCGCCTGTTTTGGGGTGGGTTTTTATTTATTTATTTATTTTTTTTTTTTTTTTTTGATTATTTCATTTTTATGTTTTTTTTAGAACTCTCCTCCCTCCTCGCCTGTTTTGGGGTGGGTTTTTATTTATTTAATTTTTTTTTTTTTTTTTAAATTTGTTTCACATAAAAATAGCAGCGAGCAACTCGGCAAGGGAAGGGAAGAGGGGAAAGGCTTTGGGAGGAGAGGGAAGGGGAGGAGGGAGAGATGGAATAAGGAGAGGGGGGAAAAGAGGATAAAAATGGGGCAAAAAGGGGGGAAATGGGGGAGAAAAGGGGGAAAATGGGGAAAATGGGAAAAGTGGGGGAAATGGGGAAAAAAAGGGGGAAATGGGGGGGAAACGGGGGGGAATGGGGGAAAAGGGGGAAATGGGGGGAAGGAGAAAAATGGGGGGAAATGGGGAATGCAAAGGGGAAAATGGGGGCAAAAATAGGGGGAAAATGGGGGAAATTGGTGAAAAAAGGGGGGGGAAGGGGGAAAATTGGGGGGGGAAAGAAAATGGGAAAAATTGGAAAAACAGGGGGGAAAAGGGGGAGAAAATGGAAAAATGAGGAAGAAGGGGGGACAGGGGGACAGGGAGAGGGACAGACGGGGGGACAGCCCAGGACGTGGGGAGCTCTCGCAGGGTCCTGGCTCTGCCCGGTTTGGGGACATTGCCGTGGGGACACGGGGACATTGCCGCGGGCACAGGCACGTGCTGCCACACGGGAGGGTGACACGGGGGGGTCACAGCGGCACAGGGGACACGGTGACAATGGGGGGGGTCACAGGGGACACGGTGACACGGGGGGGGGGTCACAGCGGCACAGGGGACACGGTGACAATGGGGGGGGTCACAGGGGACACGGTGACACGGGGGGGGGATCACAGGGGACCCGGTGACACGGGGGGGGTCACAGGGGACCCGGTGACACGGGGGGGGTCACAGGGGACACGGTGACACGGGGGTGTGTCACAGGGGACAGGTGACAATGGGGGGGGTCACAGGGGACACGGTGACAATGGGGGGGTCACAGGGGACACGGTGACAATGGGGCGGCCCCGTGGCACGGGCAGCGGGGAGGAGCGGCCGGGGACGGTGGCGACGCGCAGGGGACCCAGCAGCGAGCGAGGCGCCACCTCGTGCCTGCGCCCGCGGCCACCGCTGTCACCTCGCGCGGTGTCACCCCGGCCGCGCCACCCCCGCGCCCGCCGCGGCGCCTCGGAGCGAACCGGGCCCTGCCACCCCCCTGTGCCACCACCCCCCGTGTCACCATCCCCGTGTCACCCCCTCAGTGTCACCCCCCCCGTGTCACCGCCGCAGGGGTGGCACCGCCACCTCCCCCCCCCCAGCCCGGTCCCTGCCAGGGGAGGAGGGACGGGGAAGGTGGCGGGAGGTGGCTCCGGCTGTGACAATCGCCACCAGCCCCCGCCGGCGGTGACAGGTCTGGCACTGTGGCTGCCGCTGCGGGGAGGTGGCACTGGGGAGGTGGCACTGGGGAGGTGGCACCGGGAGGTGGCACCGGGAGGTGGCACCGGGAGGGTGGCGCTGGCACTGCAGGGACCCGGCGTGGGTGTTTCGGGGTTGGGGACAATGTGTGGGGACACGGGGATGGTGGCAGCCAAATCCCAAACCACTCCAGGCTGGGCCGGCGCCATCCCGGTGCCCGTTCCCCCCCAAAATCCCGGGGCCATCCCGGCACCCGTTCCCCCCAAAATCCCGGGGCCATCCCGGTGCCCGTTTCCCCCAGAATCCCGGGGCCATCCCGGTGCCCGTTCCCCCAAAATCCCGGGGCCATCCCGGTGCCCGTTTCCCCAGAATCCCGGGGCCATCCCGGTGCCCGTTTCCCCCAGAATCCCGGGGCCATCCCGGTGCCCGTTTTCCCCTCGATCTCCCCCAAAATCCAGCCCATCCCCATCGGCCCGGTTCCAGCCTGGTCCCATCCCGGCCACAGCCCGGTCCCATCCCGTTTCTATCCCGTTTCTATCCCGGTTCCATCCCGGTTCTATCCCGGTCCCATCCCGTTTCTATCCCAGTCCCATCCCAGTCCCATCCCGTTTCCATCCCAGTCCCATCCCGTTTCTATCCCGGTCCCATCCCGTTTCTATCCCGGTTCTACCCCGGTCCCAGCCCGGTCCCCCCCGGTGCCCGAGGCTGCGGGTCCCCCCCGCCGCTCCCTCCCCCGTTCCCCGCTCTGATTTTCCCTCCTCCCCCTCCCTCTCCCGGCACCTTCCCCTCTTTGATCTCCCGATCCCTCTTTTCCTTCATCTTCCCCCAAAATCCCCGCGGCCTCGGGGCGGGGCTGGCACCGGGGCCGGCGCCGGGGGTGGCACCGGGGGTCCCCGGGCTGTCCCCAGAATCCCGCACGGGAGGAGCGCGGGGCTGGCGGGGCCGTGTCCCGGGGTTTTCCCGGGGATCCCGGGGATTTGGGGGTGTTTTATCCCGGGGTTCCCTGGATTCCCCATCCCGGGGTTCCCTGGATTCCCCATCCCGGGGATTTGGGGGTGTTTTATCCCGGGGATCCCTGGATTCCCCATCCCGGGGTTCCCTGGATTCCCCATCCCGGGCTCCCAGGGATCCTGGGATGCCGGGAGGAGCGGATTCCCCACACGGGAATTTTGGGGTCATTTCTGGGGATTTTGGGGAATGTTTGGACCCGCCGGTGTTTTATTTTCGGGATCACAAGCAGGAGCCTGTGGGTTTTGAGGATTCAGAAGGAGAGGAGCGGGGCGGGGACCCCGGGCTGTGCCGTTCCGTGCCGCATTCCAGAATAAAAACCGCGGGATTGGAGCCGGGAGAGGCGGGGGTCGCGCTGCCCCGTCACGGTCGCATCCCGAGCCGTCCCCGTCCCTGTCCCTGTCCCTGTCCCTGTCCCTGTCCCCGTCACATCCCGCTCGATTCCCGCGGGCCGCGTGACGCCGGGATCGATCCCGAACAGCCGGGAACGGGAATGGGAGCGGCGGGGCCCGGGCTGGGGGGATCCTGAGGGGATCCAGGGCAGCTTGGGGGGGTCCCAGGGGATCTCAAGAGGATCCTGGGGCATCTCAGGGAATCTCAGGGGAATCTCGGGGGAATCTCGGGGGGATCTCGGGGTATTCTGGGATGGCGGCGCACGCCGTGCCGCGGTGCCGGGCGCTGCGTGGTGACCGTGGTGCCATGGCTGCCGCGTCCCGTGGTGACCGTGGTGACCGTGGCCCTGTGTCCCATGGTGACCGTGGTGACCGTGGCCCTGTGGCCGCAGCGGTGCAGACGCGCTTCGTGGAGGAGCCCGAGGACCAGACGGTGGTGGCCGGGCAGAGAATCGTCCTGTCCTGCGTGGTGCTCAACTACTCCGGCATCGTGCAATGGACCAAGGACGGGCTGGCCCTGGGCATGGGGCAGGGCCTGAAAGGTGCCCTGGGGACGGGGGGACACTGGGCGTGACCCCGGGTCGGGAGGGGTGGCCCTGGGGGTGTCACCCATGGGGCAGGGCCTGAAAGGTGCCCTGGGGACGAGGGGACACTGGGGGTGACACTGGCTGGGGAATGGTGGCCCTGGGGGTGACACTGGCTGGGGAGGGGTGGCCCTGGGGGTGTCACCCATGGGGCAGGGGCTGAAGGGGACCTGGGAAAGGGGGGGTGGCTCTGGGGGTGTCCCTGTGTGACTTCCCAGGGCTGTCCCCACAGCCTGGGACCGGGGTGTCCCTGTAGGACTGGGGTGACCCTGTGGGATCGAGGTGTCCTTGTCTTATCATGGGATCAGGGTGTCCCTGTAGATTGGGCTGTCCCTATGGGATGGGGGTGTCCCCGTGGGATTGGGGTGTCCCAGTGGAATGGGGGTGTCCCTGTAGGACCAGGGTGTCCCCAGCTGACCCTGCCCTGTCCCCTCCGCAGCCTGGCCCCGGTACCGCATCGTGGGCACGGCGGACTCGGGCCAGTACAACCTGGAGATCCGCGACGCCGAGCTCTCCGATGACGCCGTCTACGAGTGCCAGGCCACCGAGGCCGCGCTGCGCTCGCGCCGCGCCCGCCTCACCGTGCTCAGTGAGCGCTGGCCCCGGGCCACAAACCGGCCCCAGGGTCCCCTCCCCGTGCCCTGTGCCCCACAGGGTCCCCAATGTCCCACGGGGTCCCCGGTGCCACACACGGTACCCAATGTCCCTCCATGTCCCACCCCTGTGTCCTCCAGGGCCTCTCATGTCCCCTCCCCATTCCCTGTGCCCCACAGGGTCCCTGATGTCCCCTCCCCATCCCCTGTGTCCCAGGGTGTCCCTCTGAGCCGCTGTCCCCTCTGTCCCCCCGCAGTCCCCCCCGAGGACCCCACGATCGACGGCGCCCCCGAGATCCTGCTGAGGGCGGGGACCCCCTACAACCTCACGTGCCGGGCGCGCAGCGCCAAACCCGCGGCCACGCTGGCCTGGTTCCGCGACGGGCTGCAGCAGGAGGGCGCTGTCACCAGCACGGTATGGCTGTCACCAGAACTGTCACCAGAACTGTCACCGTGTGTCCCCTCTGTCCCCCCTGTCCCATCTGTGCCCCCTGTCCCATTGTCACCACCCTGGCCTGGTTCTGCAATGGGCTGCAGCAGGAGGGCGCTGTCACCAGCACAGTATGGCTGTCACCAGAACTGTCCCCAGAACTGTCACCCTGTGTCCCCTCTGTGCCCCCTGTCCCATTGTCACCACCATCCCGTGGTTCCGCGATGGGCTGCAGCAGGAGGGCGCTGTCACCAGCACGGTACGGCTGTCACCAGCATGGTGTCCTTAATGTCACCAGAACTGTCACCCTGTCCCTCCTGTCCCCCCTGTCCCACTGTCACCACCCTGGCCTGGTTCTGCAATGGGCTGCAGCAGGACGGCGCTGTCACCAGCACAGTATGGCTGTCACCAGAACTGTCCCCAGAACTGTCACCCTGTCCCTCCTGTCCCCCCTGTCCCGTCGTCACCACCCTGGCCTGGTTCTGCCATGGGCTGCAGCAGGACGGGGCTGTCACCAGCACGGGCTGGGGACACTGCAGTGTGGTGGCCACCCCCTCGTGGTGCCCCCAGCCTGTCTGGAGCTGTCCCCGTGTCCCTGTCCCCGTGTCCCCATGTCCCCGTGTCCCTGTCCCCGTGTCCCCATGTCCCCGTGTCCCTGTCCCCGTGTCCCCATGTCCCCGTGTCCCCTCAGGAGCTTTTGGCCGACGGGAAGCGCGAGAGCACCACGAGCCTGCTGCCCATCACCCCCTCGGAGCTGGACATCGGCCGCGTCTTCTCCTGCCGCAGCTCCAACGAGGCCGTGCCCGGCGGCAAAGAGAGCTCCGTGCGCCTCAACGTGCACCGTGGGTGACACCGGGGACACCGGGGGGACACTGGGGACACGGGGACATGGGGACACAGGGACAGGGACACGGGGACAGGGAGAGCTTCTCCTGCCGCAGCTCCAATGAGGCCGTGCCTGGCGGCAAAGAGAGCTCCGTGCGCCTCAACGTGCACCGTGGGTGGCACTGGGGACACCGGGGGGACACTGGGGACACGGGGACACAGGGACAGGGACAGGGAGACTTTCATCAGGCTCAACATGCACCGTCCGTGACACAGGGACAGGGACCCTGGGGACATTGGGGACACCAGAGGCAGGAGGGATGGGGATTTGGGGGCATTTTTGGGGCATTTTTGGGGTGTCTGTGGGTGGAGGGGGTGGAGGAGGAGGAAGAGGAGGGGGAGGCAGGGCCAGGACTCGGTGGCCAACACCGACCTCCGGTGGCTGCTGCGGGAAGGGGCGGCCACGGTGGGAGGGGACAGCGGGGACAGCCCCGGGGACAGCCCTGGGGACAGCGGGGACAGCCCCACGGAGGGACCCCAAAAGGACAGGGTGGGATTGAGGGTCCCCACAAGGATGGGGACAGGGCTGAGGGTCCCCATAAGGATCGGGGTGGGATTTAGAGTCCCCACAAGGACAGGGGTGGGATTGAGGGTCCCCACAAGGACAGGGTGGGATTGAGGGTCCCCACAAGGACGGGGACGGGGCTGAGGGTCCCCATAAGGATCGGGGTGGGATTTAGGGTCCCCACAAGGACAGGGTGGGATTGAGGGTCCCCACAAGGACGGGGATGGGGCTGCCTCACCCCAGAGGTTTGGGGTCCCTCGGTGTCCCCCCCTGAGCTGTCCCTGTCCCCGCAGACCCCCCGACGGTGACCTTGTCCATCCAGCCCCAGACGGTGCAGGAGGGCGAGAGGGTCGTGTTCACCTGCATGGCCACGGCCAACCCCGAGATCAAGGGCTACAGGTGAGCCCCAAAACCCCGGGACTGGGAATTGGGATTGGGAATTGGGATTGGGGTCAAACGTCCCCACCCTGGCTCTGAGTCCCCTCCCCAAAACCCTTTGGAAATGGTGACTGGGATTGGGATTGGGGATGGGGATTGGGAATGAGGATGGGGATTGGGATTGGGGATGGGGAGTGGGAATTAGGATTTAGGATGGGAATTAGGATTTGGGATGGGGATTGAGATTTAGGATGGGAATTAGGATTTAGGATGGGAATTAGGATTTGGGATGGGGATTGGGATTTAGGATGGGAATTAGGATTTAGGTTTGGGATTGGGAATTAGGATGAGGATTGGGATTTCGGATGAGGATTGGGAATTAGGATGAGGATTGGGATTTTGGATGAGGATTGGGAATTAGGATTTAGGTTTGGGATTGGGATTTCAGATGAGGATTAGGATTTCGGATGAGGATTGGGATTTCGGATGAGGACGGGGATTTGGGGCAGGGTCCCACGGTGTCCCCGCTGTCCCCAGGTGGGCCAAGGGCGGGGTGATCATCGAGGAGGCCAAGGAGAACAGGTACGACACGCAGGTGGATTACACCTTCTTCACGGAGCCCGTGTCCTGCGAGGTGCACAACGACATCGGCAGCACCAACGTCAGCACCCTGGTGGACGTGCACTGTGAGTGACCCCAAAACTGCCCTGAAACCGCCCCGAAACTGCCCCAAAATGGCCCCAAAACCGCCCCAAAACTGCCCCAAAACCGCCCCAGAACAGCCCCAAAACCGCCCCAGAACAGCCCCAAAACGGCCCCAAACCAGCCCCGGAACAGCCCCAAAACGGCTCCAAACCCCCAAACCCGGCCCCAAAGCCCCTCCCCACGCTGCCCTCCTGTTTTTTCCCCATTTCCCCCCAGTCGCCCCCCGGATCGTGGTGGACCCCAAGCCCACGGTGACCGACATCGGCTCCGATGTCACCCTGACCTGCGTGTGGTCGGGGAACCCCCCCCTGACCCTCACCTGGACCAAGAAGGAATCCAACATGGTAGGAGCCCGTCCAGGGGGGGTTCCGGAATGTTCTCCGCACCGTCGGGGTCAGGGGAGGGGCTCCATGTGTTCTGAAATCACCCCAGAAAAATCCCAAAAAAAATCCCCCCAAAAAAATCTCCCCAAAAAGTCCCCAAAAAATAAAAAAAAAATTCTCCAAAAATATCCGAAAAAAAATCCCCCAAAAAATGGAAACTGGGATTGGGGTTGGGATTTGGATTGGGTTTGGGATTGAGGTTGGAATTGGGGTCAAACAGAACCCCTGAACGTCCCCATTGTGGCTTTGTGCCCCCAAAACTCCCTGGAAATGGGAACTGGGATTGGGATTGGGATTGGGTTTGGAGTTTGGGTTTGGGGTTGGGTTTGGAGTTTGGGTTTGGGTTTGGGGTTGGGATTGGGATTGGGGCTGGAATTGGGGTCAAACAGAACCCCTGAATGTCCCCATTGCGGCTTTGTGTCCCCAAAACTCCCTGGAAATGGGAACTGGGATTGGGATTGGGATTTGGGATTCGGGAATGGGGTTGGGATTGGGTTTGGGGTTGGGATTGGGTTTGGGATTGGGTTTGGGATTGGGATTGGGTTTGGAGTTTGGGTTTGGGATTGGGTTTGGGTTTGGGTTTGGGTTTGGAGTTTGGGTTTGGGTTTGGGTTTGGGTTTGGAGTTTGGGTTTGGGGTTGGGTTTGGAGTTTGGGTTTGGGTTTGGGTTTGGGATTCGGGAAGGGGTTGGGATTGGGTTTGGGATTGGGGTTGGGTTTGGGGTTGGGGCTGGGTTTGGAGTTTGGGTTTGGGTTTGGGATTTGGGAATGGGGTTGGGATTGGGTTTGGGATTGGGTTTGGGTTTGGGATTGGGGTTGGGGCTGGGATTCGGGAAGGGGGTTGGGATTGGGTTTGGGTTTGGAGTTTGGGTTTGGGGTTGGGTTTGGGTTTGGGATTCGGGAAGGGGGTTGGGATTGGGTTTGGGATTGGGTTTGGGTTTGGAGTTTGGGTTTGGGATTGGGGCTGGGATTGGGGTCCAACACACCCCCTGAGCACCCCCACCATTCCTCCTGCCCCCTCCACACCCCAAACCCCCCCAGGAACGGGGTCTGGGGCCGGGATTCCCTCAGGAACGGTTCCTGGCCAGGCTGCCCAGCCTCGGGGGACGTCCCTTGTGCCCCCCGGCTGTCCCCAGTGTCCCCAGTGTCCCCCCTGTCCCCACAGGTGCTGAGCAACAGCAACCAGCTGTACCTGAAGGCGGTGACGCAGGCGGACGCCGGCCAATACGTCTGCAAGGCCATCGTGCCCCGCATCGGCGTGGGCGAGAGGGAGGTCACGCTCTTCGTCAATGGTCAGCCCCCCAAAAACCCCAAAAAACCCCCAAAAAAACCCCCAAAACCTCCCGGGGCTCCCTGGGAGCGGAGCGGATCCGCGCGTCCCAAAAATTCTCAGTTTTGGTTGGTTTTGGTGAATTTTAAATTCTGCAGGTCGGGGCGGCTCGGATGCAGGGGGAAAAGGGGATTTGGGGTTTTTTTGGTTGGGTTTGGAACTGAAAAAGTTAAGGGAAGTGGCAGAGGGGGATGATGGGAAGGGAATAAATCCTGAAAGGAGATTTCCCACACCTGGGGAGGTGGGAATGGGGGTCAGGAACTCCAGGAATTTCAACCTGGAATTTCCTGTGGGAGGTTTCCCCAGTCCCAGCCAAAACAGGGAATTTTATCCCAAATCCCTCATTCCTGATCCGGCCTGGACACAGCTCCGGGAATTTCCAGTGCCTGGATCCCCCTGTGCCACCCCAAATTCCCAATTTCCCCCCTCGGAACACCCCAAATTCCCAATTTCCCCACTCTAAACACCCCAAATTCACATTCCCCCCTTGGCCACTCCAAATTCCCATTTTCCCCTCAGAACACCCCAAATTCCCCATTTTCCCCCTCTAAACACCCCAAATTCACATTCCCCCCTTGGCCAATCCAAATTCCCCCAATTTCCCCCCTCTAAACACCCCAAATTCCCCGTTTCACTCCCAGACCACCCCAAATTCCCCCAATTTCTCCCCTTGAGAACCCCAAATTCCCCCAATTTCCCCCTGGGCCACCCCAAATCCCCAATTTACCCCCTCAGACCACCCCAAATCCCTGTTTCCCTCCAGACCACCCCAAATTCCCCATTCCCCCCCCCAGACCACCCCAAATCCCCACTATTCCCCCCCAAACCACCCCAAATCCCCATTATTCCCCCCCAAACCACCCCAAATCCCCAATTTACCCCCTCAGACCACCCCAAATCCCCATTATTCCCCCCCAGACCACCCCAAATCCCCATTATTCCCCCCCAAACCACCCCAAATCCCCATTATTCCCCCCCAAACCACCCCAAATCCCCATTATTCCCCTCAGACCACCCCAAATCCCCATTATTCCCCCTCAGACCACCCCAAATCCCCATTATTCCCCCCCAAACCACCCCAAATCCCCATTATCCCCCCCAGACCACCCCAAATCCCCATTATTCCCCCCAGACCACCCCAAATCCCCATTATTCCCCCCCAAACCACCCCAAATCCCCAATTTACCCCCTCAGACCACCCCAAATCCCCATTATTCCCCCCCCAAACCACCCCAAATCCCCATTATTCCCCCCCAAACCACCCCAATTCCCCGTTCCCCGCAGGCCCCCCGATCATCTCCAGCGAGCCCGTGCAGTTCGCCGTGCGCGGGGACCGCGGCAAGGTCGAGTGCTTCATCGGCAGCACGCCGCCCCCCGACCGCATCGTGAGTGCTGCCACACACAGACAACAACTATGGAACCACCTCGTTCCCAAATATTACCTCATTTCTATAGTTGATTTATTGTAGTCATTTATTTAATAATTTTATAATTGTTAATATTGAATTATTTAGTGTTATTAATGTTATGCACTAATTTAATATCAAATTTTATCATTGCATACACATTAGAATTTATATATATTTATATATTAATATCTATTCATATATATTTCTATTTATGTATATTTATATATTAATTTTTACATTTATATATTAATATATATTAATTTATATTTATATTTAATTTATATATTTATATTTATATTAATTTATATTTATATTGATATATTAATATATTAATTTATATTTATAGATCTTAATATCTATAGATATTAATTTATACATTTATATATATATTAATATATATAAATACATATCAATATATATTTATAATTAAGTACATCGCAGGGTTATATTTATATATAATATATAGGTTATATATATATATATTTATATATAATATATAGGTTATATATATATATTTATATATAATATATAGGTTATATATTAAGTATAACCTGTAAAGACAAAATAAATAATATAAAACGTAATATATATATATATATAAATAATATAACGTCAAATACATATGTAAATAAATATTTAAGAAATTTATAAACTTATTTATACATATAAAACAAGTTATTTTATAAAGATACATTACAATTAATGTGTGTTAATATGTATTTACAATTAATATGTGTTAATATGTATTCATAATTAAATGTAGTTTATAAATATCAAACAAATTCAATATAAAATAAATAACTATAAAATGTAAAAATTTGGTTTTATATTTATAACAAACACATATAAATAAATATAGATAAATATATTTTATATAATAAGTATAAAGTATAAGATAATATTAATAAATATCTATATTTATAAAACAATTTATAAATATAAAATAGATTATTTAACAATGAAAATATCATAAGTAATATATATTATTATATAAAAATATATAAATATTTATTTTAAATATATCAATATATATTTATACAGAAAACAAATTAATAATATAAAATAATATAAAATAAATCATGATAACCACATTAATGTCAGGACAATTCACAAACCCCAATATAAAACAGAGAAAACCCGATAATTTCTGTCCGCGTGGCCCCTCCCCGCAGGCCTGGGCGTGGAAGGAGAACATTCTGGAAGCGGGGACGCTGGAGCGCTACACGGTGGAGAGGAGCAACACGGGCAGCGGGGTCCTGTCCACGCTGACCATCAACAACGTCATGGACGCCGACTTCCAGACGCGCTACAACTGCACGGCCTGGAACAGCTTCGGGCCCGGCACGGCCATCATCCAGCTCGAGGAGAAAGGTGACAATGGCAGGGACAGCTTGGGGTGGCCTTGAGATGGGCCAGGCACGGCCATCATCCAGCTCGAGGAGAAAGGTGACACCAGGGGACAGCCTGGGGACAGCTCTGGGTGACAGGGAATGGCCTCCAGTTGGGTTGGGCTGGAACAGCTTCGGGCCCGGCACGGCCATCATCCAGCTCGAGGAGAAAGGTGACACCAGGGGACAGCCTGGGGACAGCTTGGGGTGGCCTTGAGATGGGCCTGGCCATCATCCAGCTCGAGGAGAAAGGTGACACCAGGGGACAGCCTGGGGACAACCTGGGGACAACCTGGGGTGGCCTTGAGATGGGCTGGGACAGCTTCGGGCCCAGCACGGCCATCATCCAGCTCGAGGAGAAAAGTGACAATGGCAGGGACCTGGGGACAGCTTGGGGTGACAGGGAATGGCCTCCAGTTGGGTTGGGCTGGAAGAGCTTCGGGCCCGGCACGGCCATCATCCAGCTCGAGGAGAAAGGTGCCACCAGGGGACAGCCTGGGGACAGCTCTGGGTGACAGGGAATGGCCTCAAGTTAGGCCCGGCACGGCCATCATCCAGCTCGAGGAGAAAGGTGACAATGACAGGGACCTGGGGACAGCCTGGGGTGGCCTTGAGATGGGCTGGGACAGCTTCGGGCCTGGCACGGCCATCATCCAGCTCCAGGAGAAAGGTGGCAATGGCAGCGAGCTTGGGGACAATCTGGGTGACAGGGAACGGCCTTGAGTTGGGTCAGGTTGGGACAACTTTGGGCTGGGCAAAGGTGACACCTGCAGGGAGCTCGGGGACAGCTCTGGGTGGCCTCGAGCTGGAAATTTGGGGGAATTCCTCCAGGAAAAGGGGTCAGGCCTCGGATGGGGTGGGGCTCTCCAAGTAACCCCTGCAGTCCTGGGCTTGGTGAGCCCACAATCCCCCTCCGAGACGAGTTATTGGGGATGTTGGGATGAGAGCCGTGGCTGTGGCGCTGTCCTTGTCCCCAGCTGTCCCCAACTGTCCCCTGGTGTCCCCACAGAGGTGCTGCCCGTGGGCATCATCGCCGGGGCCACCATCGGGGCCAGCGTCCTCCTCATCAGCTGCCTGCTGGCCCTGGCCTGCTTCCTCTACCGGCGCCGCAAAGGAAGTGAGTGGGGTCAGGGGTCACTCAGGGTCACTCTGGGGTCACTCTGGGTGTCTCTATGGGGGTCACTCTGGGGTCACTCTGGGTGTCTCTATGGGGGTCACTCCATGGTCACTCTGGGGTCACTCTGGGTGTCTCTATGGGGGTCACTCTGGGGTCACTCTGGGTGTCTCTATGAGGGTCACTCCATGGTCATTCTGTGGTCACTCTGGGTGTCTCTATGGGGGTCACTCTGGGGTCACTCTGGGTGTCTCTATGGGGGTCACTCCGTGGTCACTCTGGGTCTCTCTATGGGGGCTACTCCATGGTCACTCAGTTACCACTCCATGGTCACCCAGTGGTCACTCCATGGTCACTCAGGGGTCACTCAGGGTGTCTCTGTGGGGGTCACTCTGTGCTCACTCAGTGGTCACCCCATGGTCACCCCGTGGTCACCCCATGGTCACTCTGTGGTCACCCCTCAGGCCGCAAGGACGTCACCCTGCGCAAGCTGGACATCAAGGTGGAGACGGTGAACCGGGAGCCGCTGACGCTGCACGCGGACCGGGAGGAGGACACGGCCAGCGTGTCCACGGCCACCCGCGTCATGAAGGCCATCTACTCGGTGAGGGACACCACGGGGACACCGGCCAGGACGGGCTCTGGGCAGGGATTGTCACCCGGGATGGCCGGGAGGGCGGGCAGGGTCCCCAGCCCTTGGAGGGGCCCCAGCCCAAGGCCGGGGTGGAGCCACCCGGGATGGTGGAAGGTCCCAAGGTCCTCATGATCTTTGGGGTCTTTTCCATCCCAAACAATTCCAGCATTCCCTGGGCCGGTTTAATGGGATTTTAGGGATCAGTCCTGGACCCATCCCTGATTCCATGGATTCCCCATCCCTGATTCCATGGATCCCATGGATTCCCCATCACTGATTCCATGGATTCCATGGATCCCATGGATTCCCCATCCCTGATTCCATGGATTCCCCATCCCTGATTCCATGGATCCCATGGATTCCCCATCCGTGATCCTATGGATCCCATGGATTTCCCATCCCTGATTCCATGCATTCCATGGATTCCCTGGTTCCCAGTCCCTGGAAGTGCCCAGCTCCTCCTTGGATCCCCCTGGGCTATCGGGAGCTGCCCCTTCCCACCATGGGAGGGGTCTCAAGGTTCCTCCCCGCCGATCCCCTTCTGTAATTCCACAATTCCATTATTTCATAATCCCATAATCCCACAATTATTCCCGTGGGTTTTCCAGTCGTTCAAGGACGACGTGGACTTGAAGCAGGACCTGCGCTGCGACACCATCGACACCCGCGAGGAGTACGAGCTCAAGGTCTGCTCCCACGCCCCTCCCAACCCCAACCCCGCCCTTCCCGCCCCTCCAGCATTCCCAAACCCGCCCCATTCCCCCCGTTATCTTTCTCCCCCCAGGACCCCACCAACGGCTACTACAACGTGCGCGCCCACGAGGAGCGCCCGGCCTCGCGCTCGGTGCTCTACGGCGATTACCGCGCGCCCGGCCCCGGCGGGCCCCGCTTCGAGCCGCGGCCGCCCTCGCGCCTGTCCCACTCCAGCGGCTACGCCCAGCTCAGCTCCTACCCGCGGGGCGCCCCCGAGTTCCCCGCGGAGGCGGCGGGGGCACCCCCGGGCACCGCGGTGACGGCGGCGGGGGACACGAGCAGCCAGCTGTCCTACGAGAACTACGCGGGCGTGGGCGTGGGCGTGGGCGTGGGGTTCCCCGGCCCCAGCGCGGCCTTCCCGCCCTACCGGCTGGGCTTCGGCGGCGCCTACGAGCCCTACGAGGCCGTGGGCAAGTTTGGCGGCGGTGCCGCGCGCTTCTCGTACACCTCGCAGCACTCGGACTACGGGCAGCGCTTCCAGCAGCGCATGCAGACGCACGTCTAGGCCGGGCAGGGCTCCCTGATATTCAGGGCTTTGCCCGATCCCGACCGTCCCCGCGGGTTCTTGGAGCTTCCGTTCATTCCGTTGGTTTTGCCGGTACTTCCCAGCCCCCCGGCGGGTGGAGGGGAGGGGTTGAGGCCGCGTCGTCCCCTCTGTGTCACCGCCCACCGGGGTTGGAGCCCCGTGGTTGGTCCCGGAGCTTCCCCAGGGAGCAGCTCTGGGTGTCCCTAAATCCAGGGGGATGCGTCAGTCCCAAAAACAGCCCCGTCCCGACCATTCCCATTGGGATCCGCGTGTTCCCAAATCCAGGGGGATGTGTAAATCCCACAGACAGCCCTGTCCCGACCATTCCCATTGGGATCCGCGTGTTCCCAAATCCAGGGGGATGTGTAAATCCCACAGACAGCCCCGTCCCGACCATTCCCATTGGGATCCACATGTCCCTAAATCCAGGGGGATGCGTCAGTCCCAAAAACAGCCCCGTCCCGACCATTCCCATTGGGATCCGCGTGTCCCTAAATCCAGGGGGATGCGTCAGTCCCAAAAACAGCCCCGTCCCGACCATTCCCATTGGGATCTGCGTGTCCCTAAATCTAGGGGAATGTGTAAATCCCACAGACAGCCCCGTCCCGACCATTCCCATTGGGATCTGCATGTCCCTAAATCCAGGGGAATGTGTAAATCCCAAAAACAGCCCCGTCCCGACCATTCCCATTGGGATCTGCATGTCCCTAAATCCAGGGGAATGTGTAAATCCCACAGACAGCCCCGTCCCGATCATTCCCATTGGGATCCACGTGTCCCTAAATCCAGGGAAATGTGTAAATCCCAAAAACAGCCCCGTCCCGACCATTCCCATTGGGATCCGCGTGTTCCCAAATCCAGGGGGATGTGTAAATCCCAAAAACAGCCCCGTCCCAACCATTCCCATTGGGATCTGCGTGTCCCTAAATCCAGGGGGATGCGTCAGTCCCACAGACAGCCCCATCCCGATCATTCCCATTGGGATCCACGTGTCCCTAAATCCAGGGGGATGTGTAAATCCCACAGACAGCCCCGTCCCGACCATTCCCATTGGGATCTGCATGTCCCTAAATCCAGGGAATGTGTAAATCCCAAAAACAGCCCCATCCTGACCATTCCCATTGGGATCCGCGTGTCCCTAAATCCAGGGGGATGCGTCAGTCCCAAAAACAGCCCCGTCCCAACCATTCCCATTGGGATCCGCGTGTTCCCAAATCCAGGGGGATGTGTAAATCCCAAAAACAGCCCCGTCCCAACCATTCCCATTCCCATTGGGATCCACATGTTCTCAAATCCAGAGGGACACACAAATCCCAAAAAAAAACCCATTTCAAACCATTCCCATTGGGATCTGCATGCTCCCAAATCCAGGGGGGACACACAAATCCCAAAAAAAAACCCCCATCCAAATCATTCCCATCCCAAACCATTCCCATTCTCCAAACCATTCCCGTTCCCATTGGGATCCGCATGTTCCCAAATCCAGGGGGACGCACAAATCCCAAAACAGCCCCATCCTGAACCATTCCCATTCCAACTGGGATCCGCATGTTCCCAAATCCAGAGGGGACACACAAATCCCAAAACAGCCCCGTCCCAAACCATTTCCATTGGGATCCACGTGTCCCAAATCCAGAGGGGACACTCAAATCCCAAAACAGCCCCGTCCCAAACCATTTCCAATTGGGATCCATGTGTCCCAAATCCAGAGGGGACACACAAATCCCACAAAAACCCCATCCCAAGCCATTTCCATTGGGATCCACGTGTCCCTGAATCCAGAGGGACACAAAAATCCCAAAACAGCCCCGTCCCAAACCATTTCCAATTGGGATCCACGTGTCCCAAATCCAGAGGGACACAAAAATCCCACAAAAACCCCATCCCAAGCCATTCCCACTGGGATCAGCATGTTCCCAAATCCAGAGGGACACACAAATCCCAAAACAGCCCCATCCCAAGCCATTCCCATTCCCTGTGCCTTGATTTCGGGGCCGCCCCTCCCTCGGGGCCGGCTGCCCCCGTTCTCCCCCATCCCAAATCCCCCCGGAGCAGCGGCAGCGGGGGCAGTTTGGGGTTTCCATACGCACATGGTTCCCATGGGATCCCCTGGATCCCCATCCCCGTCCCTCCTGGGAATGTAAACCCAGTGGGAGTCGCATTCCCGGGAAGCCGGGGAGCCGGGACCGGCCAAAACTTCGGGATCGGGAGCTCGGCCGGGGCCTGGGGGGCTCTGGGGACCCCGGTTTGGGACTGGGCATTTGGGGGGATGAGTTTGGGAGGGAATCCCCAGCCCCAATTTGGAATTTGGGATTTTGGGGATGAGTTTGGGAGGGAATTCCCAGCCCCAATTCCCAAATGAGCCCCGATTTCAGATGGGGGAATTTGTGGGATGAGTTTTGGGAGGGAATCCCCAGCCCCAATTCCCAAATTCCCTAAAGGAACCCCAACTTGGGATGGGGGAATCTGGGGAGTGAATTTTGGAGGGAATTCCTGGTTAACCCCCAGCCCCAATTTGGAATTGGGGATTTTTGTGGGATGAGTTTTGGAGGTAATTTCCACAGGATTCCCAGCCCAAATTTGGGATTGGGGATTTTTGTGGGATGAGTTTTGGAGGGAATTCCCAGCCCCAGCTCCCAAATTCCCAAAGGGACCCCAATTTGAGATTGGGTATTTCGGGGATGAGTTTTGGAGGGAATTCCCAGCCCCAGTTTGGAATTTGGGATTTTGGGGATGAGTTTGGGAGGGAATTCCCGGCCCCAATTCCCAAAGGGACCCCAAATTGAGATGGGGGGATTTGTGGGATGAATTTTGGAGGGAATTCCCGGTTGATTCCCAAAAAAAACCCCGGGATTAGGTACGAGACCCCTCCCCACCCCTCAAGGGCCCTCCCCAGGGTCGGGAGCTTCCCAAAATCCCCCAAATCCCCCAAATCGCCTGTTCCCAATCCCGGTACGAGCCGCGGGACCCTCCCCTCTCGTTTCCCCCTCCCGAAATTCCCGAAACCACCCAAAAAGGTCCCGTCAGGACGGGCCCGAACCCCCCGGGGATCCCAAAGGTGCCTGAATTCACCCCAAAACGCCAGAGGGGGGAGGGAATTCCCGCTCCAGGTGCTGCACCCCAAACTCCAGAGCAATATCCCACGGGAAGAGGGGGAGCCCGCCCCGGCCACCGGGAAGCTTTAAAATTCCAGCCCCACTTTGGGGCTGGAACATGGAATTTCCCCCTTTTTTTTTTAGCACAGGTTGGTTTAGAGACCCTCCCCCGTTTCCTTTTTTCCCCCCCCCGAAATTCCGAGATCTCTCCCCGTTCCCATTTTTTTTTTTTTTACGTTGCATTTTCCTTTTTTTTTTTAAATATTCTGTACTATATTTTTAGTCTTAAACACGATATATTATATATATTTAATTTTTTTATATATATATATATAAATATAAATGGTTAAAAAAAATTAAGGCGGCTCTGAGTTTTTCTTTTATGTTTTGAGGGATTTTACATTAAAAAAAGGGGGATTTTTGTAATTCCTTAATAGTTTTTCTGGGAAAATTGAGGAATGGATGGAGGGATGGAGGAATATTTTCCTTTTCCATCTGTAATTCCTACAATTCCCGGAATCTCAAGTCCCTGGAGGGATTTACGTGGCAACCACAATTCCAAAAGAACAAAACTTCCAGACGAATTTATTCCAGGGATTTATCTGATTCATTCCTGGCTTTATCCCCATTTATTCCCCGGGAATTTTCACCACAAATCCCTCGCCTCATCCTTCCCTTTATACAAAAAGCGATTTTAATCCAATAATTAAATCAGGATTCCCTCACGGAATCCGGAATTTGGCTTTTAGAAGGAAAATTCCCTTTTTTTTCCCCCATCCCGCTGGAATTTCACCTTCCAGCCCTTTCCTTTGCCGGCCTGGTGACAAAACAGTCAAATAAATTAATTTTATTGGAATTCTCCTTTAACCGCGAGCAGTTGGAAGAAGAAAAGAAGGAATCGGGAAGTATTTCCCAGACTTTATGTGGAAAAATATAAAAATTTTGGAAACGCGGGAGCCATCGTGCCTCAGTTTCCCCTCACGGCTCTTACAGGCCCCTCAGCCAAGGGACAGCGGGACAAGGGGACACCGCTGTCACTGCACGGCTGCGGTGCCATTCCAAGGCTGGGGAGCCATTCCAAGGAGGAATTCCCGAATTCCCGACGCGAATTCCCGCGGTTTGTCCACTCTCCCCTCACAACCCCGCCATGACGGGGCCTGGCCGCATCCGCAGCGCAGCACCCCGCCCCCCTTCCGTGCCCGCCCCCGTCTGGGCGGGCTCTGGGGACCGCGTCCCTCAGGCGGGGCTATTTATGACCTCGGGACACGGCGAGCTCTCGCGAGATTTTCCGTGCCGCCATACTGTTGTGGGCGTGGTCTCCCCATTACGTCATCGCTGTGCCGTGAGGGGATTTGGGGGTCCTGAGGGGATTTTTGGGGTCCTGAGGGGATCTGGGGACCCCATGAGGGGAAAGACCCCCCAAATCTCCAAAATCTTCCCTTTGTCCCCGCCTGGATCCTCGGGGAGCAGCCCCAGGCCTGGAGGGGTCCCAAAGGGGGTTTTGAGGGCCCCCCTCAGTTCTGTGGGGTTTGGCGGTGTCTCCCCCCTTCCCCTGGGTTTGGGGTGCAAAACTCTAAATTTGGGTCCACATCCCTGATTTTGGGATCCCTCATTCCCTGGATTCGGGGTTCCCCATCCCTGAATTTGGGTCCACATCCCTAAACTTGGGCTCCCCATTCCTGAATTTGGGGTTCTTCATCCCTGGATTTGGGGTCCCCAAACCCTGGATTTATTTCTCCCTTCCCAGGGTTTGGGATGGATCCCAGTGGATCGAGGCCTTCCCCACAGCCACATCCCAGAAAACTCCGGGTTTTGGGATCAGTGTGGGGAAAAAAACCCTGAAATTTCCTTAAAATGCCTTAAAATTCCTGAAAATCATGAAGATTCCTGAAAAATCTTGAAAATTCCTGAAAAATCTTAAAAATTCCTGAAAATACTTTAAAATTCCTGAAAATCCCTGAAAAATCCTGAAAATTTCTTAAAATTCCTTACAATTCCTTCATTTCCACATAAAAGGATCGCCCGCCAGGATGATCCAAGGAAATGGGGCTGGAAAAAAAAAAGCAGGAATTCCTTAAAATTCCTTTAAATAATTCCTTAAAATTCCTTTAAATTCCTCAAAAATCCAGCTCGGAGTGCCGTGGGATAATGTGAGTGTCCCTGCCAATGGAATTGGGACATGTCAGCTCTTTCCAAGCCAAATTATTCCAGGTTTCCCTAAAAATCCAGGATATTCCTGGCCCTGGGAATGGCTTTTCTTCCTTTTTTTTTTTTTTCCCTGGTTTTCCTGGCTCTGATCCCAATAAAACCAAAAAGAAAATCCCCATTCCAATCTCCTGTCCTGTTTCACTTTGTGATCCCTGAATTGCTTTGGAATAATTTCAATTTTCCTTCCAGGAATTCTCCGCATCCCGAATTTCCCGGGCTGGGCTTTGCTCCAAGCTCTTCCCTCTCTGCCCCAGGGATTCCAGCGGAATTCCAGAGGTTTTATCGCCCCTCCAGCCCTTCATTAACCCTTAATTGCCGTTAATTAGCCCAGGCCAGGACCCTCCGTTCCGTTCTTCCAGGTTTTTTGGGATGAGAGGCGGAAAAGGGGAATCCTGGAGGGATTTGGGGCACCCAAAAACCGCCGAGCGCCCCCAAAATTCGATTTTTTGGGACACCTGGCTGCTCCCTCGTCCGTTTGGGGAATTCCTCAAAAAAAAAAATCCTGGAAAAACAGAAGCTGGGATTAACCCCTTGGGTGCCGACCCCGCCGCGGGTGCCCTCTCCCCACGTTCCCGATTTTCCCACCGGGAATTCCATCCCCAATAAATTGGATTCCCAAATTCCCGGCTGGCAGAGCTTTTCCCGCTGGAATTCCCGGCTGGAAAACCGGGATCAGCCGGAGGGAGGGAGGGAGGGAAGGGAAGGAGAAATTCCGGCATCTCCTTCCACAAACCCCAAACTCCAAATCCCCAAACCCCGAAACTCCAAATCCCCCAAACCCCCAAACCGCAATCCCCAAACTCCCAAATTCCCAAACCCCCAAAGCCCGAATTGCCCAATACCGCCAAACCCCAAACCCCCAAACTCCAACCCCCAATTCCCAAATCCCCCAAACCTCAAATCCCCGAACCCCCAAACCTTAAATCCCCAAACTCCCAAACCCAAACACCCAAACTCCCAAACCCAAATCCCCAAACTCTAAACCACAGCCCCCAAACCCCCAAACTCCAAACCCAAACCTCCAAATCCCCTAAAACCCAAAACCCCCAAACCCCCAAACCCCAATCCCCAAAACCCCAAATCCCCAAATCCCCAAACCCCAATCCCCAAAACCCCAAACCCCTCCAGGACCCGCGGAGGGGCCGGGAGAGCCCCTGGAATTTCGGGGAGCGCCCCTGGAATCGCGAGGGGAGCTCCCGGAATTTCGGGGTGCGCCTCTGGAATTTCGGGGGGCGGCTCTGGAATTTCGCGGAGCGCCCCTGGCATTTCGGGGAGCGCCTCTGAATTTCGGGGAGCGGCTCTGGAATCGCGAGGGGAGCTCCCAGAATTTCGGGGAGCGCCCCTGGCATTTCGGGGGGCGGCCCTGGCATTTCGGGGAGCGGCTCTGGAATTTCGGGGAGCGGCTCTGGAATTTCGCGGAGCGCCCCTGGCATTTCGGGGGGCGCCGCCGGCACTGCGGGAATCCCCCCCCCCCCCTTTTCCCGGTGTTTTCCCCCTCGGGAGCGCGGCCCGAGCCCTCCCGGGCCGTGCCCGCCGCTAATCCGGGCCCTGATCCGGGCTCTGCGGCCGCCGCAGGGTCGGGGGTCAGCGCAGCCCCCGCCATTCTGCGCGCTCCGCCCGCTCCGCAGCCCCGCTCCCGCAGCTCGCCCCACTCCCGCTTTCATTTCTCCCCACTCCCGCTTTCATTTCTCCCCATTCCCGGATTTTCCCCCCATTCCCGTGTTTTCCCCCATTCCCGTTTTTCCTCCCCAGTCCCGGTGTTTTTTCCCCCCTTTCTCGCATTTTTCCCCCATTCCCGCACTCCCTCTATTCCCGTTTTTCCCCCATTCCCCTTTTTCCCCCCCCCCCCCCCCGTTCCCGCATTTTTCCCCTATTCCCGGATTTGTTTTTCCCCATTCCCGCATTTTCCCCCATTCCTCTTCCCCCCCCCCCATCCCCGTTTTTCCTCCATCCCCGTTTTTCCCCCATCCCCGTTTTTCCCCCCAATCCCGTTTTTCCCCCCCATTCTCGGTGTTTGTTTTCCCCCCCATTCCCGGTGTTTTTCCCCCATTCCCGGTGATTTTTCCCCCCATTCCCGGTGATTTTCCCCCCCATTCCCGCACTCCCTCCATTCCCGTTCCCCCCCCCAATCCCGGATTTTTCCCCAATCCCGGATTTTCCCCCATTCCCGCTGTTTTTCCCCCATTCCCGCAGTTCCCCCATGGCGATCCCGTCTCCCTGAGCCCCGCGATGCCCCGCGCCCCTCGGGCTGCGGCGCCGGGGTGGTCGCTCCTCCTTCCTCCCCCTCCTCCTCCTCCTCCTCCTCCTCCTCCCGCTCCTCGGAGCCGCTCCGGCCGCTGATCCCGCTCCGAGCCGAGCCGAGCCGATTCCCGGGATAAAATAAACCCCAGATCCACGGGGATGGAGCGGGAATGGCCGCGGGGCAAAGCGCGGCTGCCCTCGCTGCTGCTGGCGCTGCTGGGGCTCGGCCCAGGTGAGTTGGGGGCGGCCCCGGGGCCGCGGGACCCCCGGGGGGGCTCGGCCAGGACCCCCCGGCCCTCCCCGATCCATGGAAAGCTCTGGAATTTCGCATCCAGCGGGGCCGGACCCCCCGGGCTCTCCCCCCCCCCGCCTCCCCACGCGGAATTTTTGGGGTTTTTATTTGGATTTGGGGCGGGGGGGGGCTGCGATTTTTTTTATTTTTTAATTATTTTTTTCCCCCCTCCTCGGCTCCTTACGTAAAGCCGGGAGCGAGGGATCCCCCCGGAATTCCCAAAGATTCCAGAATTCCCGTAAATGCCCTCCGGGAGCATCCCGGCCGCACGGGCAGCTCTAATTACGGGGCTCGTTTGCCTCCGTGATTAATTGGCCCGGCGGGGACGGTGCCGCCAGGTGATGCCCCAAAAAACCGGCCCGGGAAAGGTGGGAAAAGCCCGAATTCCCGGGATCCGGAGCGCTGGGAAGAGACGCGGGGTTAAACGCGAGGCTGGAGTTGGGTTTTGGGGGAATTTCGGGGGATTTCGGAGGTTTGGGGTGGATCGGGAGCAGGGATGGATCCCGCTCCTCCCTCTCCCTCCTCTCCGCGCTGCGGGAGAGCCGCGTGCTCCCAAAAAAACCCGAAATCTGGGATAAACAGGCAGAGCCGGGGCGGCGCTTGGCGCGGGAGGGGCCGAGCATCAACCGGGCCCTCCCGGGAGGGAAAACCGGGAAAAACCCCGGGAAAAGCTCGGGGAGCCCCGGGGGGCTGCAAACCCCGGCGGGAAATGGGGACGGGGATGGAGACGGCTCAGAGCGGGAGAGGGTTTGGGAATAACCGGGAAAGGGTTTGGGAATAACCGGGAAAAGGTCCTGGAAATTATCGGGAGAGGGTTTGGGAATAACCGGGAGAGGGTCCTGGAAATAACCGGGAAAGGGTTTGGGAATAACCGGGAAAAGGTCCTGGAAATAACCGGGAAAGGGTTTGGGAATAACCGGGAAAAGGTCCTGGAAATTATAGGGAGAGGGTTTGGGAATAACCGGGAAAGGGTTTGGGAATAACCGGGAGAGGGTCCTGGAAATAACCGGGAAGGGTCCTGGGAATAATCGGGAGAGGGTCTTGGAAACTTGGAAATAATCGGGAGAGGGTTTGGGAATAACCGGGAGAGGGTCCTGGAAATAATCGGGAGAGGGTCCTGGGAATAACCGGGAGAGGGTTTGGGAATAACAGGGAGAGGGTCCTGGAAATAACCGGGAAAGGGTTTGGGAATAACCGGGAGAGGGTCCTGGAAGTCGGGAGAGGGTTTGGGAATCCCGGGGGGTTTTGGAATTCGGGAGGGGATTTTGGAATTCAGGAGACGATTTTGGAATCCCGGGGGGATTTTAATTTTCGGGAGGGGATTTTGGAATTCGGGAGAGGATTTTGGAATCCCGGGGGGATTTTGGAATCCGGGAGGGGATTTTGGGAAGCCCCTCCCCGGCCCCTCCTTGCCCTCAGCGTCCTCGCCCGGGCTCTGGGGGGGCTTCACCCCCCAAAAAACTTCACCGAGCGCTGGAAAATTCCCTCGGCTTTAAAGCCGGGTTGGGAAAGCGGGAATGGAACCCGGGACGAGCAGGGATCGAACCCGGGAAAAGTGGGAATGAAACTCGGGAAAAGCAGGAATCAATGCCGGGATGAGCAGGAATCAATGCCGGGATGAGCAGGAATCAAATCCTGGAAAAGCAGGAATTAAACCTGGGATGAGCAGGAATGAAACTCAGGAAAAGCAGGAATTAAACCTGGGATGAGCAGGAATTAAACCGGGAAAAGCAGGAATCAATCCTGGGATGAGCAGGAATCAAATCCTGGAAAAGCAGGAATTAAACCTGGGATGAGCAGGAATGAAACTCAGGAAAAGCAGGAATCAAACCCGGGAAAAGCGGGAATCAAACCCGGGAAAAGCAGGAACGAAACCCGGGAAAAGCGGGAATTAAACCGGGGAAAAGCAGGAATCAAGCCCGGGCCAAACGGGCCTTGCAGCCACCCGGGTTTAAGCCCGGTTTAATGGGGACCGGGACAGGGAGGGGACACCGGGGATGTCCCCAAGGCGGGGGGGACCCGGCCCGTCCGCAGCGGGTGGAGCCGCTGGTCCCGAAATTCCCGGGGTGATTCCCGAAATTCCCGAAATCCCGGGATGATTCCCGGGATATTCCCGAAATCCCGGGATAATTCCCGAAGCCCCCGAAATCCCGGGATATTCCCGAAATTCCCGAAGTTCCCGGGACATTCCCGGCGCCGGTGGCCGCGGGGCGGGGGCGCTGCCGGCGCCGGGCGGGATTTTCCCAGGGAAATGCCAAAAAAAAAAGGGAAAAAAACCCCAAAAATCCCGACTGGAATCTCAGAACCTTCCCCTGGGGCCGGGGTCGGGGGGAGTCGCCAACCCCAAAATTCTGGGGTTTTGTCCCTGCCTGGGGCTGCCCAGCGGCTCCTGCGAGCTGGAACTGGGCAGAAATTCTGCCCCAAAAACCCCAAATTTACAGGAATTCTGCCCCAAATAAACTCCATTTTTGTGGAAATTCTACTCCCAAAAAAGCCCCAATTCTGCAGAAATTCTGGCCCCCCAAAAAATCCCAGTTTTGCAGAAATTCTACCCCAAAACCGCAATTTTGCAGGAAGTCTACCCTCAATAAACTCCATTTTTGTGGAAATTCTACCCCAAGAAATCCCAATTTTGCAGAAATTCTACCCCAAAACCACAATTTTGCAGGAATTCTACCCCCAATAAACTCCATTTTTGTGGAAATTCTACTGCCCAGAAAATCGCCAATTCTGCAGAAATTCTGGCCCCAAAAACCCCCGTTTTGCAAAAATTCTGTCCCAAAACTGCAACTTTGCAGAAATTCTACCCCAATGAACTCCATTTTTGTGGAAATTCTACTCCCAAGAAAGCCCCAATTTTGCAGAAATTCTGCCCCCCAAAATAATCCCAGTTTTGCAGAAATTCTACCCAAAAACCGCAATTTTGCAGGAATTCTACCGTCAATAAACTCCATTTTTGTGGAAATTCTACTCTCCCCAAAAAAAACCAATTTTGCAGAAATTTTATCCAAAAAAACCCCTAGTTTTCAGAAATTCTACCCCAAAACCCCCCAATTTTGCAGAAATTCTACCCAAAAAGCCCCAATTTTGCAGAAATTCTGCCCCAAAAAGCCCCAATTTTGCAGAAATTCCGCCCAAAAAGAAAATCCCCTCTCGCTTTTCTGCAGGGCTCTTGCAGGAGGCGCGTTTTGAGGCAGAAAATGAGGTTTTGGAAATTCTGGCTGGGAATTCCACCCAGTCTCTCCTGGAGCGTTGTTCTGGTGAGAGCCCCGAGTTCAGATGGGGCCGCATCTGAACCTGTAGTTTTTAGCTTTTGACCTTTTTGGCCGATTTTTCCCCCAAAACCTCTGCCTTTCCCGCTCTTTTTTGGAGGCTCAGAGCCCCCCCGTTTGTTCATTCGCCTTTTTCGCCGATTTTCCCCCAAAATTTCTGCTTTTCCCTCTTTTTTCAGCAGCACCCGCTCGCACACCACTCCAGACCTGCAAGAATTCCCCTTTTGCAGCCGCTTTTACCCCAAAATTTCCTTTTTTTCCTTCTCTTTTTGAAGGAAATTCCTCTCCTGGGATTGATTCACCTTTTTGGCCGCTTTTCCCCCAAAATTTCTGCTTTTCCCTCTTTTTTTGGTGACACCAATGGCTCCGAACCCAGCCAAGGCCGCTGCCAGGACCCCCCTCTTCCTCCTCTTCCTCCTCTTCCTCCTCTTCCTCCCCAAATGGCCCCAAAAGTCCCCAAAAGAAATCCTAAACACGTCCCCAAAATGTCCCCAAGTGTCCCCAAATGTCCTCAAAACTTCACCAAGCATCCTAAAAACGTCCCCAAATGTCCCCAGATGACCCCAAAATGGCCTCAAATGGCCCCAAACATCCTAAAAACGTCCCCAGGTGTCCCTAAAACATCCCCAAACATCCTCAAAATGCTCTTCAAAAATCCTAAAAGCGTCCCCAAATGTCCCCAAGTGTCCCTAAACCCACTCTGGTGCCATTTTTCTGTCCCAGAGCTGCTCTGTGGGCAGTCCTGGGCAGGTGATCGCTGTCCTGGCTGGGTCTGTGCTGCTGTCCCCCCAACAAGGAGTTCCCTAAATGTCCCCAGCTGTCCCTAAATGTCCCTAAATGTCCCCAAACTGTCCCCAGACCCTCTCAGGTGCCGTTTCTGTGTCGCAGAGCTGCTCTTTGGGCAGTCCTGGGCAGGTGATCGCTGTCCTGGGCAGCTCTGTCCTGCTGTCACCCCCCAACAAGGAGGTCCCCAGCTGTCCCTACATGTCCCCAGATGTCCCTAAATGTCCCTAAATGTCCCCAGGTGTCCCCAGACCGTCTCAGGTGCCGTTTCTGTGTCGCAGAGCTGCTGTTGGGGCAGTCCCGGGCAGGTGATCGCTGTCCTGGCTGGGCCTGTGCTGCTGTCACCCCAACAAGGAGGTCCCTAGATGTCCCCAGCTGTCCCCAGCTGTCCCCAGCTGTCCCCAGACCCTCTCAGGTGCCGTTTCTGTGTCCCAGAGCTGCTCTTCGGGCAGTCCTGGGCAGGAGAACGCTGTCCTGGCTGGGTCCGTGCTGCTGTCCCCTCCAACAAGGAGGTCCCTAGATGTCCCCAGCTGTCCCTAAATGTCCCCAAACTGTCCCCAAACGCTCTCGGTGCCGTTTCTGTGTCGCAGAGCTGCTCTTTGGGCAGTCCTGGGCAGGTGATCGCTGTCCTGGCTGGGTCCGTGCTGCTGTGACCCCAACAAGGAGGTTCCTAGATGTCCCCTATTGTCCCCAGCTGTCCCCAGGTGTCCCCAGCTGTCCCCAGACCCTCTGAGGTGCCGTTTCTGTGTCGCAGAGCTGCTCTTCGGGCAGTCGCGGGCCCCTCCCCGCCAGGTGATCGCTGTCCTGGCTGGGTCTGTCCTGCTGTTCCCCCAACAAGGAGGTCCCTAAATGTCCCCAGCTGTCTCTAAATGTCCCTAAATGTCCCCAGCTATCCCCAGCTGTCCCCAGCTGTCCCCAGACCCTCTCAGGTGCCGTTTCTGTGTCGCAGAGCTGCTCTTCGGGCAGTCCTGGGCTGTCCTGGCTGGGTCCATGCTGCTGTCCCCTCCAACAAGGAGGTCCCTAGATGTCCCCAGCTGTCCCCAGCTGTCCCTAAATGTCCCCAAACTGTCCCCAGAGCGTCTCAGGTGCCGTTTCTGTGTCGCAGAGCTGCTCTTCGGGCAGTCGCGGGCCCCTCCCCGCCAGGTGAACGGCGTCCTGGGCGGCTCCGTGCTGCTGTCGCCGTCGCTGCTGCCCAACCAGACGGTGAAGGAGATCGAGTGGAGCTTCTCGGGCGGCTCCGGCGCCACCATCCAGGTGGCCGAGGTGGGCCCGGCGGGGCTGGAGCGCCCGGACCCGCGCGACCGCTTCGGGCGGCGCCTGGAGCTGGTGAACGGCACCGCGCTGCGGCTGCGGGCGCTGCAGAGCGGCGACAGCGGCGTCTTCGGGGCCCGCATCAAACTGCAGCCGGCCCTGGTGGATGACCAGACCTTCAACCTGTCCGTCTACGGTGAGGCGGCGCTGCGTTCATTAATTCGCGAGTTAATGGAATGGTTCCGTGGGTTCAGGTGGGGTTTGGGCGGGGAAACTGAGGCACGGAGCAGCAATGGGGTTTCAGGCGGCGCTGGGGGAAGACCAGGCCTTCAACCTGTCCATGCACGGCGAGGGGGGAATGGTTCATTAATTCATTCTTTCGTTAATTATTAATTGAATAATTCATTTAATGATTCACTCAGTTAGGGTGGGTCATTGGTGGGGAAACTGAGGCACGGAGCAGGATTGGGGTTTCAGGCAGCGCTGGGGGAAGACCAGGCCTTCAACCTGTCCATGCACAGCAAGGGGGGAATGGTTCATTCATTCATTCATTCATTCATTCATTCTTTCATTAATTATTAATTTATAATAGAATTCATTTATAATTTAGAATAATTCATTTAATTATTCACTCAGTTAAGGCGGGTCATTGGTGGGGAAACTGAGGCACGGAGCAGAAATGGGGTTTCAGGGGACACTGATGGATGGTCAGACCCTCAATCTGTCCGTCTGCGGCGAGGGGGAACGGTTAATTGGTTAATTAATTAGTAAATTTAATTATTCACTCAGCTAAGGTGGGGTTTGGGTGGGGAAACTGAGGCACGGCCCCCAAATGGGGTTTCAGGCAGCGCTGGGGGATGCCCAGGCCTCAACGCGTCCATCCCAGGCAGGGTCGGTGCCTTGGGGCGTTTGGGGGATTTGGGGTTTTTTTGGGGGGGGATTTTTGGGGGTTTTTGGGGTTTTTTGGGGGGGAGATTTTTGGGGTTTTTTAGGTGGATTTTTGGGGTTTTTTGGGTGGATTTTTTTTTGTTTATTTTGGTGTTTGCAGTGCCATGCCCGTGCCCCCTCGCAGAGGCCGTGCCTCAGGGGGATTTTGGGGGTTTTTTGGGGGGTTTTTTGGGTGGATTTCTGGGGTTTTTTGGGGGGTTTTTGGGTGGATTTCTGGGGTTTTTTGGGGAGATTTCTGGGGTTTTTTGGGTGGATTTTTTTGTTTATTTTTGTATTTGCGGTGCCATGCCCGTGCCCCCTCGCAGAGGCCGTGCCTCAAGGGGATTTTGGGGGGATTTTTTGGGGTTTTTTGGGGTTTTTGGGTAGATTTTTTTTTTGTTTATTTTGGTGTTTGCGGTGCCATGCCCGTGCCCCTCGCAGAGGCCGTGCCTCAGGGGGATTTTGGGGGTTTTTGGGGGGGTTTTTTGGGGGGGGATTTTTGGGGTTTTTGGGTGGATTTTTTTTGTTTTTTCTGTTGTTTGCGGTGCCATGCCCGTGCCCCTCGCAGAGGCCGTGCCTCAGGGGGATTTTGGGGGGTTTTGGGGGGGATTTTTGGGGTTTTTTTGGGGATTTTTTTGGGGGGTTTTTTGGGGAGATTTTTTGGGGGTTTTTGGGTGGATTTCTGGGGTTTTTTGGCTGGATTTTTTGGGGTATTTTCTGTTGTTTGCGGTGCCATGCCCGTGCCCCTCGCAGAGGCCGTGCCTCAAGGGGATTTTGGGGGGATTTTTTGGAGTTTTTTGGGGTTTTTGGGTGGATTTTTTTTGGTTTTTTCTGTTATTTTCGGTGCCATGCCCGTGCCCCTCGCAGAGGCCGTGCCCAGCCCCCGGACGCGCAGCCAGCTCCTGGCCAGCACCCTGGAGTGGTGCAACCTGACCCTGCAGTGCCAGGGCAGCGGGCGCGGCGCCGTCAATGTCACCTGGCGGCGCGACAGCCTCACCTGGGGCCAGCTGGGGCCCGGGCGCCACCAGCTGTCCCCCGACGGCACCACCCTGAGGCTGGCGCTGCCGCCCGCCGCCACCAACGCCACCTACGCCTGCACCGTCAGCAACCCCGCCGACCACAAGGTCGCCCTGTTCGACCTGCAGAGCCTGTGCCAGGGCGGAGGTGAGGGGACAGGGATGGGGACATGGGGACAGGGACATGGGGATAGGGACAGGGGACAGGCCCTGTTCGACCTGCAGAGCCTGTGCCAGGGCGGAGGTGAGGGGACAGGGATGGGGACATGGGGACAGGGGACAGGGACATGGGGATAGGGACATGGGGATAGGGACAGGGGACAGGCCCTGTTCGACCTGCAGAGCCTGTGCCAGGGCGGAGGTGAGGGGACAGGGGGACATGGGGACACGGGGACAGGGACATGGGGACACGGGGACAGGGACATGGGGACACAGGGACAGGCCCTGTTCGACCTGCAGAGCCTGTGCCAGGGCGGAGGTGAGGGGACAGGGGGACATGGGGACACGGGGACAGGGACATGGGGACACGGGGACAGGGACATGGGGACACAGGGACAGGCCCTGTTCGACCTGCAGAGCCTGTGCCAGGGCGGAGGTGAGGGGACAGGGATGGGGACATGGGGACAGGGGACAGGGATGGGGACACAGGGACAGGGACATGGGGACAGGGACACGGGGACAGGCCCTGTTCGACCTGCAGAGCCTGTGCCAGGGCGGAGGTGAGGGGACAGGGACAGGGGGACATGGGGATACGGGGACAGGGATGGGGACACGGGGACAGGGACAGGGGACAGGGATGGGGACACAGGGACAGGGACAGGGGACAGGGATGGGGACAGGGACATGGGGACAGGGATGGGGACACAGGGACAGGCCCTGTTTGACCTGCAGAGCCTGTGCCAGGGCAGAGGTGAGGGGACAGGGATGGGGACATGGGGACAGGGACATGGGGATAGGGACAGGGGACAGGCCCTGTTCGACCTGCAGAGCCTGTGCCAGGGCGGAGGTGAGGGGACAGGGACAGGGACAGGGACATGGGGACAGGGATGGGGACACAGGGACAGGGACACAGGGACAGGGACAGGGATAGGGCTGGGGTGTCCCACTGGGTGTCACAGTTGGGGTGTCCCACTATGGGGTGTCCCACTGGGTGTCCCACAGTGGGTGTCACATTGGGTGTCCCACACTGGGTGTCCCACTGGGTGTCCCACACTGGGTGTCACAGTTGGGGTGTCCCACTTTGGGGTGTCCCACACTGGGTGTCCCACTTTGGGGTGTCCCACCGGCTGTCCCCATGCCCAGGGGGTCCCTCAGCCTTCTCCACCTCGGGCTATGTGGTTCTGTCTCTCATCCTGGTGGCCGTGAGCCTGGGCGGCGCCTTCTGGTGCTGGAGGGTCAACAGTGAGAAGGCGGCCGAGGCAGGTGGGCAAAAACCCCAAATCCCAACTGCCCAAATCCCAACTGCCCAAAATCCCCCAATTCCCAACTGCCCCAATCCCAACTCCCCCAAATCCCAACTGCCCCGAATCCCAAAACCCCAAATCCCAACTGCCCAAAATCCCAACTGCCCAAAATCCCAACTGCCCAAATCCCAACTGCCCAAAATCCCAAAACCCCAAATCCCAACTGCCCCGAATCCCAAAACCCCAAATCCCAACTGCTCAAAATCCCAAATCCCAACTGCCCCAAATCCCAACTGCCCCGAATCCCAACTGCCCCAAATCCCAAAACCCCCGAATCCCAACTGCCCCAAATCCCAACTGCCCAAATCCCAACTGCCCAAATCCCAACTGCCCAAAATCCCCCAAATCCCAACTGCCCCGAATCCCAACTGCCCCAAATCCCAACTGCCCAAAATCCCAAAACCCCCGATTCCCAAATCCCCCAATTCCCAACTGCCCAAATCCCAAATCCCAACTCCCCCGATTCCCAACTCCCCAATTTCCAACTCCTCAATTCCCCAATTCCTAATCCCGAATTCCTAACTCCCCAAATCCCCAATCCCAAATCCCCAATCCCCAATTCCCAATCCCCAAATTCCCAACTCCCCAAATTCCCAATTCCCTGCTTTCCTGGTTTTCCCATTTTTCTCGTTTTCCCATTTACCCATTTTCTTGTTGTCCTGTTTTCCCATTTCCCCCATTTTTCCCATTTCCCCGGTTTCTTTCCCCGTTTCCCCATGTTTTTTCCCCATTTATTCCCCATTTTCCCTGTGTTTTTTCCCCCATTTTTCCCCATTTTTCCCCCATTTTCCCGCAGCCGCCACACCCACGGCGCCGCCCGAGGAGAGCCCCGGGGAGCCGCAGTTCAGCGACATCGTCTGCAGGAGCCCCCCCGAGGGCAACGACCAGGTCGGGACCCCAAAAACCCGGGGGGGACCCCAAAAACCCGGGGGGGACCCAAAAACCCGGGAGGGGACCCCAAAAAACCCGGGAGGGACCCCAAAAACCATGGGGGGACCCCAAAAACCCGGGAGGGACCCCAAAAATCCCGGGAGGGGACCCAAAAACCCGGGGAGGGGACCCAAAAACCCGGGGAGGGACCCCAAAAACCCGGGGGAGGACCCCAAAAACCATAAAAATCCCAAACCCTCAGGAATCCCAAAAACTGCAGGGACCCCAAAAACTGCGGGGAGATCCCCACAAAAACCACAGGAATCCCAAACCCATAAAAATCCCAAACCCTCGGGAATCCCAAAAACCACAAGAATCCCAAAACCCATAAAAATCCCCAAACCTTGGGAATACCAAAAACTGAGGGGGACCCCAAAACCATGGGAATCCCAAAACCCATAAAAATCCCAAACCCTTGGGAATCCCAAACCCTTGGGAATCCCAAAACCAGGAGAATCCCAAACCCATAAAAATCCCAAAAACCATAAAAATCCCCAAACCCTTGGGAATCCCAAACCCATAAAAATCCCAAACCCTTGGGAATCCCAAAACCAGGAGAATCCCAAACCCATAAAAATCCCAAACCCATAAAAATCCCAAACCCTCGGGAATCCCCAAAACCACGGGGACCCCAAAAACCATGGGGATCCCAAAAACGGCGGGGGGACCCCAGAAGCCTCAGGGGCCCCCCGATGTCGCCCCGCAGGGCCCCAGCCCCCCCGAGGCCCCACAGGAACCCAGCGAACCCCAAAAACCCCAGCCCGAGGCCCCGAAATCGCCCCCGGGGGGCGGCGAGCAGAAAGGGCCCGAGGACACGGCCGAGGAGGTGACATAGGCCAGGTGAGCGACCCCAAACCCCCCAAAAACACCCCAAAAACACCCCAAAAACGGGACCTGGGGACACCCCCAGCCCCAAACTGCCGGGGGAAAGGGGAAAGGGGCTTTGGGGGGGGCTGAGCCCAAAAAGGGACATTGGGGACCCCAAGAGAGGGAGGGATAAAGGGTTGGGGTGTCCCAAAAAGGGACATTGGGGACCCCAAGAGAGAGGGAGGGATAAAGGGTTGGGGAGGGGGAACGGCCCCAAAAAGGGCATTAAAGGGTTGGGGAACGGCCCCAAAGAGGGGATTGAAGGGTTGGGGGAATGCCCCCAAAAAGGGACATTTGAGGGACCCCAAAAAGGGCATTGAAGGGTTGGGAATGGCCCCAAAAAGGGCATTGAAGGGTTGGGGATGACCCCAAAGAGGGCATTAAAGGGTGGGGGATGGCCCCAAAGAGGGCATTAAAGGGTTGGGGATGATCCCAAAAAGGGACATTTGGGGGACCCCAAAAAGGGCATTAAAGGGCTGGGGAGGGGAATGGCCCCAAAAAGGGCATTAAAGGGTTGGGAATGGCCCCAAAAGAGTGGGGTTAAAGGGTTGGGGCATGGCCCCAAAAAGGGCATTAAAGGGCTGGGGATGGCCCCAAAAAGGGCATTGAAGGGCTGGGGAGGGCGCTGCCCCCAACCCCGGGGCCGATCCCGGGCTCTCCTCCCTTTTGGGGACCCCACAAGCCCCGGGGTGTCCCCGCAGGGCCCCGCAGCGCCGGGACCCCTGGAAGGGCTGTGAGCGTCGTGTGCCAAACCCCGACCCCAAAGAACCCCACAGCCGGACGGATTTCCCCGTTTCTGACCCCAAAACCCTCGGGGCTGACCCCAATTCCCTGCCTGGGGCTGTGCTGGGGAGGGGGACCCAAGGTGGAGGTCCCAGAGGGGCTTTTGGGGGGTCCCCGGGGGCTTTTGGGGTCCCCGCATGTTTTGGGGTGGGACAATCCCCTTGACCCCACAAAGGGACGAATTTCCCCATTTCTGACCCCAAAATCCTCGGGTTTGTCCCCAGTTCCCTGCCTGGGGCTGTTTTGGGGAGGGGGCTCCAAGCCTGGGTGGGTCCCTGGGGGGTTTTGGGGTCCCCGCATGTTTTGGGGTGGGAGGATCCCCCATGCCCCACACCTGGACAGATTTCCCCGTTTCTGACCCCAAAACCCTCGGGTCTGACCCCAATTCCCTGCCTGAGACTGTTCTGGGGAGGCAGATCCCGATCAGGGGCAGCAGAGCCAGAATTTGGGGGGTCCCTGGGGGTTTTGGGGGTCCCCGCATGTTTTGGGGTGGGACGATCCCCTTGACCCCACAAAGGGACGAATTTCCCCATTTCTGACCCCAAAACCCTCGGGTTTGTCCCCAGTTCCCTGCCTGGGGCTGTTTTGGGGAGGGGGGCTCCAAGCCCGGGTGGGTCCCCGGGGGGGTTTTTTGGGGGTCCCCGGGGGTTTTTGGGGTCTCTGGAGGGTCCCTGCCTGTCTTGGGATTTTCCGGAATTGGGGGAAAATTCGGGAATTTTCAAATTTTCGCCCCCCACGCGCGGCTGTCACCGAGCCTGGGGACAATGGGGACACCTTGGGGACCCCAAAACCCGGGAGGGGACAATGGGGACACCCGGGGGACCCCAAAACCCGGGAGGGGACAGCGCCCCCCACACCCCCCATACCCACCGTGTAAATATCAGCAAATAAATGTTGGTGACGTTTGGGCTGCGTTTTTTGGGGTGTTTGGGGTTTTTTGGGGTGGTTTGGGGGGTTTTGGGGCTGGTTGAGGGGTATTTGGGGCTGGTTCTGGGGTATTTGGGGCCTGGTTTTGGCCCTGGGTTTGGTTCTATTTTGGGGTTTTTTGAGGTCTTTTTGGGGTGTTTTGGGGCCGGTTCTGGGACTGGTTTTGGGGCCTGGTTTTGGGGCACTTGGGGCTGGTTTTGGGGTATTAGGGGCCTTCTTTTGGCCCTGGGTTTGGTTCTATTTTGGGGATGGTTTTGGGTATTTTGGGACTGGTTCTGGGACTGGTTTTGGGATGTTTGGGAATTTGGGGCCGGTTTTGGGGTGGGTTTTGGTGTATCTGGGGCCTGGTTTTGCCTCTGGTTCGGTTCTATTTTGGGGATGGTTTGGGGTT
This sequence comes from Agelaius tricolor, assembly GCF_023055355.1. Taxonomy (NCBI): domain Eukaryota; kingdom Metazoa; phylum Chordata; class Aves; order Passeriformes; family Icteridae; genus Agelaius; species Agelaius tricolor. The sequence goes on from NW_027269329.1 coordinate 1,354,728, forward strand.
TTTGGGGCTGGTTCTGGGACTGCTTTTTGGGGTGTTTTGGGCTGGTTTTGGGGGTATTTGGGCCTGTTTTGGCCCTGGATTTGGCTCTGCTTTGGCTCTGGTTTTTGGGCTGGTTTGGGGCTGTTTGGCTCCGTTCATACCCGGTTTTTCTCCATTTATATCTGTCTGGCTCCATTTATCCCGGGTTTTGCCCCGTTCTGGCTCTGTTTATCCCCGTTTTCCCCCGTTTCTCCCGGTTTTTGCCCCGTTTATCTCCATTTATCCCGGGTTTTGCCCCGTTTAGCCCCGTTTTTCCCGGCCCGTGTTTCTGAGGGCAGGGGGCGTTTCCCGCGCGCGCGCTCCCGCGTCTCTCTGCCCCCCCATACCGGAAGCGGAAGCGCGTGGGCGCGCGTGGGCGCGCGTGGGCGGCGGTTCCGGTTCCGGCGGCGGCGGCGGCGGCGGCGCGGGGGAGGCACCGGGAGGAGGAGAAGGAGAGGAAGGAGGAGAACAACGACAAGAAAAAGGAAAAGAAGAAGAAGAAGCGGCGGCGCCACCGACCGCAGCAACAGCGGGACGAGCGCCCAGGGCCGAGCCGCCTCCTCTCCCCCGCCCCCCCCCCGCCCCGCACTACCGGGAACGATCCGCCCCCCCCCGCCCCGGTCCCCGCCCGCCTCCTTCCCCGTTTCCCCCCTCCCTTCCCGTCCTCCTCCTCCTCCTCCTTCTCCCGGAACCCGCCTCGCTCCTCCCGGCCCGCGCCGCCCCCGCAGGTGCGTCCCGGGGGGACCGGGGGGGTACCGGGGGGGGGGGGGGCGGAATTACCGGGGGTACCGGAGGGGGGGAGCGGGCCGGGATGAGGGAGAGGCCCCGCGGAGGTGCCGGGGAGGGCGGCACGGGGGCTCCGCGGCGCTCTCCGGGGGCGGCGGGGCTGGAGCGCGGCCCCGGTAACGGCGGGGGGGGGGGGGTCCCGGTAACCGGGGGAGGGGAGCGGGGGCTGGGGGCTGAACGCGGAGCGGCCGAAAAGGCGGAGCCGGGGAGGGGGGCGGGGGTTACCCAGAACCGCGCGGGGAGCGGGGGCGAGCGAACACCGAGCGACCCCCCCCCGCTCCGGTACCGGGGAACGGGAACGGGGGAACGGGAACGCGAACCGGGACCCCCCCCCCCCCGTGCGGCAGCGCCGGGCGCGGAGCGTGGGAGGCCCCGGCCGCGGCTCCGGGGGTGTCTGCGGGGAGCGGCACCGCCCGGGGCCGGGGCGGGCCGGGCAGGCCGGGACAGGCTCGGGGCGGCGGGAGCGGAGCGGGGGGAGCCGCGGCCCCGGCGCCGCTCGGCCCCTCCCGGCGGCCATTTGGGGCCTTTGGGGAACCGGGGCCGGGCCGGGGGCGGCGCTGGGGGGTCCCCGGGGGCTCCGGTGACTCCCGGGGCTCTCGGGGCCTGCCCGGGGCTCCGCTGTGAGATCCCGGCCCGCGAGCCCAGGCAGGGAAATTCCCCCTTTGCCCTTTCTCTCCACTTCTTTCCCCCTTTTTTTTCCTCTTTTTTCCCTTTTTTCCCCGTTTCTCCCTCCCCTTTCTCTATTTTTTCCCCTTCTCTTTCCCTTTTTTCCCATTCCCCCCCCTTTTTTCTCTTTTCTCCCGTTTTCCCTTCCTCTTTTTCTCTCTTTTTCCCCCTATTTTTTCCCCTTTTTCTTTCCCTTTTTTTCCCTATTTCCCCCTCCCCCTTTTCTCTATTTTTTTCTCTATTTTTCCCATTTTTCCCCCTTTTTTTTTCCCATTTCCTCCTCCCCTTTTTCTCTATTTTTCCCCCCATGATTTCCCTTCTTTCCCATTTCCTCCTCCCCTTTTTCTCTATTTTTCCCCCCATGATTTCCCTTCTTTCCCATTTCCTCCTGCCCTTTTTCTCTATTTTCTCCCATTTTCCCCGGCTTTTCCCTCCCCTCCTGCCCTGGCACATCTGGGCCAGCTCCCAGCTGTGGATTTTGGCAGCCGGGCCCGTCTGGGAACTGAGCAGGGTTTGTTTTGTCTCCTTCCTGCAACTCCAGCCAGGGAAATTTCCCTTTTTGCTCCTCTTTTCCCCCCCTTTCTTCACCTTTCTCTTCATTTCCCCCTTCTCTTGCCTTTCCCCCTCTTTATTTCCCCCCCTTTATTTCCCCCCCTTTATTTCCCCTTTTTGTCCCTATTTAATTCCTTTTCTCCCATTTCTTCCTCCCATTTCCCCCCTTTCTCCCCCTTCATTCTGCCCCCTTTTTGTCCCCCATTTTCTCCCCATTATTTCCCCCATTTTCTCCCCATTATTTCCCCCATTTTCTCCCCATTATTTCCCCCATTTTCTCCCCATTATTCCCCATTTTCTCCCCATTATTTCCCCCATTTTCTCCCCATTTTCTCCCCATTATTTCCCCCATTTTCTTCCCATTATTTCCCCCATTTTCTCCCCATTATTTCCCCCATTTTCTCCCCATTATTTCCCCCATTTTCTCCCCATTATTTTCCCCATTTTCTCCCCATTTTCTCCCCCATTTTCTCCCCCATTTTCTCCCCCATTTTCTCCCCATTATTTCCCATTTTCTCCCCATTTTCTCCCCATTATCTCCCCATTATTTCCCATTTTCTCCCCATTTTCTCCCCATTTTCTCCCCATTTTCTCCCCATTTTCTCCCCATTTTCTCCCCATTATTTCCCCGTTTCCCGGGCAGGGCCTGCTGACCCCTCTCTCTGCAGGAGGAAGAGGATGAAGGCCGGCTGCAGCATCGTGGACAAGCCCGAGGGAGGAGGGGGTAAGGAGCTCCCAGCCCCATTCCTGCTGCTTCTCTGGGATAAAAATCCCATAAACCCCAATTCCTGCTGCTTCTCCGGGATAAAAACCCCATAAACCCCAATTCCTGCTGCTTCTCTGGGATAAAAATCCCATAATCCCCAATTCCTGCTGCTTTCCTGGGATAAAAATCCCATAAACCCCAATTCCTGCTGCTTTCCCGGGATAAAAATCCTATAAATCCCATTTTCTGCTGCTTCTCTGGGATAAAAATCCCATAAACCCCAATTCCTGCTGCTTCTCTGGGATAAAAATCCCATAAACCCCAATTCCTGCTGCTTCTCTGGGATAAAAATCCCATAAATCCCATTTTCTCTTGCTTTTCTGGGATAAAAATCCCATTATCTGCTTCTTTCCCAGGATAAAATCCCATTTTTTGCTGCTTTCCCAGGATAAAATCCCTTTTTTTTTTGCTGCTTTCCCAGGATAAAAATCCCATTTCCTGCTGCTTTTCCAGGATAAAAATCCCATTTCCTGCTGCTTTTCTGGGATAAAAATCCCATAAATCCCATTCCTGCTGCTTTCCCGGGATAAAAATCCCATTTCCTGCTGCTTTCCCGGGATAAAAATGCCATTTTTGCTGCTTTTCCAGGATAAAAATATTTCCTGGGAATGCTGATCCCGCCTCTCCCACCATTCCCTGCTGGGAAAGAAACGAGGGTGGAGGTGCTGCCGTGAAAATTCAAATTATTCCTCCCTCCCCGGGGATGGGTTTGGGGTGGATTTGGGATTATTCCCTCCTGGGATTTGTGTCCTGGCAGGAATGTGGGCGGCACTGGGAAAAAAGGGGATTTTTCCCAAAAAAAAAAAAAAAAAAAATCAAAAACAGATTTTCCCCAAAATAAACCCCACCCCAAATCAGATTAAAAAAAAAAAAAAATCACCACCCCAAATCAGATTTTTCTCAAAATAAACCTCATGCCAAATCAGATTTTTTCCCCCAAAAAAGTCACCACCCAAAGTCAGGTTTTTTCCAAAATAAACCCCACCCCAAATCAGATTTTTCCTCAAAGAACCCCTGACCCCAAATCAGATTTTTCCCCAGAAAAAGTCACCACCCCAACTCAGATTTTTCCAAAAAAAGAACAAACCCCACTCCAAATTAGGACTTTTTTCTGCCTGAATTCCATCCCTGGGGGTTTGAATGGAATATTGAGCGGAATTCCAAAATTTATTTCACAATTTGGGGGGTTCTGAGTGTTTTTTTTTTTTTGGTGTCGTTTGGGTGGATTTTCCAAAGCAAAGGAGCTGAGAGGAGTCAGGAATGAGCAGCTGGGTGGGAATCTGGGATTCCCTGCTCCCACACAGAACACTGAATTCCACCCCAGGTTTCCAGGGTTTTTGGTGGTTTTTCACAGGTTTTTAGTGGGGTTTTTGTGGGTTTTGGGTGGATTTTCCAAGGAAACGGGGCTGAAATGAGTCAGAAACCTGGATCTCCCTGCTCCCACATGGAATATTGAAGGGAATTCCAGGCACCAGTGATTAATGGAATTCCAACCAAATTTTATCCATTTTTGGTGGTTTTTAGTGGGTTTTTGATGGTTTTGGGTGGATTTTCCAAGGAAATGGGGCTGAGATGAGTCAGAAGGATGGGAGACCTGGATCTCCCTGCTCCCACACAAAACACTGAACAGAATCCCAGCTCCTGCCCAAACCCCACTGATCTCCCATCACTCCCTAATTAACATTTCCCAGTTTTTTTCCTGTTTATTCCCATTTTTTCCCCATTTTCCCCCCTCCAAACGTTCCCACTTCCCCGAGTGGGCGTAGAGTCCACTCTACAGACAGAGTCCAGCCCTGGTTCCCCTCAGATCCAGCTGTGGCACAGATCCAGCTGTGGCACAGATCCAGCTGTGGCACCTTCATCCTGGAGCTGCTGCAGGAGGGGGAGCCCCCAAATCCCACCCGGGGCTGCCTCGGAGCGGGGCTTTTTGGGGTGTTTTGGGGTGTTTTGGGTGGATTTTGCAAGGAAACGGGGCTGGAAGGAGTCAGAAGGATGCGAGGCCTGGATCCCACACAAAACCCTGAACAGAATCCCACCTCCTGCCCTAAACCCTGAACAGAATCCCACCTCCTGCCCTAAACCCTGAACAGAATCCCACCTCCTGCCCTAAACCCTGAACAGAATCCCACCTCCTGCCCAGACCATGGAACAGAATCCCACCTCCTGCCCAAACCCTGAACAGAATCCCACCTCCTGCCCAAACCATTGAACAGAATCCCACCTCCTGCCCAAACCATGGAACAGAATCCCACCTCCTGCCCTAAACCCTGAACAGAATCCCACCTCCTGCCCTAAACCCTGAACAGAATCCCACCTCCTGCCCTAAACATGGAACAGAATCCCACCTCCTGCCCTAACCATGGAACAGAATCCCACCTGCTGCCCTAACCCTGAACAGAATCCCACCTCCTGTCCAGACCATGGAACAGAATCCCACCTCCTGCCCTAACCATGGAACAGAATCCCACCTCCTGCCCTAAACCCTGAACAGAATCCCACCTCCTGCCCTAAACCCTGAACAGAATCCCACCTCCTGCCCAAACCATGGAACAGAATCCCACCTGCTGCCCTAAACATGGAACAGAATCCCACCTCCTGCCCTAAACCCTGAACAGAATCCCACCTCCTGCCCAAACCATGGAACAGAATCCCACCTCCTGTCCTAACCATGGAACAGAATCCCACCTCCTGCCCTAAACATGGAACAGAATCCCACCTCCTGCCCTAACCCTGAACAGAATCCCACCTCCTGCCCTAACCCTGAACAGAATCCCACCTCCTGCCCTAAACCCTGAACAGAATCCCACCTCCTGCCCAAACCATTGAACAGAATCCCACCTCCTGTCCAGACCATGGAACAGAATCCCACCTCCTGCCCAGAACATGGAACAGAATCCCACCTCCTGCCCAAACCCTGAACAGAATCCCACCTCCTGCCCTAACCATGGAACAGAATCCCACCTCCTGTCCAAACCATGGAACAGAATCTCACCTCCTGCCCAAACCATGGAACAGAATCCCACCTCCTGCCCAAACCATGGAACAGAATCCCACCTGCTGCCCTAAACCCTGAACAGAATCCCACCTCCTGCCCTAACCCTGAACAGAATCCCATCTCCTGCCCTAACCCTGAACAGAATCCCACCTCCTGCCCTAACCATGGAACAGAATCCCACCTCCTGCCCAGAACATGGAACAGAATCCCACCTCCTGCCCAAACCCTGAACAGAATCCCACCTCCTGCCCTAAACCCTGAACAGAATCCCACCTCCTGCCCTAACCATGGAACAGAATCCCACCTCCTGCCCTAAACCCTGAACAGAATCCCACCTCCTGCCCTAACCATGGAACAGAATCCCACCTCCTGCCCTAAACCCTGAACAGAATCCCACCTCCTGTCCAAACCCCACTGATCTCCCGTCGTTCCCTAATTAACATTTCCCATTTTTTTCCCATTTTTTCCCCGTTTTTCCCCATTTTCCCCCCCCAAAGGCTACCACTTCCCCGAGTGGGCGTACAAGACGGAGTCCAGCCCGGGTTCCCGGCAGATCCAGCTGTGGCACTTCATCCTGGAGCTGCTGCAGAAGGAGGAGTTCCGGCACGTCATCGCCTGGCAGCAGGGCGAGTACGGCGAGTTCGTCATCAAGGACCCCGACGAGGTGGCGCGGCTCTGGGGGCGCCGCAAGTGCAAGCCCCAGATGAACTACGACAAGCTCAGCCGGGCCCTCAGGTCGGTGAAATTTGGGTGTTTTTCCTTTTTTTCCCCATGAAATCTTGGGATTTTTAAGTGGGATGTGATGGTGGTGTTGGCTGGGTTTAGGGTGGTGGGGTTGGCCCAGCTCCAACCAGATCAGATTCTCCCCAGAGAGAATCTGGGGTTTGGGGTGGTGGGGTTGGCGCGGCTCTGGGGGCACCACGAGTGCAAGCCCCACATGAACCACCCCAAGCTCAGCCAGGCTCTCAGGCTGGTGGAATTTCCCAGCAAAATTTGGAATTTTGGGCATTTCTGGGCTCATCTCTCCAGGTTTGGGGTGGTGGGGTTGGCCCAGCTCTGGGTTTTGCTGGCGCGGCTCTGGGAGCGCCCCAGATGAACTACAACAAGCTCAGCCGGGCCCTCAGGTCGGTGAAATTTGGGTGTTTTCCCTTTTTTTTCCCCATGAAATTTTGGGATTTTTAAGTGGGATGTGAGGGTTTGGGGTGGTGGGGTTGGCCCAGCTCTGGGGGCGCCGCAAGTGCAAGCCCCACATGAATTATGACAAGCCCAGCCGGACTCTTAGGCTGGTGGAATTTCCCAATAAAATTCAGAATTTTGGGCGTTTTTGGGTTCATCTCTCCAGGTTTGGGGTGGTGGGGTGGGCGCCACAAGTGCAAGCCCCACATGAACCACGCCAAGCCCAGCCAGGCTCTCAGAACAGCAGAATTTGGGGATTTTCATGGCTTTAACCCCATGGAACTTTGAGGTTTTTGAGTGGGATGTCGTGGTGCTGGGATTGGGTTTCGGTTTCGGTGGCGCAGCGCTGGGGGCACCAGAAATGCAAACCCCACATGAACTGTGACAAGCTCAGCTGGGCACTCGGGTGAAATTTGGGGATTTCTCCCTCAGAATTTGGAATTCCGGGGGTTTTTGGGCTCGTCGCTCATCTCTGGGCTTGGCCCAGCTCTGGGGGTGCCACAAGTGCAAGCCCCGCATGAACTGTGACAAGCTCAGCTGGGCTCTCAGAACAGCGGAATTTGGGGTTTTTTCTCTTTTTGTTTTCATGGAATTTTGGGGTTTTTCCAGCAGGATGTCATGCTGGTGTTTTCTCGTCCCTCAGGGTTTGGGGTGGTGGGACTGGTGTGGGGTTTAAGGTCCTTTTTTCACCCCAAAAACGTTCCTGGATTCCATTCAATTGGATTTCAGGAATAAACCCTCCCCTGGTCTGGGTAATTCCGTGGATTTCCCATCCCTGGGAGTGCCCAGTTCCAGTTGGAGCAACCTGGGAAGGTGGGAGCTGCCCCCGGCCCTGGGTTTTTAAGGGTGTTTGAGCTCTTTCCAACCCAAACCATCCCAGAATTCCATATTCTGGTTTAAACAGGAAATTAGGAAGGAATCCCTCAGGAATTCTGGATTTATAAGGATCTTTAAGCTCCATTCCAGCCCCAACCATTCCAAAATTCCGTATTTTGGTTTAAAAAAACAGGAAATTATGAAGGAATCCCTCAGGAATTAGGAAGGAATTCTGGATTTTTGAGTGCTTCAATCAGTGTTTTTCCATTTTTTTTTATTTATTCCCAGATATTACTACAACAAGAGGATCCTGCACAAGACCAAGGGCAAAAGATTCACCTACAAATTCAACTTTAACAAGCTGGTGATGCCCAATTATCCCTTCATCAACATCCGGCCCAATGGTGAGCCCCGGGAATTTGGGAATTGGGGAATTCCAAGTGGGAACGAGGGGGAAAAACCCCCAGGAATGTGGAATTTGTTTTTTTCCACAGCCAGCCTGGATAAAAAACCCAAAACCTGGGAGCAAATCCCGGCTGCTGTGGGGGATGTGGGCTCAGGGTTTATCTTTCCCCGGGGATTGTTGGGATTTGTGGGATAAGAGGATCAACCTTGGGATGCAATCCCGGAGTGGCTCAGGTGAGTTTATGGGGCCTTAGACAAATCCATGGCTTTTTCTGCCTTCTCCCCCCCTATTCCTGCTCCTTTTCAACCAAAAATTGCTCTTTTTCAACCCAATCCTGCCCCGGAGTGGGGAGGAATTCCATAGGGATGGCAGCGGTCCTGAAGGAAACCAGGAATTCCGTGGATTTTGACTAAAAATCAAAAATTTTTCCCTGGAGCAGAGAGGATAATGAGGAAGAGTTTGGGAACAGAGCATAAATGTCCCTTTTTTGCCCTAAAGCAGTTTTGCCAGGTTTATCCCAGAGTCAGCAGCTGTTTCTTGGGAAAAGTCTTTCCAGGGGGATTTTTGATGGAATTGAACCCCTAAGAGCCAAATTCCTATAGCTGGGGGGTTGTCCCGATCAGGCACGCTGGGAAAATGAATCCACAAAACCAGGAAATCCCTCTGGAAGTCAATATTCCCAGAAACTCCAAACTTTTCTCCTCACAAAATCTCAATTTAGAGGAGCCCGGCCTGGCACACTGCAGTGCAGGGCAAGGCCTGGAAGGCTGATCCAGCAGGGAAAAAAACAGGAAAAAAGCAGAAAAAGTGGGGAAATTGGTGATTATTTAATCCATAAAGATAGAAAACCCCCCTGAAAGTTAATATTCCCAGAAATTCCAAACTTTTCTCCTCACAAAATCTCAATTTAGAGCAACCGGGCCTAGCACAGGCTGCTGCAGGGCAAGGCCTGGAAGGCCGATCCAGCAGGGAAAAAAACAGGAAAAAAATCAGAAAAAAAGAGCAGGAAGAGTGGGGAAACTGGTGATTATTTAATCCATAAAGACAGAAAACCCCTCTGGAAGTTGTTATTCCCAGAAATTCTGAACTTTTCTCCACAAAAAAAATCTCAATTTAGCGGAGCTGGGCCTAGCACAAGCTGCTCCAGGGGAAAGCCTGGAGCACCAATCCAGCAGGAAAAAGAGCAGGAAAAGGAGGGAAATTGGTGATTATTGAATCCATAAAGATTAAAAAAACTGTCTGCAAGTCATTGTTCCCAAAAATTCCAAACTTTTCTCCACAAAAAAGTCCCGATTTGGAGGATCCTGATCCAGCTTCCTGGAACACCAATCCAGCGTGGAAAAAGCAGGGAAAACAGGGATAAAAGCAAGTTCTGTGTGGGGAAAAAAGGGATTTTTCGTCCGGCGCCGTCTCCGGGGCTGCCTCCCCTCCCTGAGGGAATCTCCGAGGTTTTGTTTTTCCAAGGCTCCGGGAAGGCCAAAAAAAACCCAAAAAAACAAAGGGAGAAATTCCTCCAGGTGTTGGTGTCTCCTTCACCTGTGTGGGCCCTGCTGGGGTTTGTTTTCTTTTCTTTTTTTTTTTTTTTTTCTTTTGGGAGGAGGGAATGTCTTTTCCAAGCCAAGGAACGGGGGTGGGAAGATATGTCTGGAGCTGTAATTCCGTAATTAACTGGGAGCAAACGAGTCCGGGCAGTTCCCAGCTCCCTCTCCCTGCTCCCTCCTGTCCCTAGGGCGCTTGGAAAAAAAAGAATTTGGGAGAATTTGGAATGCTCTCAGTTAATCCCAGCCCTTTTCATTCCCAGCGGGGCGGGGATTGGGATAGCAAACCTGGAATTTGGGGGTTTTCTCCAGGATTGTCCCCTCCCTCATGGAGATTTTTGGTGGGAAAAGGAGGTGGAAATAGGAGAGATTTGGGTGGGAGTTTGAAGGTTTGGGTGGGAATTTGAGGTATTTTTGTGGATCTTTGAGATACTTCATGGATTGATGAGATCACTCCTCAGAGGAGAGGTTTTTATGGATATCTGAGATATTTCTATGGATATTGGAAGTATTTCCATTGATATTGGACATATTTCCATGGGTATTTGAAACGTTTGCATGGATTGATGAAATTCCCCCTCAGAGAAGAGGTTTCCATGGACATTGAAGATATTTCCATGGATTGCTGAGATCCCCTCTCAGATGCGACATTTCCATAGATATTTGAGCTTTTTCCGTAGGTATTTGAGATATTTCCATGGTGGATATTTCAGACATTTCCATGGATTGATGAGATCCCCCCTCAGAGAAGAGATTTCAATGATTGAGTTTTTCCCATGGATATTTCAGACATTTCCGTTGATATTTCGAGACATTTCTGTGGATATTTCAGACATTTCCATGCATTGATGAGATCCCTGCTCAGATGAGATATTTCCATGGATATTTGAGTTTTCTCCATGGATATTTCAGACATTTCCATGGATTGATGCGATCCCCCCTCAGAGAAGAGATTTCCCTGGATATTTGAGACATTTCCCTGGATATTTCAGACATTTCCATGGACTGCTGAGATCCCCTCTCAGATGAGATATTACCATGGATATTTCAGACATTTCCGTGGATATTTCAGACATTTCCGTGGATATTTCAGACATTTCCACGGCTAGACGCCACCCCTCCTCAGAGCAGCCATTCGGGTGGACATTTCCAATACTCCCCCACATTTCCAACCTCTCCCCACAGACTCCAACCACCTCACGCCCCGGCACCTCCCCTCCACCTCGCGCCCCCCAAAGCCCCTAACTCTTTTATTTCTCCCCATTTTGCAGGCGTGGTTCCGCAGAGCGCCCCGCCCGTGCCCACGGCCTCCTCCCGTTTCCATTTCCCCCCTCTGGAGCCGCACTCTCCCACCGAGGAGGGCCCGGGCCGCTTCGCTGCGGCCTCGCTGCTGCCGCCTCACGCCGAGCCGGCGCTGGCGGACCCCGACCGCAAAGCGGAGCCCGCCGAGCTGGAGGAGAGCGCCCCGGACTGGCGCCGGGACCTGCTGGCCCCGCCACACGCTGCCGCGGCCACGGCGGGGCCCAAGCGCAAGCCCGAGGTGGTGCTGCCGCTCTTCTCCCGGCCCGGCATGTTCCCCGAGCACCCTCACAGCCCCTTCGCCGTGTCGCCGCTGCCGGGCCGCCCCGGCGTGCTCAACGTGCCCATCTCGCCGGCGCTGTCGCTGACCCCCACGCTCTTCTCCTACAGCCCTTCGCCAGGGCTCAGCCCCTTCGCCGCCGCCGGCAGCAGCTGCTTCTCCTTCAACCCCGAGGAGATGAAGCACTACCTGCACTCGCAGGCCTGCTCCGTGTTCAACTACCACCTGAGCCCGCGGACTTTCCCCCGCTACCCGCTGGTGGTGCCGCCGCTGCAGTGCCCGGTGCCGCTGGAGGAGCAGCCGCAGTTCCCCATCAAGCTGCAGCCGCCGCCCGCCGGCCGCAAGAACCGCGAGAGGCTGGAGAGCCCCGAGGGCGGCGCCGCCAACAGCAACCCCGAGCCGCCCCGCGTCAAGGTGGAGCCGCCGCCCGACAAGGACGAGGAGGAGGACGAGGAGGAGAAGCCGGAGAAGCGGGAGGAAGAGGAGGAGGAGGAGGAAGAAGAGGAGAAGGCCGCGGTTTTTGCCCGCCCGGCGGCTCCGGCGTGGGTGCCGGTGCCCGCTCAGCCCGGCGGCTCCGGAGAGGAGAATGTGGAGAAAGCAGCCCGGGATTGCCCCGGCGATGCCGCGGGGCAGGAGAGGAGGGAGGACGCCCTGATGCCCCCCAAGCTGCGGCTGAAGCGGCGCTGGAACGGAGATTCCCGGCAGGAAATGCCCGAGGAGCCCCGGCCCAACGGGATCTGGCACCTGCCCAAAGCCGTGGCCGCCGCCTCCGACACCTAATCCCGGCTGGAACAAACAAACAACAACAAAAACAAAACAAAACCTTGGAAAACACCCGGAGGAGAAATCCGTGTATTTATGTAGCAAGGTTGCAGAGCAGTTCGGGACAAGGGCGGGGAGGGGGGCGCGGGGTAGGGCCGGGGTTTTTGGGGATTTCGGGGGTGGGAGCAGGGAGGGGGGCGGGCAGCTTCGGCCTTTGTGTTGTTTCTGTTGTTGACTTGCAGGTGAAGACGCAGCCGGAATTCCCGGAATTCCCGCTCGCTTTTCCCGGGAAAAGCCGGCTCGAGCTCCAGGACTGGCACGGAGGAATTCCAGGCTCGGGGCTTTTTGGGACACCGGGAATCTCCACATCCAGGGGGGGATTTTTTGGGATTTTTCGGTTTTTTTTTAACGGATGCGAGGTTTCCCCGGCCATCCAGGAGCTGGTTTGGTTCATTTTTTGGGGTTTTTGTTGTTGTTTTTTTTTTGGTTTTCGGTTTGGTTTTTTTTTTTTTTTTTTGGGAAAAGGAGGAGCTTGGGAATTTTGCATCGGGAATTTTGCACTGTCCACGGAGCGGGGTTGGGGCGGGGGGAAGAGGATTCAGGAAAACTCGGAAAATCGGGATGGAGGCCGCGTCGTTCCCGGCGGATTTCCGGGGAAAATTCCCCTTTTCCCGCCTTTTTTTCTCTCTCTCTCTCTCTCTCGCAGAAGCCATGAGCAAAACTCTCCAAACTTTTTCAGGGAATGGGAACGGGAATAACACAAAATTAACCGGATGCCTTTAATCCTAACGCATTAAAAATGTTGGGGTTTGGTTTTTTTTTTTCTCGTTTTCGTGTGCCCGGAGCGGGAGGTGTTTTTTTTTTTCCCCCCCGCTGCGGAATCCGTGTGGGTGGAATTTTTGGGAATGCTTGGAAGGAGCGCTGGAATGATTGTGGTGAGTCCCGGGAACGCCGGAATTCCCGGCGCCATTCCCAGATTTTTGGACCCTCCCCCTTTCTCCCCGTTTGACTCATGCCTTAAAGAAAAAACAAAACAAAAAAAAAAACAAAAAAAAACAACAAACCACGTTTGGACTTTTTCTGGGAATTTCGTTTCTGGGAGCGCTCGGATTCCGTGGATCCTTCCCGGATTTTGGGGGGCGATCCCGACTCCCGCCGTTCTCCCGAGGCTCTGGATCATCGTGCTCCCAGCAGGAGGAGCCCCCCGGAATTCCCAGGGATTCGCTCTCGGAGCACAAACGTCGGGAATCCCGGGCCGGGGGCGGAAAATTCCCTGCTGGAGGAAGAACCCCGGGAGCGGCTCCCAAAGCCCCGGCCCGGCCGGGTTCGGGAGCCTTGGAATGTGGAGCTCAAAGAACTTGGGGTGGAAAAACCCCTGGATTATCCCAAAAAAAACCCACAAAAAAAACAAAACAAAACAAAAAAAACCCCGGAGAGGGCGCAAGGACGAACTCAGGAATTACACGAGGAGGCCTTTCCCGGAATTCCCGCCGCCGATCCCAAATCCAAGTGCCGGAACCGTCAGGAAAAACAAACACAAAAAGGGGGGGAAAAACCGGAATTTCCCCCCCCCCCCTTCCGATCCTTCGGATTCGAGCCCGCGGGAAGAGAAGGAAGAAAGTTGGAATTTTTGTGGCTTTAAAAAGGAATTTTTGGGATTGGGGGTTTTTTGGGAAGGGTGGGAATGTTGGGGTTTTTGGTTTTTGTTTTTCACAGCCATTGCACTGCAAAAAAAAAAAAAAAAAGGAAAAAAAAAATGAAAAAAAAAAAGAAAATAAAAATCAAAAACTTGGGAGAGTTCAGGGAATTCCGGACTCAGGACGACGGATCCGGCGCCTCTCGGGAATTCCAGAATTCCCAACGGAGCCCGGGAGGAGGAAGAAAAAATAAAAGCAGGAAGAGGAAGGAAAAAAAAAAAAAAGGAGGAAGAGCAGAAGGAAAACGTTTAAAAAAAAATGGATTTAAAGGAAAAAAACAAAAATCAACCAGATCAAAATTTTATGGAGAAAAAAAAATCGGAAGTTTCAAGGAAAAATTCCTAAAATTCCAGCGTGCCAAACCATTTAATAGAAAACAAACCCTCGGGAAGTTGGGAATGGTTGGAATTCTCTCCTGGATGAATTTGCCCCGGAGCATGATCCCGTTTTTTTCCAGCCGTTTTGTTTTTTGTTAATTTCGCTTCTTTTTCGTAGCAAATCCGTAGGAAAAATGTAAAAAAAATGACAAAAAAAGAAAAAAGACTTTGGATGGGACAGCCCCAAAAAGGGGGAATTTCTGGGGAGGAATTTCCCCGAAAGGAGGAAAAGGAGGAAAAATCCAACAGCATTAATGGGGTTGTCCCGGATTTTTTTATTTATTCCATAATTATTTAGAGGTTTTTTTATTATTTTAAGCTGTTTTTTTTCCGTTGGTTTCTGTTCTTTTTTTCGCGTATCTGCATCCTGGTGGGATTGAAAAAAAAAAACCAGGAATTTTCTCTCAGTTGAAATCATCAAAAATCCGGAAACACTTTGGATTTTCCGGGGAAAAACTTTGATTTTTTTTTTTTAGCGCTTTTTAAACCAATATTTACGCTTTTCTTTGGGTTCGAAAAACCCCTTTTTCGAGGGATTTCGAGGGATTTGAACTCTCCCCGGTGGGAATCCGGCAGGAATCCATCGGGAAAATTGATGGAATTTGGGATGGGAAGCGTGGCTTTGTACATAGGGTGTAAAGTAGAGGGGCAAAAAAACAAAAAAAAGACAAAAAATCCGAAATTTGTGCCTTTAAAAAATTCCGATTTCTATAAAAATCAGATTTAAAAAAAGGGTTGCATATATATATTATATATATATATGATGGAGTGCTAGAGAAATTTATGGATAATATACATATTTTTTTCCAGGGGTATCCCATAGCTCCGTATTTTGTTATGGAAGTTGAAAAAAAAAAAAACGGAAAAAAGGAAAAAAAAAAAACCTGAAAAATAAAAGTATTTTACCTCGAATTCAAAACGTTAAATAAAAACCTTTTAACAGAGAGGGCTCGCTGGTTTCTTTGGGGCTTTTGGGGGTTTTTTTGCAGTTTGGGATGAGGGAGGAGCCGAAATTTTGGGGAGGGGCGTTCAGGGGTTCCCTGGATCCCAAAAATTCCCGAGGGTCTGGGGGTTCTGGCTGTGGGGTTTGGGGGTTTTGGGTGTCCCCAAACCTTCGGTGTCCCCATGTCCCCAAACCCTCAGTGTCCCCATGGGTGTCCCCAAATCCTCGCTGTCCCCAAATCCTCGCTGTCCCCATGTCCCCACACCCTGAGGTCACCCCGTCTCCCCTCAAACCCTCACTGTCCCCATGTCCCCTCAAACCCACACTGTCCCCATGTCCCACACCCCGAGGTCACCCCGTGTCCCCTCAAACCCTCACTGTCCCCATGTCCCCACACCCCGAGGCCTCCCTGTGTCCCCTCAAACCCACACTGTCCCCATGTCCCCACACCCCGAGGCCTCCCCGTGTCCCCTCAAACCCTCACTGTCCCCATGTCCCCCTCCCTCACTGTCCCCGTTACCTCCCACACCCCCAGGACATCATGTGCCCCTCAAATCCTCACTGTCCCCATGGGTGTCCCCCACATCCCCGTGTCCCCCGCACCCCGAGGTCACCGTGTGTCCCCTCAAGCCCACACTGTCCCCTCTGTCTTCCACACTCCGAGGTCACTGCGTGTCCTCCACACTCCGAGGTCACTCAGCGTCTCCTCAAATCCTCACTGTCCCCATTACCCCCCGCACCCCGAGGTCATCGTGTCCCCCTCACTGTCCCGTGTCCCCTGCACCCCGAGGTCACCGTGTTCCCCCTCACTGTCCCCTCTGTCCCTCACACCCCGAGGTCACTCTGTGTCCCTCACACCCCGGGGTCACCGTGTCCCCTTCACTGTCCCGTGTCCCCCGCACCCCGAGGTCACTCTGTCCCCTCAGATCCTCACTGTCCCCTGTGTCCCCTCACCTCCCCACATCCACACTGTCCCCGAGGTCACTCTGTCCCCTCACACCCGCACTGTCCCCTGTGTCCCCTCACCTCCCCACATCCACACTGTCCCTGTGTCCCCCGCAGCCCGAGGTCACTCGGTGTCCCCTCAAACCCGCACTGTCCCGAGTTCCCCACACCCCGAGGTCACCGTGTGTGCCCTGCACGCCGAGGTCACCATGTCCCCTTGGCTGTCCCGAGGTCACTCCGAGTCCCCTCACGCCCCCACATCCACACTGTCCCCATCACCCCCGCGGTCCCTCAGGGTCCCCTCAGGGTCCCCTCCGTGCCCCGCATGCCGGGGCCGCCCCGCGCCGCCGCCCGCCCGCCGCCCCCCTCGCCGCGGGCGCTGCCCCGCCGTGCCGGGCGCGGGGGGCCGGGCGAGCCCGGGGATTGGGAGCGGCCTCCAGGCCTCTCCCTCAGCCCGGCCCCCGCGGCGGGAGGGGGAGCCCCGCTCGGCCGGGCCGGCACCGAACCGCAGCTCGGGGGGGGTCGCTCGGGGCCCCGCGGGGCTCGCTCGGGGCCCCCCGAGGCCGCCGCTGCAGCCGCCGGGGCCGGGCATGGTGGCGGGGGCGGCCGGAGCGGGGCGGCGGCTCCGGGCACAGCCCTGACCGAGCTCCACCATGAGCGTGCGGCCTCCGCAGGCCCCGGACAGGTACGGGCTGAGGGGAGACCCCCGCGCCGGGCAGGGCCGAGGGGCTGCGGGGCCCAAAGGGGGGAACGGGGACGGGGCTCGGCCCGGGGGGGAGAACCCGCCGCGAGTTCTGAGGGGGGGACGCGGCTCTGGGGGGAAACCGGGGGGATTTGGGGGCGCGGGGAGCGGGGAGGGGGCTCGGCTGCTCCGAGGGGGGACGGCGGCGGTTTGGGGTGAAATTCGGGGGTTTTGGGGCTCACAGGAGGGGGCTCGGCTCGTGCGGGAGCCCACACCCGGTCCCTGCAGGGGTTTGGGGTGAAATGCCGGGATTTGGGGCGAAACGCCGGGATTTGGGGTGAAATGACGCCATTTGGGGTGTTTTGGGGTGAAATTCCGGGATTTGGGGTGAAATGCCGCGATTTGGGGTGTTTTGGGGTGAATTGCCGGGATTTGGGGTGAAATGCCGCGATTTGGGGTGTTTTGGGGTGAATTGCCGGGATTTGGGGTGAAATGCCGCGATTTGGGGTGTTTTGGGGTGAATTGCCGGGATTTGGGGTGAAATGCCGCGATTTGGGGTGTTTTGGGGTGAATTGCCGGGATTTGGGGTGAAATGCCGGGATTTGGGGTGAAATGCCGGGATTTGGGGTGTTTGGGGGTGAATTGCCGGGATTTGGGGTGAAATGCCGCGATTTGGGGTGTTTTGGGGTGAAATTCTGGGATTTTGGGGCTCTGGGAGGGGGCTCTGCTCGTCCCGGAGCCCTCACCCCAAGTCTCAGGGGAAAAGCGTCGATTTGGGGTGAAATTTTGGGATTTAAGGGTTTGGAGGAGGGGGCTCAGCTCGTCCTGGACCCCCCACCCCGCCCCTGCAGGGATTTGGGGTGAAATTCGGGGATTTTGGGGCTCTGGGAGGGGGCTCAGCCCGGTCTGCTCCTCCTGTCTGCTCTGCCCCACGTCAGCGGTGATTTGGGGTGAAACTCTGGGATTTTGAGGTGAAAATCTGGGATTTTGGGGCTCTGGGGGTTCAGGGGAAGGGATTTAGATCAGGGTGGAGCTCCTGCCCCGTCCCTGCAGTGCTTTGGGGTGAAATGCTGCGATTTTGGGGTGAAATTCTGCGATTTTGGGGGTTTGGGGGATCTGGGAGGGATCTCAGGATGACCTGAGCCCTCACCCCATTCCCTGGGGGGAAAAGATGGGAATTTGGGATAAAATTCTGGGATTTTGGGAATTCTGGGGGGGCTCAGCCCAGCCCAGGACCCCCCACCCCATCCTTGCAGCGTTTTGGGATAAAACTCCTGGATTTGGGGAGTGTGGGGGGGAATATCCCAAACCCTTCTGATTTTTGGGATATTTCCAGTATCCGTCACTGGGAATTGGCTTTTTCCCCGTTTGTTTTGCTCCATTTTAAGCCAAATTTGGGGATTTTTTTTTCTTTTTGGTGGGATAAACCCTTGGAAAAGCCTGGAAGGTTTTTCTGGGATAAATTCAGGAATTTTTCTGAGGATTCCTGGATTGGGATCCCTGCTGCAGCCACGGCGTTTCCCACATGGATTTGGGTGGAAAATGAGGAGTTTTGGGGCCCTGGGAGAGAAGCAGATCCCAGGAATTTCTGGGGATCATTTTCCCACCAAATTCCCAGGGTTTGTTTTTTTTTTTCCTGCTTTTTCCATCCCAAAGGATTCCAGGATTCCCTGGCCTGGTTTATTTGGGATTCCGGGGTAAATCCCGGATCCTATCCCAGGTTATCCCACAGATTCCCATCCCTGGGATGGTGGGAATGTCCCTGGGGTTGGAATCAGGGTGGGATTTTCTGGGATTTAAGGATCTTTTCCACCCCAAAGGATTCCCAGGCCTGGTTTATTTGGGATTCCAGGGTAAATCCCGGATCCTATCCCAGGTTATCCCGTGGATCCCTGGGATGGTGGGAATGTCCCTGGGGTTGGAATCAGGGTGGGATTTTCTGGGATTTAAGGATCTTTTCCACCCCAAAGGATTCCCAGGCCTGGTTTATTTGGGGTTCCGGGGGTAAATCCCGGATCCTATCCCAGGTTATCCCACAGATTCCCATCCCTGGGATGGTGGGAATGTCCCTGGGAGTGGAATCAGGGTGGGATTTTTTGGGATTTAAGGATCTTTTCCACCCCAAAGGATTCCCAGGCCTGGTTTATTTGGGATTCCGGGGTAAATCCCGGATTTTATCCCAGGTTATCCCACAGATTCCCATCCCTGGGAGGCCCAGCTCCAGCCCAGGGCTCAGGGCGAGGTTTCCCTCCCTCTCCCCGGGAGTTTTGGGATCGCTCCCGGCCACGGAATCCCGCGGCTTCCCCCGGGCCAGGGGATTCCAGGAGCCGGAATTCCCGGCCCAACCGGCCCTGCCGCTTTCCCAGCTTTTCCAGGAGCGGCTCCCGTTAATCATTACCCCAGCGCCGGGAGCGGCTTCCTGCAGAATTCCCGAAAGATAAAACCCCACCCCAACTGCAAGAACCGGGAAAGGTTCCACGATTCCCAACGTTTGGGGTCGCTCCGGGCGGCGTCATCCCCTTGGGATCCCTTCCCAAAAAAGGGTTTGGGATTCCCAGCTGGAAAATCCCACAGAAACCCGCGATAAACCACGTTTAAAAACAGCAAAAATGGGGGAAAATTCCCATTTCCCAACACTTCTGACCAGTGGGTTCCTGCCTGAAACAGGATTGGAATTCCCAGCTGGAAAATCCCATGGAAACCTGGGATGAACCAGGGTTTAGAGCAGGAAAAATGGGGGAAAATTCCCATTTCCCAACATTTCTGACCAGTGGGTTCCTGCCTAAAACAGGATTGGGATTCCCAGCTGGAAAATCCTACAGAAACCTGGGATGAACCACATTTAAAGTGGGAAAAATGGGGGGGAAAAAAATCCCATTTCCCAACATTTCTGACCCCTGGGTTCCTTCCCACAATGGGATTGGGATTCCCAGCTGGAAAATCCCATGGAAACCTGAGATAAAGCAGGGTTTAGAGCGGGAAGAATGGGAAAAAAATCCCATTTCCCAACACTTGTGACCGCTGGGCTCCTCCCCAGAGCAGGATTGGGATTCCCAGCTGGAAAATGCCCGGGAAAGCCGGGATGAGCCGGGGTTTGAAGCGGGGAGAATGGGGGAAATTCCCGTTTTTCCTGTGCCTGTCCCTGGTGCTCGTGCAGGGAGCGCAGCGGAGCCGCAGCCCCCGGCAGGGAGGGAACCAAATGTTGCAAATCCCAGCAGAAAATTCCGGCGGGACCCGAACTCCCGGGATTCCTCCCAGAACTCGGCGGCCGCGCTCGGAATGTGGGGGGAAAAAAAAAAAAAATTATTTCCCTGGGAGATCCCTGAGGTTTCGGGAATTTGGGAATCTAAAGGACAGAATTCCCACGTTCCCGTTCCCCGTGGGATTTGGGAATTTGGGAATCTAAAGGACAGAATTCCCACCTTCCCGTTCCCCGTGGGATTTGGGAATTTGGGAATCATTTCCATGAAAATCTGGGGGGGTTTTGGGAACCTTGGCCCCTGGGAGAGCCCTGGGGGAGATTCCCAGATCCCAAAAAAAACTGGGAATGACTGGGAGGGGTTGGGAGCAGCTTGGAAGGGTTTGGGATGCAGGGAAAAGCTGGGAACTGCGGGATTATCCTGCAGCATTCCCGGTAAAAACACCTGGGAATTGTACGGGGAAAACCCCCCAGCTGCCCCTGGAATTCTGGTTTTCCTCGGAAAACCTCTGAGTGGTCAGAAATGTTGGAAAATGGGATTTTTTTTCCCCCCAACTTTTTCCTCCTTCCAGCCCTGGTTTATCCCATGTTCTGTGGGATTTTCCAGCTGGGAATTCCAAACCTGCCGTGGGGAGGAACCCAGTGGGCAGAAATGTTGGGAAAAGGGGAATTTTTTTCCCATTCCAAGCTCCAATTTTCTGGTAATTTTGGATCTTTGGGAGCTGGGAAGGAACCCAATGGGCAGAAATGCTGGGAAGAGGGAATTTTTTCCCAATCCAAGCTCCAATTTTTTGTGAATTTTGGATATTCTGGGAGGCAGGAAGGGAGGGCAGGGCTGGGGTCCCTCCGGAGGCGCCCCTGGAATGGGAATTGTGGGAATTGTGGGAATTGTGGGAATTGCCGTGGCTGGGCCGCCCCCAGGCAATTAAGGAGCTTTAATTAAGCCGAATTAAGCGACTTTTTTATAGCCTGGTTAAGCCCCGGCTGCTTCCAGAGGGGCTGGAGAAGCCCCGGGATCCTGGGGCGCCCCTGGCTGGGATCTGGGCACCCCTGGATTGCGGCTGTTATGGGAAATCCCCTCGGGAACACCACGGAGCCCCGAGTGCGGGGATTTTGGGATGAAAACCGGGAATTTTGGGGGGACAGCAGGGGCTGACCTGGCCCCGGCCTGGTGGATAATGCCGAGGTTAATCCCGATTTTCCTGCGGATTGGCCGGGAACGGCCAGGGCAGCGCCCGGGGCTGGGGCTGGGACAGGGGCTGGGAAATCCTCGGGGGCTTTTCCTGGGATCTCTGCCCTGGGGGCTGATCCCGGAGAAAAGGGGGAGCCAGGGGGAATCTGGGATCTGATCCCGGAGAAAAGGGGGATCCAGGGGGGATCTGGGATCTGATCCTGGAGAAAAGGGGGATCCAGGGGGGATCTGGGATCTGATCCTGGAGAAAAGGGGGAGCCAGGGGGGTCTGGGATCTGATCCCGGAGAAAAGGGGGATCCAGGGGGGGATTTGGGATCTGATCCTGGAGAAAAGGGGGAGCCAGGGGGGATCTGGGATCTGATCCCAGGGGGAATTTGGGATCTGGTCCCAGAGGGGGATTTGGGATCTGGTCCCAGGGAATGGGGCAGGACAAGAGGGAACGGCCTCGAGCTGTGCCAGGGCTGGAAATTTGGGATGGTTTTTCCATGGAAAAAGGGTTGGGAAGCGCCGGAAGGGGCTCAGGGAGGGAAAATTCCCCATCCCTGGAACCTTCCAAGGAATTCCTGGAGATCCCTCTGGATCTTCCAGAGTGCCTGGGGGTGTCCTGGGAGTGCCCAGGGGTCATCACCTGGCCTGGGAGTCACCAGGGGTCACTCTGGCTGTCCTGGGCCATGTCCGTCTGTCCTGGGCCATGTCCAGATGTCCTGGGAGTGCCCAGGGGTCATCACCTGGCCTGGGAGTGACCAGGGGTCACTCTGGCTGTCCTGGGTCACGTCCGTCTGTCCTGGGCCGTGTCCATCGGTCCGGGCGTGCCCGGGGCCGTGTCCGTCTGTCCTGGGCCGTGTCCGGGGCTGTGTCCGTCTGTCCTGGGCCATGTCCATGTGTCCTGGGCTGTGTCCATCTGTCCGGGGCTGTGTCCATCTGTCCGGGGCTGTGTCTGTCTGTCCGGGGCTGTGTCCGTCTGTCCTGGGCCATGTCTGTGTGTCCGGGGCCGTGTCCGTCTGTCCGGGGCTGTGTCCGTCTGTCCGGGGCCGTGTCCGTCGGTCCGGGGCCGTGTCCGTCTGTCCGGCCGTGCCCGGGGCCGCTCCCCGTTGCCTCCGTGCCGAGCTCCCGTGTCCTGCCCAGGTTGAGCAGCCTCTCCTCGGCCCTGGGCGATTCCCCCGCGGAGCGAAGGGCGCCCGGGCCCCAGCGGCAGCCGCCGGACGCCTCCGCGAGCACAGGTGGGAACCGGGCCTGGAATTCCGGGAACGCTCAGGGAACGCAGAGGGAACTCACTGGGCACTGAGAGGGCACTGAGAGGGCACTCGGGGCCAGGCTGTGCGTCCAGATCTTCCTGGGCTCTTGGAACTTTGGGATTTGGGGTCCCATAGGGGGGAATGGGGGGCTGGGGACAGGAGATCATGGTCAGGGGTGGACAGTGACCACAGGGTCAGAGTGGTCAGGACAGTGACCACAGGGTCAGGATAGACAATGACCACAGGGTCAGGGGTGGACAGTGACCACAGGGTCAGAGTGGTCAGGACAGTGACCACAGGGTCAGGATAGACAATGACCACAGGGTCAGGATGGACAGTGACCACAGGGTCAGGATGGACAATGACCACAGGGTCAGGGTGGTCAGGACAGTGACCACAGGGTCAGGATGGACAATGACCACAGGGTCAGGGTGGACAGTGACCACAGGGTCAGGGTGGTCAGGACAGTGACCACAGGGTCAGGATGGACAATGACCACAGGGTCAGGGTGGTCAGGACAGTGACCACAGGGTCAGGATGGACAATGACCATAGGGTCAGGGTGGACAGTGACCACAGGGTCAGGGTGGTCAGGACAGTGACCACAGGGTCAGGATGGACAATGACCACAGGGTCAGGGTGGTCGGGACAGTGACCCCGAGGCGTTGCAGGCCCTGGAACTGGGGGGTTCCTCGGAGCCAAACCCAGAGTCTGGAGCCTCACTGCCTCCTCTTCCTCCTGTCCCTGTGTCCGTGTGTCCCCGTGTGTCCGTGTCTGTCTGTCCGTGTGTCCGTGTGTCTGTGTCCGTGTGTCCCTGTGTCTGTCTGTCCGTGTGTCCGTGTGTCCCGCGGTGCCCAGGGCTGGTGCAGCGCTGTGTCATCATCCAGCGGGACCAGCATGGCTTCGGCTTCACCGTCAGCGGCGACCGCGTGGTGCTCGTGCAGTCCGTGCGGCCCGGTGGGTGCGGCTGGACATGGGCTGGACACGGGGTGGACACGGGCTGGACACGGGGTGGACACTGCTGGACACGGGGGTGGACACAGGGTGGACACGGGGATGGACATGGGGAGGGACATGGGGATGGACACTGCTGGATATGGGGTGGACACGGGGATGGACACAGCTGGACACAGCTGGACACGGAGATGGACATGGGGGTGGACACGGGGATGGACACGGGATGGACACGGGGATGGACATGGGATGGACACTGGGATGGACACAGGGATGGACACTGCTGGACACGGGGATGGACACTGGGATGGACACGGGGTGGACACGGGGATGGACACAGCTGGACATGGCTGGACATGGGATGGACACTGGGATGGACACGGGGATGGACATGGGATGGACATGGGATGGACACTGGGATGGACACGGGGTGGACACGGGATGGACACGGGGATGGACACTGCTGGACATGGGGATGAACACAGGGATGGACACGGGGTGGACATGGGGATGGACACGGGGTGGACACAGGGTGGACACTGCTGGACATAGGGTGGACACAGGGATGGACATGGGATGGACATGGGATGGACACTGCTGGACATGGGATGGACACTGCTGGACATGGGGATGGACACAGGGATGGACACTGCTGGACATGGGGATGGACACAGGGATGGACACGGAGTGGACACTGCTGGACAAGGGGATGGACAATCCCCAGGGGTCCCCTCATCCACCCCCAGCCTCAGCCTGAGGGAGAAGATGTTGGGAAAATGAGGGAACGTGGTGGGAAAATGGGGGGAGAAAAGTGGCAGGAAAATGGGGGAGGAAGGTGTTTTTCCTTGGGAAATGTCCCAGTTTTGGGGAGTTTTGCTCCGGGATTGGAAGGGACGGGGCTGGGGGTGGGGAAGCCCCCGTGGAACATTCCGGAGTCGCTCTGGGGCCCGCCCTGACCCCGCTGTGTGCAGGTGGGGCTGCCATGAGGGCCGGCGTGCAGGAGGGCGACCGCATCCTCAAGGTGGGCGCTCCTGGATCCCGGGAAACTCCCGCATTCCCAATCCCCGGAAAATTCCCTCATTCCCAGCCCCCTCCCCACATTCCCAGGGGAAATTCCTGGGTAAATTCCCGTTTTCCCAGCCCTTTCCCAGCCCTTTCCCGGCCGTTGCAGGTAAACGGGACAATGGTGACCAACAGCTCCCACCTGGAGGTGGTGAAGTTGATCAAGTGTGAGTTGGGATGGGATGGGATGGGATGGGATGGGATGGGATGGGATGGATGGGATGGGATGGGATGGATGGGATGGGATGGGATGGGATGGGATGGGATGGGATGGGATGGGATGGATGGGATGGGATGGATGGGATGGGATGGGATGGGATGGGATGGGATGGGATGGGATGGGATGGGATGGGATGGGATGGGATGGGGTGGGATGGGATGG
The DNA here is from genome assembly GCF_023055355.1 of Agelaius tricolor. NCBI lineage: Eukaryota > Metazoa > Chordata > Aves > Passeriformes > Icteridae > Agelaius > Agelaius tricolor. Next base: position 1,379,456 of record NW_027269329.1, read on the forward strand.
GATGGGATGGGATGGATGGGATGGGATGGGATGGGATGGGATGGGATGGGATGGGATGGGATGGGATGGGATGGGATGGGATCCATCCTTTGGGAATTTGGGGGGAGCCTGGAAGTGTTCCCAGCCCTTTTCCCCTCGTTTTCCCAGGAAATCCTTCATCCCAAATTCTCCCTGGAAATGCTTCCCACTCCCAGTTCTCCCGGAAATTTTTCCTGGAATTTTTTTTTCCTTGGAAATCCTCCCTGGAAATCCTTCTCACCTCTTTTCCCAAGTTTTTCCTGGGAATCTTTCTCACCCCAGATATTTCTTGGAAATCCTTTCCCCCCCCATTTTCCTGGAAATCCTCCTGGCTCCCTTTCTCCAATTGCTTTCTTGGAGTCCCCCTCATCACCCCTGATCCCGGATTTTTCCAGAAACCCTTCCCGCCCCTGTTCCTCCCGGAGTTTTCCCCTCGTTGTGGATTTTCCCCACAGATCCCCCCTCACATTTCCTTTATCCCGGGCTGTCCCTGGGCGCTCCCCTGACATTCCCGTGTTCTGTTCCCAGCCGGTGCCTACGTGGCCCTGACCCTGCTGGGGTCCCCGCCGGGCCCCGTGGGGGTCCCGGGCCCCCAGCAGGAGCCGGAGCCCCCGGGCTGTGCCCCGGGCGCCCCCCAGCGCATCACGGAGCCCCGGCCGCTGCAGGTGAGGCCCGGCCCCGGGGCTGCCCAGGAGAGCCCCGGAGAGCCCCGGAGCCCCTGAGGGGATCCCATTGTCCCCATTGTCCCCATTGTCCCCATGGTCCCCATTGTCACCATGGTCCCCATGGTCCCCATTGTCACCATTGTCACCATTGTACCCATGGTCCCCATTGTCCCCATTGTCCCCATTGTCCCCATTGTCACCATTGTCCCCATGGTCCCCATTGTACCCATTGTCACCATGGTCCCCATTGTCCCCATTGTCCCTATTTTTGTTCCCATCCCCATTGTCCCCATTCTTGTTTCCATTCCCATTGTCCCCATTCCCAGTGCCATTCCCATTATTCCTATTATTCCCATTATCCCACTATTCCCATTATCCCATTTCCCCATTCCCACCATTCCCACTATCCCGTTATTCCCATTATTCCCATTATTCTCATTATTCTGTTATTCCCACTGTTCCCACCATTCCCATTGTCATTCCCGTTATTCCCATTGTCATTCCCATTATTCCCATTGTCATTCCCGCTGTCATTCCCGCTGTCATTCCCGTTATTCCCATTGTCATTCCTGTCATTCCCATTGTCATTCCCGCTGTCATTCCCGGTGCTCTCCCTCTGGCGCTGCAGGACCCCGAGGTGCAGAAGCACGCGGCGCAGATCCTGCGCAACATGCTGCGCCAGGAGGAGGCCGAGTACCAGGTACTGCCACCCTGCACTTTTCCCTTTGGGGCTGGTTTGGGCTGGTTTGGGCTGATTTGGGCTGGTTTGGGGCTGGTTTGGGCTGGTTTGGGCTGGTTTGGGGCTGTTTTTGGCCTGTTTTGGGGCTGGTTTGGAGCTGCTTTGGGGCTGGTTTTGGGGCTGGTTTTGGCCTGGTTTTGGCCTGGTTTTGGCCTGTTTTGGGCTGTTTTTGGGGCTGTTTTTGGGCCTATTTTGGGGCTGGTTTTGGCCTGTTTCTGGCCTGTTTCTGGCCTGTTTTTGGCCTGTTTTTGGCCTGGTTTTTGGCCTGTTTCTGGCCTGTTTTGGGGCTGGTTTTGGCCTGTTTTTGGCCAGTTTTTGGCCTGTGTTTTGCGGCTGTTTTGGGGCTGTTTTGGGCTGGTTTTGGCCAGTTTTTGGGGCTGTTTTTGGCGTGGTTTTGGCCTGTTTTTGGCCAGTTTTTGGGGCTGTTTTTGGCCTGTTTTGGGGTTGGTTTTGGCCAGTTTTTGGCCTGGTTTTTGGCCTGTTTTTGGGGCTGGTTTTGGCCAGTTTTTGGCCTGTGTTTTGGGGCTGTTTTCCCCGCGGACCCCCATGCATCCCCGTGTCTCCCCCCCTGTCCCGGCAGCGTTTCCAGGAGCTGCTGCAGCGGCAGCCGGGCGCGGGCGCGGCGCTGGAGGAGCAGCTGGAGGGGGCGCGGCGCCGGCTGAGCCAACTGCAGCTCAAGGTGCTGCAGGAGGCGCGGGCAGCGGCGGCCCCGGTACGGAGCGGGAACCACGGGAATGAACGGGAATGAACGGGAACAACGGGAATGAACGGGGACGGATACGGGGATGGAGACGGGAATGGATACGGGAACGAGACCGGGATGGATGCAGGGATGGATGAGGGGATGGATACGGGGATGGATACGGGGATGGATACGGGGATGGATGCGGGGATGGATACGGGGATGGATGCAGGAATGATACGGGAATGATATGGGAATGATACAGGTATGGATGTGGGTACCAGATGGGAATGGATCTGGGGATGGATGCGGGAATGGATCTGGGAATGGATATGGGAACGAGACGGGGATGGATCCGGGGATGGATCCAGGGATGATCTGGGAATGATACAGGAATGTGCGGAGATGGATCTGGGAATGGATGGGGATGGATACGGGAATGATCCAGGAATGATTCTGGGAATGATCCTGGGAATGATCCAGGAATGGTTCAGGAATGTACAGGGATGGATCTGGGAACGATACAGGAACGATATGGGAACGATACAGGAATGATCTGGGGAAAAATCCGGAAATGAATACGGGAATGAATACGGGAATGATCCGGGAAAAAATACAGGAATGGATATGAGAATTCTGGGAATGATCCTGGGAATCAATCCGGGAATGATCTGGGAATAGATCCTGGGAATCATCCCGGGAACAATCCTGGGAATCACCCTGGGAATATTCCCGGGATTGCCCCTGAGCCCTTCCCGCTGTTTCCCGGGAATTCCGCTTTCCCACAAAGCAAAACTGGGGATGGGGGTGGCTGGGTGGGAATTTCCTCGTTCCTGGGTTTCTGGGATCCCCTTTTCCCTTTGGTGCCTTTCCCGGGGTTCCCCAGATTCCCCCTTTTCCCTTTTCCCAGGATTTGGGCTCCCGGCCCCTGGAGGGGTCCCCGCAGCTCCCGGGGCGCCTCCCCAGGGACCCCCAGGATGGGAACCCGGGGCTGGAGGAGAGGGGCCCGGCCCTGCCAGAGGTGAGGGGAGAAACACGGGAAAAACACGGGAAAATCTGGGGAAAATCCAGGGAAATTCCGGGAAAAATTCTGGGAAACATCAGGAAAAAATCTGGGGAAAATCTGGGAAAAATCCAGGGAAAAGTCTGGGAAAAATCTGGGGAAAATACGGGGAAAATTTTGGGAAAAACCCGGGAAAAACCCGGGAAAGAATATGGGGGAATTCCAGGGAAAACCTGGGAAAAATACGGGAAAAAATACGGGGGAATTTGGGGGAAAATCTGGGGAAAAACCTGGGAAAAACCCAGGGAAAATTCTGGGGAAAATCCAGGAAAAAGGGGCGGGGAAGGGTTTGAGAAAATCTGGGAAAAGTGGAGGGAAAACTGCAGGGAAAATTTGGGAAAAGAGAGAGGGGAAGTTCCAAGGAAGGTTTGGGAAGAAGGGGGAGAAGTTCCAGGAAAACTTTGGGAAAAGCGTGGGGGGAAATGTCAGGAAAGGTTTGGGAGAAGGTGGTGGGGGAAATTAAGGGAAAAACAGGGGAAAAAAGGGAGAAAATTCAGGAAAAAGGGGGGAAAATGATTCCAGGAGAAATCTGGGGAAAGGGGATGAAAATTCTGGGAAAAACTCCATGAAAATCTTGGGAAAAGGGGGGGAAATTCCAGGAGAGGTGGAAAACCTCCCCCCAGAATCTGGGATCCCCCGGAATTCCCGGCTCCTTTTCCCTCTCTGGGAATTCCAGGGGGTTTTGGGATTCCCCCTCCCCTGGGGGTGTTCCTGGGGGTCCTGATCCCGCAATTCCCTTTCCCAGGTTTCCCGGAATTCCGGCTTCTCCGAGCCCGGCAGCCCCCGGAGCTCCCCCGTGCTCGGCTCCCGCCTCTCCACGGATCCGGTGGGGCTGGGAAATCCCGGAAAATCCTGGGAAAATCCGGGAAAACCCCGGGAATCCCCACGGGGATCCCCCCCAGGGCCCTTCCCAGAGCTTGATCCCGGCTTTTTTTTGGGATAGGGATCAGGGAGGCCCCAGATCATCGGCCCCGAGGAGGATTGTGAGCCTGGGAATGGCAGCAACGAGGTGAGAATTCCAGGGAAAGCGGGAATTGGGGATTTGGGAATTCCGGGGGGGGATTTTGGGAATTCCGGGTGGGATTTTCGAGGGGATTCCAGGGATTTTGGGAATTCCCATTTCTCCCTCTCTGTGTTCCCAGAGCGATTCCGTGTTCCAGGATTTGGGAATTCTCAAATCCCGCCCGGCCCATCTGGGAGTTTTCCTGAGGTTCCTCTTCTCCCAGGCAGATCCCACTCCTCTGGTAAGGAATTCCCAAAATTCCCGGGATTTCCTGACCCCCTGGGATCCCATTCCCAACTTCCAGCACCTCCCAGAGTTTCCAGGAATATTCCTGGGAGTAAATCCTGGGATTTTTCTGACCCTTGGATCCAATTCCCAACCTCTGGCACCTCCCAGAGGGTTCCCAGGGCTCCGGATGGAGCAGAATTCCCAGGATTTCCTCAAAATTCCCGGGATTTCCTGACCCCTGGGATCCCATTCCCAACTTCCAGCACCTCCCAGAGATTCTGGGAATATTCCTGGGATCAGGAAGGTGCAGAAATTCCAGGATTTCCTCAAAATTCCCTGAGATTTGCTGCTCCTGTGGTGCCATTCCCAATCCCTGGGCCCTTCCCAGAGCGTCCCTGCCCGGGGCTCCGGGTGGAGCAGAATTCCAGGGATTTCCTCAGCATTCCGGGGTTTCCTCAGAATTCCAGGGATTTCCTCAGAATTCCGGGGTTTCCTCAGAATTCCAGGGGTTTCCTCAGAGTTCCGGGGGTTTCCTCGGAATTCCAGGGATTTCCTCAGAATTCCAGGGGTTTCCTCAGCACTCCGGGGTTTCCTCAGCATTCCGGGGTTTCCTCAGCATTCCCGGGGTTCCTCAGAATCCCGGGGGTTCCTCAGCATTCCCAGGGATTTCCTCAGCATTCCCGGGGTTCCTCAGCATTCCCAGGGTTTTCCTCAGAATCCTGGGGTTCCTCAGCATTCCCAGGGGTTCCTCAGCATTCCTGGGGTTTCCTCAGCATTCCTGGGTTTCCTCAGCATTCCCAGGGGTTCCTCAGCATTCCCGGGGTTTCCTCAGCATTCCCAGGGGTTCCCCAGCATTCCCGGTTTTCCCAGCATTCCCGGTTTTCCGCAGCTCTTCCACCTGTGCTCCGAGGTTTGCTGCCAGCAGAGCCCCCGCGACGGCCGCGCCCTGGCCAGGGACATCTGGGGCGTCTTCCTGGACAGGGCGGCGGTGAGCCCGGGATACAGCGGGAATTCCTGGGATTCTGGGGGGAATTCCCGGGATTCTGGGGGGAATTCCTGGGATTCTGGGGGATTCCCGGGATTCTGGGGGATTCCCGGGATTCAGGGGGGTTCAAAGGCATTTCGGGAGGATTCAAAGGGATTTGGAGAGGATTTTCCAGGATGTTGAAGAGTTTTGGGGCGATACTGTGGAACTTTGGGGAGGATTTTTCTGGGGATTTGGGGGGGATTTTCAGGGTTTTTGGAGAATTTTAAGGAATTTGGGGGGGGTTTTAGGGGATTTTGGGATGGATTTTCCCAGGATTTTGGGATGGATTTTCCCAGGATTTTGGGATGGATTTCCTGGGATTTTCAGAGGGTTTTCCAGGATTTTAGGATGGATTTTCCCAGATTTTTGGGATGGATTTTCCCAGGATTTTGGGATGGATTTTCTGGGATTTTGGGATGGATTTCCCAGGATTTTGGGAGGATTTCCCAGGATTTTGGGATGGATTTCCTGGGATTTTCAGAGGGTTTTCCAGGATTTTGGGATGGATTTTCCCAGGATTTTGGGATGGATTTTCCCCAGATTTTTGGGATGCTTTTCCCAGGATTTTGGGATGCTTTTCCCAGATTTTGGGATGGATTTTCCCAGATTTTTGGGATGGATTTTCCCAGATTTTTGGGATGCTCTTCCCAGAATTTTGGGAGGATTTCCCCAGATTTTGGGATGGATTTTCTGGGATTTTGGGATGGATTTTCCCAGATTTTAGGGATGGATTTTCTCAGGATTTTGGGATGGATTTTCCCAGATTTTGGGATGGATTTTCTGGGATGGATTTTCCCAGATTTTTGGGATGGATTTTCTCAGGATTTTGAGATGGATTTCCCCAGATTTTGGGATGGATTTTCTGGGATTTTGGGATGGATTTTCCCAGATTTTTGGGATGCTTTTCCCTCTTTTCCAGCCCCTGCGGGTGAAGCTGCCGGAGCAGCTCCTGGCTGAGATCGGTGAGTTCGGAATTCCGGGAATTTCCCCCGGGAGAAGGAGCCCAGGGCCGGGACTGGGGATTCCCAGACTTTTCCGGGAGCCTCAGTAGAGCCGGGAATCAGCTCCCGGAGCGTTCCCAAATTCCCGAATTTCCCGGACCCGCCAGAGCTGCGCCTGCGGAACGGGGACGAGCTGCGGCCGGCGCTGCTGGAGGCGCAGGAATTGGTGATCCCGGAAATCCAGGAGCAGCTCCAGGACTACAGGTGGGAACCCCCCAGACCCCGGAAAATCCCGGGGAAATCCCGGGGAAATCCCAATTCCGGGAATTCCGGGAGCTCCCCGGCCCTTTTTGGGGCAGAACCTCAGGAAAAGCCCGGATTTTGGGAGGTTTTGTGCCTCCCAATCCCGTTTTTTTTTCTCCTTTTTCCCAGCAGAATCTGAGGAAAATCCCAAATTTGGGGAATTTCAGGAGTTCCCCATCCTGTTGTTTTTGGCTTTTCCCACACATCCAAGGGGAAAATCGGGAATTTCAGGAATTCCTTCCTTTCCTTATCCCACTTGTTTTGCTCTTCTCAGAGAACCAAGCGGAAAATCCCAAATTTTGGGAATTTCGGGACTTTCTGGGTGTCCCAATCCTGGTTTTTTAGCTTTTCCCAGAGAGCCAAGCGGGACATCCCAGACTTTGGGAATGTTGGGAATCCCAGGAGTTCCTGACCCCTTTTTCTTTTTAGCTTTTCCCAAAGAACCAAGTGGAACATACCAGATTTTGGGAATTTGGGAATTCCAGGAGTTCCCAATCCTGGGGTTTCTTTTTTTTTAGCTTTTCCCAGAGAGCCAATCGGGACATCCCGGGATTTCGGGAATGTTGGGAATCCCAGGAGTTCCCGATCCCGTTTTTTTTGGCTTTTCCTGGGGAGCCAATCAGGACATCTGGGATTTTGGGAACGCTGGGAATGCCGGCAGTTCCTGATCCCGTTTTTTTTGGCTTTTCCCGGGGAGCCGAGTGGGACATCCCAGATTTCGGGAATTTTGGGAATGCCGGCAGTTCCCGATCCCGTTTTTTTGGCTTTTCCCGGGGATCCGAGCGGGACATCGGGGATTTCGGGAATTTTGGGAATGCCAGCAGTTCCCGATCCCGTTTCCCAGGGAGCCAAGCGGGACATCGAGGATTTCGGGAATGTTGGGAATGCCGTCAGTTCCCGATCCCGTTTTTTTGTCTTTTCCCGGGGAGGCAATCGGGACATCGGGGATTTTGGGAATTTTGGGAATGCCAATGTCAGTTCCCGATCCCGTTTTCCCTGGCCAGGACGAAGCGCACGCTGGGGCTGGGCAGCCTCTACGGGGAGAACGAGCTGCAGGAGCTGGAGCTGGGGAACGGCCCCCGGGAGAGCCCGGAACGGCGCGAGAGGGAGCGGCTGCTGGCAGAGAGGCAGCTGGGGCACCTCGGGGACATCCTGTGAGTGATGGGAGCGTTGGGAATTCCTATGGGATCATTCATTGGGATCACTGGGATCGCTGAGAGAGGCAGCTGGGGCACCTCGGGGACATCCTGTGAGCATTGGGAATGTTGGGATCATTGGGAATTCACTATGGGATCACTGGGAGAGGCAGCTGGGGCACCTCGGGGATATCCTGTGAGCATTGGGAATTCATTGGGAATTCACTATGGGATCATTGGGATCACTGGGAGAGGCAGCTGGGGCACCTCGGGGACATCCTGTGAGTGTGGGGAATGTTGGGAATTCCTTATGGGATCATTCATTGGGATCATTGGGAGAGGCAGCTGGGGCACCTCGGGGACATCCTGTGAGCATTGGGAATGTTGGGATCATTGGGAATTCACTATGGGATCATTCATTGGGATCATTGGGATCATTGGGATCACTGGGAGAGGCAGCTGGGGCACCTCGCGGACGTCCTGTGAGCGTTTGGGATTTGGGAATTCCTTATGGGATCACTGGGAATTCCTGGTGGGATTTGAGAATTCCTGTTGGGATTGGCGCCTCGGGGACATCCTGTGATGATTCGGGAATTCCTGATGGGATTCGGGGCTGCAGTGGGAACTTTGGGATTGGGAGCGGGAATGTGGGATTGGGAACGGAAGAATCCAAGGAATTTCCTTTTCCCACAGCTCCAAGTACGAGGAGGAGCGGAGGTGAGCGGATCCAGTGCGAAAAATCCCCAGGAATGTGGGATATTCCCAGTTTTCCCTGTGGAATCTCTTCCCCCCCTTTTTCCCTTCCGTCTTTTCCCTCCCATTCCCAGTTTTCCCCGTGGATCCTTTCCCTGGAATTCCCAATTTTCCCAGTTTTCCCAGCGGATCTGGGCCCCCGGGGATCCCGGGGATCCCGGGAATTGCGCCCATCCCACCCTCTGGAATTCTCTCTCCCAGCTCCCCCATGGCCTTCGCCCTCAGCACCTTCATGGCCCACGCCGGGATCCGGCCCCGGGAATTGCGGGAGTGCCGGGAATCCCGGGAATGCCGCAATCCCGGCGCCCCCGAGAAGCTCCCGGACAAGGACAAGTGGCTGCCCTTCTTCCCCAAGGCCAAAAAGGTGGGAATGGCCCGGGATTCCCGGGAATTCCCCGGGATTCCAGGGAGCAGCTCTGGGGGGAGAGCCCAGGGCACCAACCCGGGGCGTTCAGGGGGGATCCCGGGAATTTTCACCCAAATCCCGGGAATTTTAGACCTGAACCCTGGGAATTTGCTGACCCAAATCCTGGGATTTGGGGTTGAGGATGGGAATTCGGGGATTTGGGATGGGAAGTTGGGGATTTGGGATGGGGATTGAGGGTGGAAATTCAGGATTTGGGATGGGAATTCAGGATTTGGGATGGAAATTCAAGTTTGGGATGGGAATTCAGGATTTGGGCTGGAAATTCAGGATTTGGGCTGGGGAGCTCCCGGGATTCCGAGCGATTCCAGGATTTTTTCCCAACAGAGCAGCAGCTCCAGGAAGGAGAAGGAGCAGAGGCAGAACCCGATCCTGAAATACATCGGGAAACCCCGGAGCTCCTCCCAGAGCAGTGAGTGAGCCCGGAACGCCGGGAAAATCCAGGAAAATCCGGGAAAATCTGGGAAAATCCGGGAAAATCCCGGGAACGGCCCGGCCCCGGCACGCCTGGGATTCCTGGGAATTCCTGGGAATTTCTTGGGATTTTACAGGGATTTTCTTGAGATTTTTCTGGAATTTTCCAGGGATATTTTCCTGGGATTTTCCTGGAATTTTCTCAGCATTTTCCTTGGGATTTTCTTGGGAATATCCCAGGATTTTCTTGGGACTCTCCTTGGATTCTCCTTGGATTTTCCTGGGATTCTCCAGAGATTTTCCCGGCATTTTCCCCGGAATTCCCCAAATTCCCCTGGAATTCCCAGCTCCCAGCCTCATTCCCGCATTCCCATCCCGTTTTTCTTTTTTCCGTTCTCATCCCATCAGCATTCCCGAATTCCCGGTTTTCCCCCGGGGATTTTGGGAATTCTGACGCCTCCTCTTTGTTTTCCAGCATTTCATGTCCCCCTGTCCCCTGCTGAAGGTAAAAATTCCCAATTTTTTGTTGCTTTTCCTTCATTTTTCTGTCATTGTTTTCCCTTGGTTTTGGGGTTTCTTCCCATTTTTTCTTCCCTGATGAAATTCCTGGGAACTCTGGGATTTGGGGGGGTTGGGATTTGGGAATTTGGGATTTAGGAGGGAATTTGGGGGTTTAGGGTGTAGGAAGGGAGCTCAGTTTTTAGGATCGGAAATTCAGAATTCAGGATCGGAAATTTGGGATTTGCGATGGGAATTTAAGATGGGAATTTTGGCATTTAGGATGGGAAATTCAGAATTTAGGATCAGGAATTCGGGATTTGGGAAGGGAATTTTGGGGATTTAGGATCAGGAATCCGGGATTTGGGCTGGGAAATTCAGGATTTAGGCAGGGAGTTCTGGGATTTTAGGGTCAGGGGTGTGGGATCCGGGATCAGGAATTTGGGATTTAAGCAGGGAGTTTTGGGATTTTAGGATCAGGAATTTGGGATCCAGGGTCAGGAATTCAGGATTTAGGCTGGGAATTCTGGGATTTTGGGGTCAGGATTTGGGATCCGGGGTCAGGAATTCGGGATTTAGGCAGGGAATTTTGGGATTTTGGGGTCAGGATTTGGGATCCGGGATCAGGAGTTCGGGATTTAGGCAGGGAATTTCGGGATTTAGGGTCAGGATTTTGGGATCGGGGTCAGGAGCTGCCGTGTGGCGCCCCCAGCTCCCGGCGCTGCGTTTCCCAGCAGTGAGGCCGGGGAACGTGCGGACGATGATCCAGCACTTCGAGAACAGCCACGGGGAGCCCCCGGAGCCGGGCGGGGCCGAGCAGCGCCTGAGCACCGGCAGCGTCCCCGAGGAGCTGCTGGACCCCGGCAGGTGCGGCCGCCGCGGCCGGGGCGGCTCCCGACAGCCCGGGGCTCCCTGGGGCTCCTCACAGCTCCCGACAGCCCGGGGTTCCCCACAGCCCACAGCTCCCGACAGCCCGGGGCTCCCTGGGGCTCCTCACAGCTCCCGACAGCCCGGGGCTCCCTGGGGCTCCTCACAGCTCCCGACAGCCCGGGGCTCCCTGGGGCTCCTCACAGCTCCCGACAGCCCGGGGTTCCCCACAGCTCCCGACAGCCCGGGGCTCCCCAGGGCCTGGGGCTCCCACAGCTCCCAACAGCTCCCAACAGCTCCCCACAGCTCCCGACAGCCCGGGGCTCTCCCCACAGCTCCTCACAGCTCCTCACAGCTCCCCAGGGCCTGGGGCTCCCACAGCTCCCCACAGCCCGGGGCTCCCCACAGCCCACAGCTCCCACAGCTCCCGACAGCTCCCATGGCCCGGGGCTCCCACAGCTCCCAACCGCCCAGGGCTCCCACAGCTCCTCACAGCTCCCATGGCCCACAGCTCCCCACAGCCCACAGCTCCCCACGGCCTGGGGCTCCCCCAGCTCCCACAGCTCCCCACAGCTCCTCACAGCCCAGGGCTCCCACAGCTCCTCAGGGCTCGGGGCTCCCACAGCCCGGGGCTCCCACGGCTCCCCACAGCTCCTCACAGCCCGGGCCTCCCCACAGCCCAGGGCTCTGCGCCCAGACCGGGGCTCCCCACAGCCCGGGGCTCTCCCCACGGCCCGGGGCTCCCCACGGCCGGGGCTCTGCGCCCAGACACCGTGGCTGCCCTGAATCCCGGGTATTTTTTGCCCCAATTCCCATCATTTCCCCCCGCATTTCCCCGCTGTGCAGCAGCTCCCGGTGCGAGGTGCGCCTGATTTCTCCCGTGAATCCCGGTATTTTTTGCCCCAATTCCCGGTATTTTTTGCCCCAAATCCCGGGTATTTTTTGCCGTGAATCCGGTATTTTTGTGCCCCAATTCCCATTTCTCTCCCCGCATTTCCCCGCCGTGCAGCAGCTCCCGGTGCGAGGTGCGCCTGGGCCGCTCGGAGTCGCTCAAGGGCCGGGAGGAGCTGCGGCGCTCGCGGCGCTCGGAGCTGGTGCCGCGCTCCCGCAGCGACGTGGACATGGACGCGGGCAGCGACACCCCCCGGCTGCACTCGGCCTCCTCCTCCGCCTCCAGCCTCTCCAACAGGTGCGAAATCCTGGAATTCCCGCAAATCCCGGGGGCCCCGAGCCGCGGGGCTGGGGTAACAGGGGTCTGGGAACGGAATACGGGGAGGTGGGAGCGTCGGGATCCGGGGAATTTGGGATTTTGGGGGGTTTTTTTTTGGGAATTCTTACACCTCCAGACCCTCCAACAGGTGGGAAATCCTGGAAATCCCGGAATTCTGGGGGGCCCAGCCCCAGGTTTTGGGGTTTGGGATGGAAATCTTGGAAAGGAAGGGAAATTGGGATCAGGGGAAGTTTGGGATTTGGGGTTTTTTTGGGAGTTCTCGCCCCTTCAACCTCTCCAACAGGTGGGAATTCCCAGAAATCCCGGAATTCCCAGAATCCCAGAGGGCCCAGCCCTAGATTTGGGGTTTGGGATGGAAATCTTGGAAAGCAGAGGAAATTGGGATCGGGGGAAGTTTGGGATTTGGGGTTTTTGGGAATGGGATTTAGGGCGTTGGAAGGAGGGAGGGTTTTTTTTGCCTTCAGGTCCCAAATTCCTGCAGAATCCATGGAAAAATCCATGGAATTAACAGGGTTTGGGTTTGAATCCCTGGATTTCGAGGGCGAACTCACCAGGATGGGGGAAACCTTGGGATTTGGGGACACTCCAGGGGGATTTTTCCGTTCTTTTCCCAGATCCCTGGAAAACCCCACCCCCCCCTACACGCCAAAGATGGGGCGCAGGTGAGCGACCCCCCCTGGAATTCCCATTCCCACTTTCCCCATTTTTCCCTCTTCTTTCCCCATTTTTTTCCCTCATTCTTTCCCCATTTTTCCCTCTTCCCATTTTTTTCCTCATTCTTTCCCCATTTTTCCCTCTTTTTCCCATTTTTTCCCCTCATTCTTTCTCCACTTTTCCCATTTTTCCCCCATTTTTTCCCCTCATTCTTTCTCCACTTTTCCCATTTTCCCCCATTTTTTCCCTCATTCTTTCCCCATTTATCCCTCTTTTTTTCCCATTTCCCTTCCCAATTTTCCCCAAAATTTCCTCCATTTTTCCCCCTTCTTTCCCCATTTCCCCCCAGTTTTCCCCCAAATTCCCCCCAAAATTTCCCCCAATTTTCCCCGTTTTTCCCCCCAAATTTCCCTCCTTTTCCCCCCAATTTTCCCCATTTTTCCCCCTTCTTTCCCCATTTCCCCCCAGTTTCCCCCAAATTGCCCCCAAAATTTCCCCCAATTTTCCCCGTTTTTCCCCCCAAATTTCCCCCCTTTTTCCCCCAATTTTCCCCATTTTCCCCCCTTCTTTCCACATTTCCCCCGAGTTTTCCCCTAAATTCCCCCCAAAATTTCCCCCAATTTCCCCGTTTTTCCCCCCAAATTCCCCCCAAAATTTCCCCCAATTTTCCCGTTTTTCCCCCCAAATTTCCCCCCTTTTTCCCCCAGTTTTCCCCCAAATTTTCCCCCAATTTTCCCGTTTTTGCCCCCAAATTTCTGCCCTTTTCCCCCCAGTTTTTCCCCCCAAATTTCCCCCCTTTCCCCCCAATTTTCTGCACTTTTTCCCCCCCAAATTTCCCCCTTTTCCCCATTTCCAGGAGCATGGATTCTCCCAGCCTGGGCTTCGGGGCCGACGCTTTCCTCCCGCACCTCCTGGAGGACGAGCAGGGCCCGGGCCCGGACCTGGAGCCGGATCCCGAAGCGCAGAGCGCGCAGAATTGCCAGGGCTGGCAGCAGCAGCAGCCGAGCTCCCCCGGCAGCGGCCCGGGCTGGCAGCAGCAGCAGCAGCAGCAGCAGCAGCAGCAGAGCCCCAGCGGCGCCCAGAGCTGGCAGCACTCGGTGAGCCGCGAGCTGCTGGGCAGCCTCAGCCAGCGCGAGGTGGATCGGCAGGAGGTCATCAACGGTGCGGGAATGCCCGGGAATACCGGGAATACCCGGGGGAATGGCGGGGAATGCGGGAATGCCCGGGAATGGCGGGAATGGCGGGAATGGCGGAGGGGGAATGCGGGGAATGCCCGGGAATGGCGGGAAATGGCGGGGAATGCGGGAATGCCGGGGAATGCGGGGAATGCCCGGGAATGGCGGGGAATGCGGGAATGCCGGGGAATGCGGGAATGCCCGGGAAATGGCGGGAATGTCCGGGAAATGCGTGAATGCCCGGGAATGCCCGGGAAATGGCGGGAAATGCGGGAATGGCGGGAATACCGTGAATGGCGGGAATGTGGGAATGAGGGAATGCCCGGGAATGCCCGGGAAATGGCGGGAAATGCGGGAATGTGGGAAATGCGGGAATGCCCGGAAATGCAGGAAATGCGGGAATGCCCGGGGGGTGCTTCTGGGGGGAGCATTCCCGGGATCTGGGGGCTCATTCTTAGCCCTTTCCCAGGATTAAGGGATCATTCCTGGGATCTGGGGGCTCATTCCCAGTTCCATGCTGGGTTTGGGTCTCACTCCCGGGATCTGGGGGCTCATTCCTGGGATCTGGGGGCTCATTCCCTGTTCCGTGCTGGGTTTGGGGTCTCACTCCTGGGATCTGGGATCCCATTCCCGTTTTTTTCCCAGGATTTGGGGCTGGGTTTGGGGTTTTGGGTGTTGGGTTCTGCTCTGGGGGCTGCTTTCGGAATAGGACATCCCCAATGTCCCCTGTGCTGTCCCACCGGTGGGCTCGGTCCCTGTGTCCCCAGTGTGTCCCCAATGTCCCCAATGTGTCCCCAATGTCCCCAATGTCCCCCCAGAGCTGTTTGTCACCGAGCTGTCCCAGCTGTGTCCCCAATGTGTCCCCAATGTCCCCAATGTCCCCCCAGAGCTGTTTGTCACCGAGCTGTCCCAGCTGTGTCCCCAATGTCCCCAATGTGTCCCCAATGCCCCCAATGTGTCCCCAGAGCTGTTTGTCACCGAGCTGTCCCACCTGCGCATCCTGCGTGTTCTGGATTTGCTTTTCTTCCAACGCCTGCGCCGGGAGCAGCTCCTGAGCCGGGAGGAGCTGGGGCTGCTCTTCCCCAACCTGCCCGACCTCATCGACGTGCACAGTGAGGAAACCCCAAAATCCTGAAATCCTGAAACCCCAAAATCCTGAAATCCCAAATCCCCGAAATCCCAAATCCCTGAAACACCAAAATCCTGAAACCCCAAATCCCCGAAATCCTGAAATCCCAAATCCCCAAAATCCTGAAATTCCAAATTTGCCTCCCTTTTCCCTCCTTTTCCCATCTTTTTTGCCTCCCTCTTCCCATTCCTTTTCCCCCTTTTCCCCCACTCCTTTCCCATTCTTTTTTCCCCTTTTTCCCCTTTTTTCCCCACTCCTTTTCCCATTCCTTTCTCTCTTTTTTCCCCTGTGCTTCCCTCCCTTTTTCCATTCCTTTATTACTCTTTTCCCTCTTTCCCCCCTTTTCCCCCTTTCCCCCCTTTTCCCCCTTTTCCCCCCTTTTTTCCCCACTTTTCCCCTTTCTTCCCCACTCCTTTTCCCTACTCTTTCCCCCTGCCTTTTCCCATTCCTTTCCCTTCATTCCCAGGCTCCCTGTGGGAATCCATGCGGCGGCTCCGGGAGGAGCAGGGTCCCATCATCGGCGACATCGGGGACCTGATGCTGGCCCGGGTAGGGCAGACCCCGGCCCTCCCTCCCTCCTGGGCCACGGAACCTCCCGGGGGCGTTTGGGGAACCCCAGGGGCATTTGGGGAACCCCGGGGGTGTTTGGGGAACCCTGGGGGCGTTTGGGGAACCCCGGGGGCGTTTGGGGAACCCTGGGGGCGTTTGGGGAACCCCGGGGGTGTTTGGGGAACCCGGGGGCGTTTGGGGAACCCCAGAGGCGTTTGGGGAACCCGGGGGTGTTTGGGGAACCCTGGGGTCATTTGGGGAACCCCGGGGGTGTTTGGGGAACCCTGGGGGCGTTTGGGGAACCCCGGGGGCGTTTGGGGAACCCGGGGGCGTTTGGGGAACCCTGGGGGTGTTTGGGGATCCCGGGGCCATTTGGGGAACCCCGGGGGCGTTTGGGGGGGTTCCAATCCCGGCTTTCCCGGCGTTCCCAGTTCGAGGGCGCTGCCAAGGAGGAATTCCAGCGCGTGGCCGCCGCCTTCTGCTCCTCGCAGTCGATCGCGCTGGAGCTGATCCGCACCAAGCAGCGCAAGGAGAGCAGGTTCCAGCTCTTCATGCAGGTCTGGGACTTCCTGAGGGAACTCCTGCCTCTTTTACCTTTTCCCCACCTTTTTTACCTTTATCTCCACCTTTTATTTCCCTTTCCCCCCGTCCCCTGATTTTTTCCCCATCTTCTCTTTCCCCATTTATTTCCCCCAGTTTTCCCTGCGGCGGGGTCAGGAATTCTGGGATTTGAGGATTTCAGTGTTTGGCTCACTGAGGGTTTTGGGATTTGGGGGAACCGGTGGGGTCGGGAACTTTGGGGCTCAGGGAACCAATGGGGTCGGGAATTTCAGGATTTCAGGGTTCTGGAAACCAATGGGGTGAGGAATTCGGGGATTTTGGGAAGAAGAAGGGGTTGGGAATCCCTGCAGGAGGCCGAGAGCAACCCGCAGTGCCGGCGGCTGCAGCTGAAGGATCTGCTGATCGCCGAGATGCAGCGCCTGACCAAGTACCCGCTGCTGCTGGAGAACGTCATCAAGTGCACCCCGGGTAGGGACGGAGCGCCGGGGCCTTCCCTTGGCCCCTGCCCACCCCTGTTCATCCCCTGCCAACCCCTGTTCATCTCCTGTTCATCCCCTGTTCATCCCCTGCCCACCCCTGTTCACCCCCTGCCCACCCACTGCCCACCCCTGCTCACCCCCTGTCCATCCCCTGCCCACCCCTGTTCATCCCCTGCCCACCCCTGTTCATCCCCTGCCCACCCCTGTTCATCCCCTGCCCACCCCTGCTCATCCCCTGCCCACCCCTGCCCACCCCTGTTCATCTCCTGGTTTGCCCTGTTCATCCCCTGGTTTGCCCTGTAAATTCCATGGTTTGCCCTGTAAATTCCATGGTTTGCCCTGGATTTTCCATGGTTTTCCCTGGATTTTTTGTGGTTTTCCCTGCTTTTCCCCACCATTTTTCCCTGGATCGTTCCATGGGTTTTTCCCGTTATCCCATGGGTTTTTCCCACCATTTTTTCCCTGGATCTTTCCATGGGTTTTTCCCTGGATTTTCCCTATTTTCCCACTATTTTTCCCTGGATCGTTCCATGCGTTTTTCCCGTTATCCCGTGGGTTTTTCCCTGGATTTCCCCCGTTCCCAGCGGGCTCCCTGGAGCAGGAGAAGCTGTGCCCATTACCACCCCCATTTTTCCCCTACTAATGCCCTTTTTTCCCCTGGATTTCTCCCTGGATTTCTCCCTGGATTTCTCCCTGGATTTTTCCCATTTTCCCCCATTATCCCATGGATTTTCCCCTGGATTTTCCCCTGTATTTCCCCCATTATCCATGGATCTTCCCCGTTCCCAGGGGGCTCGGCAGAGCAGCAGAAGCTGCTCCGTGCCCGGGAGCAGAGCCGGGACGTGCTGTGGGTGTGGGATCAATGATCTCAATCCCATTTTCCCCTGGATTTCCCCTGGATTTCCCCCATTATCCATGGATTTCCCATCGCAGGGGGCTCGGCAGAGCAGCAGAAGCTGCTCCGTGCCCGGGAGCAGAGCCGGGACGTGCTGCGGGTGTGGGATCAGTGACAATCCCATTTTCTCCTGGATTTTCCCTGTATTTCCCCCATTATCCATGGATTTTCCCCATCCCAGGGGGCTCGGCAGAGCAGCAGAAGCTGCTCCGTGCCCGGGAGCAGAGCCGGGACGTGCTGCGGGCGGTGAACGAGGCCGTGCGCCGCGCCGAGAACCGGCAGCGCCTGCAGGAGCACCAGCGGCGCTTGGACACCTCGGCCCTGGAGAGGACCAGCAACCCCCTGGCCGCGGAGTTCCGGGTACTCCTGGCTGGTGCTCCTGGGGAAACGGGGGCTCCTGGGGGCCTGGGGCTGCTGCTGCTGAGGCCAGACGGCCTTGGGGACCCGCGGGGCTTAAGGGAATCCCCCATTGTTCCTTGGGAATCCCCATTGTTCCATGGGAATCCCCATTTCTGCACCCTGCCCTTATATGGGAAAGCAACCCTGGGTTTTAAGGAAATCTCCATTTTTCCATGGGAATCCCCATTTCCACACCCTGCCCTTCCATGGGGAACAAACCCTGGCTATTATGGGAATCCCCCATTTTTCCTTGGGAATCCCCATTTCTGCACCCCTGGCTTTCCCTGGGGAACAAACCTTGGATTTTAAGGGAATCCCCCATTTTTCCTTGAAAATCCCCATTTCTGCACCCCGGCTTTCCATGGGGAACAAACCCTGGGTTTTAAGGGAATCCCCCATTTTTCCATGGGAATCCCCATTTCCGCACCCTGCCCTTACATGGGGAACAAACCCTGGGTTTTATAGGAATCCCCCAATTTTATCTTGGGAATCCCCATTTCTGCACCCTGACTTTCCATGGAAATCCCCATTTCCACACCCTGCCCTTCCGTGGGGAACAAACCCTGGCTTTTATGGGAATCTCCCATTTTTCCTTGAAAAATCCCCATATCTGCACCCCGGCTTTCCCTGGAGAACCCCTGAGTTTTATAGGAATCCCCCGATTTTCCATGGGAATCCCCCGATTTTCCATGGGAATCCCTTGGTTTTTCCCCTTTTCCCATGAATCCCAGCCCCAGTGGAAAAACGACATGGGAAAAAAGCAACTGTTGGGGTTTTTTTCCCCTGGATTTTGGGGTGTTCTCCATAGATTTTGGGGCGTTTCCCATGGATTTGGAGCGATTCTGTGGATTTTGGGGTGTTTGCCCTGGATTTTGGGGCGTTTCTGTGGATTTTGGGGTGTTTCCCCTGGGTTTTTGGGTGTTTCTCATGGGTTTTGGTCCTGCAGAACCTGGACCTGACCTCGCACCGGATGATCCACGAGGGACCCCTGGCCTGGAGAGTGGGCAAGGACAAGAGCGTGGGTACGGACTGGGGGCAACTGGGAGGGACTGGGATCCAAAAATCCCAAAAACTTACCCCCAAAAACTGAAAAAAAAAAAATCACTAAAATATCACCAAAAAAAATCCCCAAAAATCAACAAAAAAGCCCCAAAAATCACCAAAAAAATCCCCAAAAATTAAAAAAAAAATCCCCCAAAACCTGAAAAAATATCACTAAAATATCACAAAAATTTTCCCCAAAAGTAAAAAAACTCCCCAAAAGTAAAAAAACTCCCCAAAAGTAAAAAAAACTCCACAAAATCCCCCAAAATAAAAAAAAAAATCCTCCAAAAACTGAAAAAAAAATCACAAAATATTCCCCCCCCAAAAAATCCCCCCAAAAAAAGCTTCAAAAATTAAAAAATAAAAAATCCCCCAAGAAACCCCCCCAAAAAAATAAAAAATCCGCCAAAAATTAAAAAAAAAATCCCCAAAAATCCCCCAAACCCCCAAAAAATCCCCAAAAAATCTCAAAAAAATCCCCAAAAAATCCCCCAAAATCCCCAAAAAATTCCTCAAAAATCTCAAAAAAATCCCCAAAAAAATCCCCAAAAATCACAAAAAAATCCCCCAAAACCCCCAAAAATCCCCCAAAATCCCCAACCCATCCCCGACCCGCCATGGATGCCGCAGAGCTGCACGTGCTGCTGCTGGAGGAGCTGCTGGTGCTGCTGCAGCGCCAGGACGAGCGCTGGCTGCTCAAGTGCCACAGCCGGGGCGGCCTGGGCGGCGCCGCCGACACCAAGCAGAGCTTCAGCCCCGTGCTCAAGCTGAGCTCGCTGCTCGTGCGCTCCGTGGCCACAGGTGGGAGCGGGGATCCGGGAAATCCGGGAATTCCGGGAATTCTGGGAATAACATGGGGGGTTTGTGCGAAAAAATGGGGGTTTTGTGTAAAAAAATGGGGGTTTTGTGTAAAAAAATGGGGTTTTTAATGGGGTAAATTGGGGTTCAGCCCCGTGCTCAAGCTGAGCTCGCTGCTCATGCACTCTGTGGCCATAGGTGGGAGTACCAAATCCCGGGAATTCCGGGAATTCTGGGAGTGAAATGGGGGAAAATGGGGGTTTCGTGTGAAAAAATGGGGTTTTCGTGTAAAAAAATGGGGTTTTCGTGTAAAAAAATGGGGTTTTTTGGGAGGGAAATGGGGCCTCAGCCCTGTCATCAGCTCAGTGCTCTGTGGGCAGGGAAAATCCCAGAACTGCGGGAATTTTGGAGGGAATTTTGGGAATTTTGCAGGTTTTCAGGGGAGGAAATGGGGGTTTTGTGTAAAAAAGGAGGGGTTTGGGGGGAAAATGGGGGGAAATGGGGGTTTTGTGTAAAAAAGGAGGGGTTTGAGGGGAAAATGGGGGAAATGGGGGTTTTGTGTAAAAAAGGAGGGGTTTGGGGGAAAATGGGGGTTCAGCCCTGTCCTGGAGCTCAGCTCCTGCTCATCTGCTCCATGGCCACAGGTAACCCTGGAATTCCGGGAATTTTGGGGAACTGTGGGGCTGGGAATGGGAGGAATTTTGGGAATTTTTGTCTCCCCCCCCAGACAAGCGCGCCCTGTTCATCATCTGCACCTCAGAGCTGGGACCCCAAATCTACGAGCTGGTGGCACTGACGTCCTCGGAGAAGAACACGTGAGGGGAAATCCTGGAATTCCTCCCTGGGATGGGCTGGAAAATGCCCTGGGATGGGCTGGAATTCCTCCCTGGGATGGGTTGGAAAATGCCCTGGGATGGGCTGGAATTCCTCCCTGGGATGAGGGGGGCTCCCGGGCAGGGCCGGGGTTCCCAGCTGGGATTCCCGTGCGTGATTCCCGCCTGGAATTGCAGGTGGATGCAGCTGCTGGAGCAGGCAGTGCAAGGGGCCACCAGGAGCCTCCCGGGGCCACCGAAACAGGGACAGAGCGAGGGCAGCGGGAACGGAGCCGCCAGGTGGGAAAAGGGGGAAAACGGGGAAAATGGGGATAATGGGAATGGTGGGGATGGATGTTGGGGATGGTGGGGATAATGGGGATAATGGGAATGGTGGGGATGGATGTTGGGGATGGTGGGATAATGGGGATAATGGGGATAATGGGAATGGTGGGGATGGATGTTGGGGATGGTGGGATAATGGGAAGATTGGGAATGGGATAATGGGGATAATGGGAATGGGAATCAGAATGGGGATGAGGATGGGAATGACAATGGCAATGGGAGTGGGGATGAGGATGGGAATGGGATTGGGTTGGGAATGGGATTGGGTTGGGAATGGGATGGAGCTCAGGCGGTTCCTGGTGTCCCCAGAGGGTCCCTGGGGTGGGGGCTCGGGGCTGCCTGTCCCTGTCCCTGTCCCTGTCCCATTCCCAATCCCATCCCATTCCCGTTCCCATTCCTGTTCCCGTTCCCATTCCCGTTCCTGTTCCCATTCCCGTTCCCATTCCTGTTCCCATTCCCGTTCCCATTCCCGTTCCCATTCCCGTTCCCATTCCCAGCCTGCTGCTGCCGGACCCTGCCATGTCCCCGGAGCTGGCGCGAGACACCGAGCCCGAGGATTGCTCCTCAGGTACTGCTGTCCCTGTCCCTGTCCCTGTCCCTGCTGTCCCTGTCCCTGTCACCTCCTCTCCTGTCCCTGTCCCTGTCCCTGTCCCTGTCCCGAGGATTGCTCCTCAGGTACTGCTGGGGCTGTCCCTGTCCCTGTCCCAGAGCTGGCAGTGATTGACCCCTGTCCCTGTCCCTGTCCCAGAGCTGGCAGTGACCCCTGTCCCTGTCCCTGTCCCTGTCCCACAGGTGGCAGTGATTGACCCCTGTCCCTGTCCCTGTCCCTGTCCCTGTCCCAGAGCTGGCAGTGATTGACCCCTGTCCCTGTCCCTGTCCCTGTCCCACAGGTGGCAGTGACCCCGAGCCCTCGGGCCGGGCCCGGCCGCTGCAGGAGCTGCTGGAGGAGCCGCGAGGGGCCCGGGATGGGGCCGGGGATGGGGACGGGGACGGGGACAGGGACGGGGCTGGGGACGGGGACAGGGACGGGGACAGGGACGGGGACAGTGACCCCGACCTGGGGGACCCCGACCCTGACCCTGACCCCGACCCCGGGGACCCCGGCCCCGCCCGGGGGGACCCCGACCCCATCCCGGGGGGTCCCAACCCCGCCCCGGGAGCCCCCAAATGCCCCGGGAGCGCTGGAGTGCTGGAGGCAGCGCTGGAGGACGGTGAGAGACCCCAGAATCCCAAATTCCCCCGGTGTCCTTCCCCATTCCCTGCGGAAACCCCAAATCCCCCAAATCCCCCAATTCCCCCAGTTCCTCTGTTCCCTGGGGAAAGTCCCAAATTCCCCAGTTTTCCTTCCTCTGTTTCCTTGGGAAATCCCAAATTCCCCAGTTTTCCTTCCTCCATTCCACTTGGGAAACCCCAAATCCCATTTTTCCCTCCCCGCTCCCAGTGGAGGCCCTGCGGCTCCTGATTGTCCGGAGGCTCCGGCCGGGCCGGGATCCCGACCCCGAGGATGGACAGACCCCCATGGCCGGAGCGGCCTCGGGACAGGACAGTGACCCCCGGGGCTCCGGCCGGGAATTCCCAGTGTCCAGCCAGGAATTCCCAACGTCCGGCCAGGAATTCCCAATATCCAGCCAGGAATTCCCAGTGTCCAGCCAGGAATTCCCAACGTCCAGCCAGGAATTCCCAGTATCCAGCCAGGAATTCCCAATGTCCGGCCAGGACTCGACCTCGTCCGGCCGGGATTCCGGGATGTCCAGCTGGGAATTCCCAGGGTCCGGCCGGGAATTCCCAGTGTCCAGCCAGGATTCTGGGATGTCCAGTCAGGAGTTCCCGGTGTCCAGCCAGGACTCGGCCACGTCCGGCTGGGAATTCCCGGGGTCCGGCCAGGAAGGGCCGGAGGGGCCGGAGCCCAACGGGATCCGAATCAACCGGAAAGGTAAAGGGGGATTTGGGGGGAATTGGGGCAGGAATTTGGGGTGAGAATTGGGGGAGATTTGGGGGAAATTGGGGCAGGAATTTGGGGTGAGAATTGGGGGAAATTGGGGCAGGAATTTGGGGGGATTTGGGGGAAATTGGGGCAGGAATTTGAGTGGGATTTGGGGGAAATTGGGGCAGGAATTTGGGGTGAGAATTGGGGGAGATTGGGGCAGGAATTTGTGTGGGATTTGGGGGAAATCGGGGCAGGAATGTGGGGGGATTTTTGGCAGGAATTTGGGGGTAATTGGGGAAGGAATTTCTGTGGGATTTGGGAGGGACTGGGGCAGGAATTTGGGGTGAGAATCGGGGGGAATTGGGGCAGGGATTTGGGGTGATTGGGGCAGGAATTTGGGGCAGGAATTGAAGCAGGAATTTGCGGGGATTTGGGAGGGATTTGGGGCAGGAATTCGGGGGGATTTAGGGCAGGAATTCGGGGGGAATTGGGGCAGGGATTTGTGTGGGATTTGGGGCAGGAATTGGAGTGAGAATTGGGGTGGATTTGGGGTAGGATTGGGAGAATTTTGGGAGATTTGGGGTGGGATTTGTGGGGGAATCGATGGGAATTCCCTGCAGTGCCTGATGCGATCCCTGCTGGGATTTGGGGCCTCGTTCCAGGATTTGGGGCCTCGTTCCCTGTCCCTCTCTGGGATTTGGGGTCTCGTTCCCTGCTCCTTCCCAGATTTGGGGTCTCATTCCCTGCTCCTTTTGGGGATTTGGGGTCTCATTCCCAGCCCTTTTCCCAGATTTGGGGTCTCATTCCCTGGGTGCTGATTTCGGGTTCGTGATTTCGGGTTCTGGGTTTTGGTGCTGATTTTTGGGTGTTGATTTCAGGGTGTTCATTTGGGGTGCTGATTCTGGGGTGCTGATTTTGGGGTTCTTACTTGGGGTGCTGATATTGAGATTTTGATTTTGGGGTGCTGATTTAGGGGTTCTGATTTTGGGGTTCTGATTTTGGGATTCTGATTTTGGGATTTTGATTTTGGGTTCTGATTTTGGGATTCTGATTTTGGGATTTTGATTTTGGGTTCTGATTTTGGGCTTCTGATTTGGGTCTTGGTGCTGGTGCCAATTTTGGGGTGCTGCTTTTGGGTGCCAATGTTGGGTCCCAGCTTTGGGTGCTGGGTGCTAATTTTGGGTGCTGATTAATTTTGGGTGCTGATTTGGGGTTCTGGGTGCTGATCAGTTTTGGGTGCTGATTTTGGGGTGCTAATGAATTTCGGGTTCTGATGAATTTTGGGTTCTAATTTGGGGTTCTGAACACTAATTTTGGTATTTTGGGGTGCTTCTTCTTGGTGCTGGGCGCTAATTAATTTGGGTTGCTAATTCTGGGTGCTAATTAACTTCGGGTGCCGATTTTGGGGTGCTGGGTGCTAATTAGGGGCGCTAATTAACTTCGGGGTGCTGATTTCGGGTGCCAATTAATTTCGGGTGCTAATTGGGGGTGCTAATGAACTAATTGAGGTGCTGATGAGCTAATTGGGGTGCTAATGAGCTAATTGGGGTGCTAATTAACCAATTGGGTGCTAATTAACCAATTGGGTGCTAATTACCGCATTCCGGTGGCGGGTGCTCCCCCTTCCCCTCCCCCCCCCCCCCCCCCCTTTTTTGGGGGCCCAGCCCAGGAGGAGGGGCCGGAGGAGGCCACGCCCCTGCGCGGCTGCAGCCAATCAGAGCCCGAGCTGCGGGAAGGAGGCGGAGCCAGCGCCGAGGGTAACCGGCCCCTCCCCCCACCCCAAAAACCCCGAAAGGGCCCCAAAAAACCCGAAAGGGCCCCCAGAATCACAAAAGGGACACCAAAAACCCAAAACGGGCCACAAAAAACCCAAAACGGGCCACCAAAAACCCAAAACGGGCCACAAAAACCCAAAACGGGCCACCAGAATCACAAAAGGGACACCAAAAACCATTTGGGCCACCAAAAACCCAAAAAGTGCCACCAAAACCTCTTTGGGGGCACCAAATCCCCCCCTGGGGCCACCAAAAATCCTCTGGGCCTCCAAATGTCCCTTTGGGGACACCAAAATCTCCAGAAGGGCCATCAGAAACACCCTCGGGGGCCACCAGGAGCCCTTGTGGGGCCACCAGAGTCCCCAGGGCCACCCCGTGTCCCCTGATGTCCCCTGATGTCCCCTGATGTCCCCTGTCCCTCCTGCAGGGAATTTCTTCTACCTGAGCCTCCCCACGGGATCCCCCCGGCCAGGAGGGGACACTGGGGACAGCAATGGGGACACCAGGGACACCCCTGGGGACATCGGGGACAGCTCTGGGGACACCCCTGGGGACACCAGGGACACGCAAGGGGACACGCAAGGGGACACGGAGCTGATCCTGGGGACCCTGGAGAAGCTGAGGGGGAAACTGCTGAGCCTCAGGGTGAGTGACAGCGATGGGGACACTGGGGACACTGGGGACAGCAATGGGGACAGCAATGGGGACAGCAATGGGGACAGCAATGGGGACATTGGGGACAGCAATGGGAACTGCTGAGCCTCAGGGTGAGACTGGGGACACTGGGGACGTTGGGGACAGGGTGACATCACTGGGGACACGGATGGGAGGATGGGGACATTAAGGGGGTCCTGGAATGGGGACATGGGGGGACACTGGGGTGTCCCAGCTGTCCCCAGCTGTCCCCAGCTGTCCCTGTCCCCGCAGGCCATGGAAGCCGCTCACCAGCAGCTGCTGCGCTCCCTGCGGGGTGGCCATGCCAGTGTCCCCAACGTCCCCAGCACCGTCCCCAGTGTCCCCAGCATCGCCCCCGGGCGGGCCCCCACTGCCCCCCAGCCCCCAGCGCTCGCCGCAGGCCCCGCGGGGACACGGGGGACACGGGGGACACGGGGGACACGGTGGCACTGCCACCCCCGGCGCAGGTGAGAGCCCCAGGGGCGCCTGCAGTGTCCCCTCCCTGTGCCCCTGCCCACAGCACCGTGATTGCCCCATTCATTTCCCATTATTCCCCCATTATTTCCCCCATTGATTTCCCATTATTCTCGTTATTCCCCCACTAATTTCCCTTTATCCCATTTTTTCCCATTTCCCCCATTATTTGCCCCATTAATTTTGCCATTATTTTCCCATTATTCCCCTGTTAATTTTCCCCATTATTCCCCCATTATTTCCCCCATTAATTTCCCATTTCCCCCATTATTCCCCCCATTATTTCCCCCATTTATTTCCCTATTATTCCCCCATTAATTTCCCATTTCCCCCATTATTCCCCCATTAATTTCCCATTTCCCCCATTAATTTCCCATTTCCCCCATTATTTTCCCCATTATTCCCCCCATTAATTTCCCATTTTCCCCATTATTTCCCCCATTATTTCCCCCATTATTTCCCCCATTAATTTCCCATTTTCCCCATTATTCCCCCCATTATTCCCCCCATTAATTTCCCATTTTCCCCATTATTTCCCCCATTATTCCCCCCATTATTCCCCCCATTAATTTCCCATTTCCCCCATTATTTCCCCCATTATTCCCCCATTATTCCCCCCATTATTTCCCCCTTCTCTTGCAGGCTCCAACGCCCCCGCCCACCTTTAACCCGGAGGGGGGGGACGGGCTGGAATTTCCCTCCCCTCCCCCAGACCCCCGGAAGATTTTCCAGGGAATTCCGGCCGGGAATTCCCCCCGGACGGCCGGACAGACGGACAAATGCACTTTGTTGGGAATTCCCCCTTTTTCCCCCCAAAATCCCCTATAAATATGTACGTACTGCCCCCCCCCCGCTGTAAATACCCCCGGGTGTCCCCCCCGTCCCCTCCCGGTGACAATCGGGGGTGACACGGTGACAATCGGGGGGTGGCACCCCCGCAGTCCCGGGATCCCCCCCCAAACCCAGGTTTGCCCCCAGAATCCCGGATTTGCCCCAAATCCCGGGTTTTGCCCCCAGATCCCGGGTCCAATATAAATATTATAAATACAGAGCCCGGGGGGCGCTGGAAGCTGGGAAGGATCCCCAGGTCTGGAGTCCTTTCTTGTGGGATTTGGGGTTTTTTTATGGGATTTGGGGGGTTTTTATGGGATTTGGGGGTTTTTATGGGATTGGGGTTTTTTTTTTATGGGATTTGAGGTTTTTATGGGATTTTGGGGTTCTTTTTATGGTATTTGGGGTTCTTTTTATGGTATTTGGGGTTTTTTTTAATGGGATTTGGGGGTTCTTTTTCTGTGGGGAATTGGGGGGATTTATGGGGAGTTTTTGGGAGGGGTCCCAAATCCTGGGGTGGGGATTTGGGATTGGGGGTGGGGAATTTGGGAATTTGAGGTTCAGGATTTGGGGTCCTGGAGGGGTTTGGGATCGGGGTTTGGGAATTTCGGGATCTGGATTCTCCCCAGGGATTTGGGAATTCCAGGATCCAGCCCTGCTGCGTCCCCAAGGGCTGAGATGTCCCCAAATGTCCCTGGAGGCGGAGGGGAATGTGACACTGTCCTAAAGGGGTGTGACAGTGTCCTCAGCGTGTGTCACAGTGGCCCCAGGGTGTGTCCCTGTCCCCAGGGTGTGTCACTGTCCCCAGGCTGTGTCACTGTCCCCAGGGTGTGTCACACTGTCCCCAGGGTGTGTCACTGTCCCCAGGCTGTGTCCCTGTCCCCAGGCTGTGTCCCTGTCCCCAGGGGTGTCCCAGCCCGGCCGGTGACAATGCTCCGGTTTATTTACAAGCTGGCAGCGGGAGGTGGCACTGTCACCATCCCTGTCCCTGCGGCCCCAAACGGGGACAAGGAGGGGACACCAGGACACCTCCCCAAAGTCCCTGTGTCCCCTCGGGGTCCTGGCAGCGAGGAGCGGTGGTGACACCTGCTGGTGGCACATCCCGGTGTCACATCCCAGTGGCACCTGTGGTGGCACCTCCGAGCTCAGTTCTGGTGGCACCTCCTGGGTCACATCCCGGGTCACATCCCAGGTGTCTTCAGTGTCACGTCCTGGGTGTCCCCAGTGTCCCCACAGTTGTCACAAGGTGCAGATCTCGCCCTCGCTGTCCCCAGTGTCCCCAGAGCTGTCACGAGGTGCAGATCTCATCCTGGGTGTCCCCGATGTCCCATTCCAGTGTCCCCAGTGTCCCCAAGCTGTCACAAGGTGCAGATCTCATCCTCGCTGTCCCCAGTGTCCCCAAGCTGTCACAAGGTGAAGATCTCGTCCTCGCTGTCCCTGAGCGCGGCTGCCCGTGGGGTCCTGGTGAGGGGTCGGGGTCCCAGCCGGGCCCCCCGAGGGGACGCGGGGCCGGGGCCGCCCGGCCCGGGGCTGTGGGGACACCGGGGACAGGCGGTGACACCCGGGACAGGCGGTGACACCCGGGACAGGCGGTGACACCCGGGACAGCCGGGCTGGCGCTGCCACCGCCCCGGCGCCACCACACCCCAGTGCTCCACAAGGCTCCCTCCCTTTCAGCTCCGTTTCACCCCAATCTTCTCCCAAATTTTTCCCCAAAATTTTCCCCAATTTTCTCCCAGTATCATCCCAAATTTCCCCCCAATTTTATCCTAATTTTCCCCCAGATTTTGCCCCCAGTTTTCTCCCAGTTTCACCCCAATTTTCCCCTCAATTTTTTTCCACATTTTTTTCCTGATTTTGCCCAGATTTTTCCCCCCCAGTTTGCCCCGGATTTTTCCCAGATTTTCCCCCCAGTTTGCCCCATTTTTTTCCTGATTTTTCCCATATTTCCCCCCCATTTTCCCCAGTTCCCACCTGGAGCTGGGGCCCTGCAGCCGCTGCGCCGCCGCCTCCTTGCAGCGCCCGATCTCGGCGTCCAAGCGCCGCAGGAAATCCGAGGCCGAGAGGTCGCGCCGGGAGGGGCCGGGGGTGTCCCCGGGGCTGTCCCCGCCGGTGTCCCCGGGAATGTCCCCGGGAATGTCCCCGCCGGTGTCCCCGGGGCTGTCGCGCTGTCCCGGGATGAGCAGCGTGGCTCTCAGGAAGATGCTGTCCGAGGAGTAGAGGCGGTTGGCGCGCTGGATCTGCTCCATCTGCGGGATGGGACCGGGATGGGACCGGGACAGAGCGGGGACAGGGATGGAACGGGAGCAGTACAGGGACAGGGACAGGGATAAGGACACGGACCAGGATGGGCAGGCGAACCGAACCGGGCCAGGACGGGCCCTAGATGACCCCTGGGACCCTCAGGGCCTTCCCTGTCCCCGGTGTCCCCCCGGTGTCCCCCGGGGCCGCTCACCGTCACCCCGTAGCGCAGCGCCAGCCCCTGCAGGGTGTCCCCGGGCTGCAGGCGGTGCTCCCGCGGGGCCGCCCCGGCTCCGCCGCTCCCCGCCATGGCCCGCCCGGGGCTCCCGGCCCGGGGCTCCCGCCCGGGGCTCCCGGCCCGGCCCCGCCGCTCACGAGGAGCGCTCGGCTCCGGGCCCCGCCGAACCGGCGCGGCCTCGCGGCCCCTCCTGGGAGTTGTAGTTCCGCCCGGGCCGTCTCCGCCGCCATTCCCGCGGAAGCTCCCCACGCTCGAACTACAGCTCCCATCAAGCCGCGGGGGTCGCGCTGAGCGCTCGCTGATTGGTTGTTCCCCCGCCGGCTGTCCTCTGGGAAGCGCTCCCCGGAAGCGGCCGTGGCGGTTGCCATGGAGACCGCGGCCTAGCGGGGCCCGCCATGTCCTTTAAGCGCGACGAGAGCGACCCGGGGCCGCTCGGGGCGCTGCAGGTGGGGCCGGCACCCCCCGGGACCCCTCCCCGGGCACCTCTCGGGCACTCCTGGCACCGCCAGGCCCAGCCCCGGCCTCCCCCGCCACGCCCGGGCTCACCCCCGGGCCGCGGCCTGAGCCCCGCGGGTCCCCGAAGCCTTCCCTGGGTCTCCCCGAGGCCTTCTCTGGGTCCCTCTTTGTCCCCTCGATGTCCCCAACCCTTCCCTCTGTCCCTTCGTGTCCCCTCTCCCTCCCCGGGGTGTCCCCAACCCTTTCCTGAACCCCCCGGGACCCCCAACCCTTCCCTGGGTCCCTTTGTGTCCCCTCAGTGCCCTCGAGTCCCCCAGGTCCCTCCCCGGCCCCACTTTGTCCCGTCAGCCCTCCCCAGGCCTGTCCGGTTTGGGGACAGTTTGGGGCAGTTTGGGGATGGTTTGGGGGCAGTCTGGGGACGGTTTGGGGATGATTTGGGGACAGTGTGGGGACAGTTTAGGGACAGTCTGGGGACAGTGTGGTGCCGGGGGTGACGGTGGTGGCCCCGTGTCCCCAGAGGCGCCGCGTGGCTGAGCTGCTGGCCAGCGCCATCCCCGAGGACGAGGCGCTGCTGCTGCGCGATGGCAGGTGAGGCTCCCCCGCTGTCCCCGCTGTCCCCGCTGTCCCCAGTGTCCCTGAGTGTCCCCGCTGTCCCCAGGCTGGCGTGCTCACTGTGTCCCCAGCGCCCCGTGTGTGACACTCTGCAGACACTGCTGCTGCACCGCGCGGGCAGGAAGCACCTGGACAGTGAGTGGGGGTGGCCCTGTGTCACCTGGCCCCGTGTCACCTGGCCCTGTGTCACCCGTCCCTGTGTCACCTGTGCTGTCCCCTCACCCTGTCCCTGTCCTCCTGTCCCCCTCACGGTGTCCCTTCACCATGTCCCCCTGTCCCAGTCCCTGTCCCTGTCCCCTCACTGTCCCCTCACTGTCCCAGACCTGCTCCGTTCCTTCGGGCGGCCCCGCTGGCCCCAGGTGACCCCACAGGGACCCCAGGTGACCCCGCAGGAGGCCCCAGGCGGGGCCCCAGGTGTGCAGGTGGGTGTGGCCGGGCTGGGCGTGGCCCCAGGGCTGTGACACCAAATGGGCATGGCCTCTGTGGGTGTGTCCATGGGAGGGCGTGGTCTCTGAAGGTTGGATCAATGTGGGTGTGTCCTGGGAGGGCGTGGTCCATGTGGGTGGGGCTTGCTGTGGGTGTGGGTCAATGTGGGTGTGGCCTATTTGGGTGTGTCCCTGGGAGGGTGTGGTACAATGTGGGTGTGGTCTCCAAGGGGGTGTGGCCTATGTGGGTGTGTGGTTTCCATGGGGGCGTGGCCTCTGGGCATGTGCTAAGTGGGCACGGCCTGGTTGGATGTGATGTGTGTGGGCGTGTCTTGGTGGGCGTGGCCTCGGGCAGGTGTGGCTGTGATGGGCACGGCTCAGGTGGGCGTGGGCTTGGGTGCACGTGGCCTTATGTGGGTGTGGCCTTATATGGGCCTGGGCTCGGGTGGGCGTGGCTCAGTGGGCGTGGCTCAGTGGGCGTGTCCAGCAGGCCCCGCTGCTGGCCCGGACGCGTTGCCTGGCCCGGAGCGCTCTGCTGAGAACGGCCCCGTACAACAGCTGCTGCAGGAGAGACAGGTGAGAGAAATGGGGGAAAAACAGGGGAAAACGGGCAAAACGGGGGGAAATGCTGAGAACAGCCTTGTACAACAGCTGCTGCAGGAGAGACAGGTGAGGGACCAGGAAAATGGGGAAACTGGGGGAAGAAAACAGGAGCAGATGGGAAAGGAACTCAGGGATACCAGGAAAAATCAGGAACAAACAGGAAAGGCTGGGAAGGGCCCCAGGGACACCGGGAAGTTCTGGGGTTCCCAGGGAAGGGAAGGTTCTGGGGTTCACCCCCTCTCCCTTCCCCCTGCCAGGTCCAAGGGCAGCAGCTCCCGGGCCGGGATCCCCGGGATGATCCCAAAAAATTCCCAGACGCCGCCAGAGCCATCCCGGAACCCCGGGAATGCCGGGAATGCCGGGAATGCCGAGACCCCCGGCCCCGCACACCGAGAGGGTGAGTGAGGCCCCGCCCGCCCGTTCCCGGGGATTTCCCGGGAATTCCCCATTCCCGGGATTCCCAGCAGCCCCTCCCGTGCTCCCCCAGGCGCCCCCAAGGACGGGAAGCGGGGAAGGAAAGGAAATTCCCGGAGTTCCGAGGAAGGAAATTCCCAATGCCCCGAGGGGCCGAGCCCAGAGCGGCTGCGGATCCTGCGGCACCACCTGCACCTGCGCAGGTGAGTCGGGAGGGGGGAGTTCGGGGAAAAATCCCAAAACATCCCCCCAAAAACTCCCCCAAAATATCCAGAAAAATTCCCGAAATTCCCCAAAGTCCCAGGAAATCCCCCAACCCCGTTTCCCTGTGTCCCAGCCGGGGCTGGCTCCAGGATCCCACTGGGAATTGGGTGAAGGACGGGAACGCCGAGTTCGACTCCGACGAGGAGGAGCCGCCACCGCTGCCACCAGCCTGACGTCCCCAAGTGTCCCCAAGCATCCCCAAGTGTCCCCAAGCGTCCCCAGAGCCCCGGGAATAAAGTGGGAATTTTTTGGGACATTTTTCCACCGTTTTTCCACTTTATTCCCAGTGGTTCCTGAGCTCGGGGTGGGCATGGGGGGATTTTTAGGATTTCTTCTGTTGGCGACCTGGGGGGAGAGAAAAGGGGGGGTCAGGGTAAAGTCCCAGCCCTGGTGACACCTGGGGACATTCAGGAGCTCCCTCCAAGGTGGGCTCAGCTCTGGGAGCCCCGGGTGACACCTGGGGACACTCACGGAGCTCTGGCACCCCCGGGTGACACCTGGGGACACTCACGGAGCTCTGGGAGCCCCGGGTGACACCTGGGGACACTCACAGAGCTCTGGGAGCCCCGGGTGACACCTGGGGACCCTGGGGACACTCACGGAGCTCTGGCACCCCCGGGTGACACCTGGGGACACTCACGGAGCTCTGGGAGCCCCGGGTGACACCTGGGGACACTCACAGAGCTCTGGGAGCCCCGGGTGACACCTGGGGACCCTGGGGACACTCACGGAGCTCTGGCACCCCCAGGTGACACCTGGGGACCCTGGGGACACTCACGGAGCTCGTTGTTGCGGGTGAGGGCGGCGGCAGCGCGCGCCCGCGGGCCCTGCAGGGTGAAGGTGTAGCCGAACCTCAGCAGGGAGGGACACTGCTCCAGGGTGGCTGCCATGGCCATCTCCACCGTGTCCCCCAGGCGCTGGCACTGCGGGGACATCATTGGGGACATCATTGGGGACAGGGTCAGAGTCACTGTCACAGCCCCATCTCCACCGTGTCCCCCAGGCGCTGGCACTGCGGGGTTGGAGACAGTCAGGGCATTGTCACCTCCCCTGCTGTCCCTGCCGTTCCTGCTGTCCCTGTCCCCGCTGTCCCCGCTGTCCCCGCTGTCCCCCCTGTCCCTGTCCCTGTCCCCACTGTCCCTGTCCCCACTGTCACCTGGTTGTCCAGGCGGATCTCGCTCAGCGAGGGGCAGCGCCCGATGGCCGCCAGCAGCCGCAGCATCCCCGCGCTGGTGATGAAGTTGGACTCGAGGTTGAGGCTCTGCAGGCTCTGGTTCTGCTCCAGCATCTCGGCCACCGCCTGGGGACACCCCGGTGGCACCACAGTGGCACCATGGCGGCACCATGGGGACACCGTCCTTGGTGTCCCCGGGATGGGTGGACAGGCACGGGGGGACCCGTGCAGGGACACTTGGGGACACGTGGGGACTCACGTTGGCCACCAGGTCGTTGCTGCGCGTGGCCACCAGGCTGAGGCTGCGCACGTGGGTGTTGGTCTTGATGGCCTGGCAGATGGCCTCGAGCGTGGGGACAGGGATGTCCTGGGGACAGCCGGGGACACTTGGGGTCACCACAGGGCTGGGGATGTCCCCCAGGACACGGGGTCACCCAGGGGCTGGGGTGGCACCTTGGGGACCCCCCCTTCACCCACCCAGGAACACATTGGGACACGTTGGGGACACATTGGGGACACACTGGGGACACATTGGGGACACACTGGGGACACGTTGGGGACACGTTGGGGACACGTTGGGGGCGGTGTCAGCGTGGTGTCACCTTGATGTTGTTGAGGTTGACCTCGTGCAGCTCGGGGTCGTTGTCCTGCAGCCGCCGCAGCGTCTCGGCCACGTCCGTGGGGTTCGGGGGCTCGTCCGGCACCGGGCGGTACCGGTCCGGCTGCACCACGCCTGGGACAGCGTGGGGACAGCGAGGGGACAGCGTGGGGACACGGGGACAGCGTGGGGACAGCGTGGGGACAGCGTGGGGACACGGGGACAGCATGGGGACAGCGTGGGGACAGCGTGGGGACAGCGTGGGGACACGGGGACAGCGTGGGGACAGCGTGGGGACAGCGTGGGGACAGTGTGGGGACAGCGTGGGGACATGGGGCTCAGGGACACATGAGTTTGGTCCCCAAATACTGCCCCAACCACCCCGTAGAGGCACTTGTCCCCTGTCCCCGGTGTCACTCACTGTTGATGCCCTGTCCCCATGTCCCCATGTCCCCTGTCCCCGGTGTCACTCACTGTTGATGCCCTGTCCCCATGTCCCCATGTCCCCTGTCCCCGGTGTCACTCACTGTTGATGCCCTGTCCCCATGTCCCTGTCCCCTGTGTCACTCACTGTTGATGCCCTGTCCCCATGTCCCCATGTCCCCTGTCCCCGGTGTCACTCACTGTTGATGCCCTGTCCCCATGTCCCTGTCCCCTGTGTCACTCACTGTTGATGCCCTGTCCCCATGTCCCTGTCCCCTGTGTCACTCACTGTTGATGCCCTCGGTGTTGCAGATGTTCCCGCTGCAGATGGCGTCGTAGTACTGCTTGTTGCTCATCAGCGTGTACATGCCCAGGATGGCTGCGGGGACACACGGTGACACTGGGGACATTGGGGTCACAGGGGGACACAGGGCCCCCGTGTCCCCCCGGGGAGGTGGCACCAGGAGCCAAAGGTGGGGTCGGAGCTGCTTTAACTGAGGGGACACAGAGGGTGAGGGGGGACATGGGTGACATTGTGGGACAAAGCGTGTGACACTGGGGTGTGTGTGACACTGGGGTGTGTGTGACACAGACACAGGGGTGACAGGGATGTCTGTGACACTCAGGTGTGTGACAGTGACACAAGGACAGGTGTGCCATGCTGGCCTCGTGCTCGGTGTCCCTCGCCAGGTGACACTGACACCGTGTGACACTCAGGTGTGTGCAGTGACACGTGTGACACTCAGGTGTGTGCAGTGACACTGTGACACGTGTGACACTCAGGTGTGTGCAGTGACACCGTGACACGTGTGGCACAGCCCTTGGGGACAGCGTTACCCTCGGCCGAGGCCCTTCCTGGTGCCGCTCCCGGCCCTGCGGGGATCCCGGCCTGTGCAGAGCCCATCCCATGGAAATCCCACAGAAATCCCATGGAAATCCCGTGGAAATCCATGGAAATCCCACAGAAATCCATGGAAATCTCATGGAAATCCATGGAAATCCCATCCCATCCCCGTCTTTTACAAATCCCACCCCCATTCCAACCCCATCCATGTCCCCATTCCCATCCCATTCCCAATCCCAATCCCGCTGTCCCCTCTGTCCCCTCTGCTGTCCCCTCTGCTGTCCCCACGCACCGGCGATGTCGCACATCTCGGCCTCATTCCTGATCCCATTCCTGATCCCATTCCCACAGTCCCTGCTGTCCCATCTGTCCCCTCTGTCCCCGCTGTCCCCTCTGTCCCCTCTGCTGTCCCCTCTGTCCCCATGCACCGGCGATGTCGCACATCTCGGCCTCATTCCTGATCCCATTCCTGATCCCATTCCTGATCCCGTTCCCACAGTCCCCGCTGTCCCATCTGTCCCATCTGTCCCCTCTGTCCCCTCTGTCCCCTGTGTCCCCTCTGCTGTCCCCTCTGCTGTCCCCACGCACCGGCGATGTCGCACATCTCGGCGTCGGTGGCGTTGGCCAGCGCCTCCTCCAGCTCCGGCTCCAGCGTCACCTGCTCCTCCCGCGGCAGCGCCGGCGCCGCCGCCTTGGGGACAAACGGCTTCCCTGGGGACAGGGGGACACCGGGCATGGGGACATGGGGACAAACAGCTTCCCTGGGGACAGGGACATGGGGACAGTAGGCTTCCCTGGGGACAGGGGGACAAACGGCTTCCCTGGGGACATGGGGACAAACAGCTTCCCTGGGGACAGGGACAGGGACATGGGGACAAACGGCTTCCCTGGGGACAGGGACAGGGACATGGGGACATGGGGACAGTCGGCTTCCCTGGGGACAGGGGCACGGGACATGGGGACATGGGGACAGTCGGCTTCCCTGGGGACAGGGGCACGGGACAAGCGGCTTCAGGTGGCATCGTGGGGGTGGCCTCGTTGAGGCTGGCACTGCTGTCACAGGGTTGTGACCATCCCGGGGCTGGCACTGCTGTCCCTGGGGGTGACACTGCCAGGGCTGGTGGCCGTGCCCGGGGCTGGCGGGGGCCCAGCTCGCCCAGGACACCTGAGCCGCTGGCGAGGCCGAGCTAAATATAAAATACACCCGAGCCTGGGGGCCCGGGCCCCTCCGTGTCCCCTCCGTGTCCCCACGCTGTCCCCCCACTGTCCCCAGGCTGTCCCCCCACTGTCCCCAGGCAGTCCCCAGACCTTTTTTCTCGCCGGTGAAGGGCACGAGGTCCTGGCGCTCCTCGGCCTCCAGCGCCTGCCGCTCCAGGTGCTGCAGGAGCGCGTCCCGGTCCAGGGGGCCCGTGGGGCTCTTGTGGGTCTGATCGCGCTGGCGCAGCCCCGCGGGCAGCAGCACGTTCTGGGGACAGCGCCCGTGTCACTGCCGCCCGTGTCACCGCTGCCCATGGCACCGCCCGTGTGGCACCACCCGTGTGGCACCACTGCCTGTGGCACCACTGCCTGTGGCACCACCGCCCGTGTGGCACTGCCCGTGTCGCCACCCATGCCACCACCCGTGCCACCGCCCGTCCCCCGCGCCCACCTCGGGGTCCATCTCGGCCAGCTCGGCGTCCAGCTGCGCCAGCTCCTCCGGGGACAGCTCCTGCAGGATCTTGTCCTCGTCGATGTCGCGGTACTTCTCCAGCTCCTGCCGGTACGGCGTCATGGCCGCGGGGACCTGGGGACACGGGGGGACAGCGGGGTGGCACCGCTGGGCACAGCCGGGGGGACACGGGGGGACCCCTTCGTGCCGGCACTGGCGGGCTCTGGGGGCACGGGGGGACACGGCGGGACCTGCCCGTGCCACCCTCTGCGGGGACAGCGCTGGGGGACACCGAGCAGCCCCAGGAGCTGTCGCCAGCCTTTGTCACCTGCCGGGGTCACGTCCCGGTCGCTGTCACGAGCCGCGAGTCCCCGAATGTCGCGCGGGCCCCACGGGCGCCGCTCGCGCTGTCCCCGCCGGGGGTGGGGACGCACCTGCCCCGCCCCGCCCCCCTCGCAGCGTGGGAATCTTTGGGAAGCGGCTCCGGGATCCCCAAATTCCGGGGCGGGAGGGGGAGGGGGCGGCGACACCGCGGGGACAGCGCGGGGACAGCGCGGGGACAGCGGGGCCGTACCTGGGGCCGGTCCTAAAGCCCGGGGGGCGATCCCAAAGCGGATCCTGAAGCCGCTCCCAAAAGCCGGGGCCGATCCCGGAGCCCCGGGGCCGATCCCAAAGGCGATCCCAAAAGCCGGGGCCGATCCCGGCGCTCTGGGGCCGCGCGGGGCATGAGATCAGCGCTTTATTCGGGCCGGGAGGGGCGGATCCGCGTCCCGGCCCTTATCGGGAACGGAGGGGCCCCGCCCCGGCCCGCGGGGCCCGCCGACCCCAAAACCCGCCGGGGGCAGAGGCAGAGCGGATCCTCCCCCGATCCTATAAACCCGCAAAGCTCCGGCCCCAAAACCCGCCGGGAGAAAAGGGGGACACGGGGAAAGGTGAGGGGGGCAGGATCCTTCCCAAATCCCATAAACCCCACAAAGATCGAGGCGGGCTTGGCCCTGCAAGCCCCCAATTCGGGGGGTGAAGGGGGTCTGGACACCCCCAAATGGGGTCTGGGGGAGATGGGAATGTTCTGTAGGTTCTTCTGGAAAAAGGAATCCCATAAACTTTATTTTAGGCTTTTCTGGAGAAGGGAATCCCATGTTATTGTAGGGAAATAATGGGTTCATGAACCTTGTTTGTTGGAGGATTTCTTGGAAAACTGGCTCCCACCCCATATTTTTTGTAGGATTTCTGGAAAAAGGTTCTGCAAACCTCTTTATTAATTGTCGGATTTCCTGCAAAAAGGGGCTCCCACCACCCCACACAAACCAACCCCCAAATCCACTTTATTCCCTCATCCAACACCCCTGGTGAACAATGACCCCAGAAAAACCATCACTCAAATGGGTGACCCCATATCCCTAAACCCCAAACCCCAGCAGCCCAGCACCCTAAAATCCCGGGATTTCAGGCACTGCCAACACTTGGAAAGGAGCCCCTCAACAAAACCATGGCAGCTGCCAGTCCCAACACCCCAGCACCCCAAACCCTCAATCTGAGGGGTCAGGCACTGGGCACGCTCTGTTTGATGACGATTTTCTGCAGCTTTAGGAACGTTCCCAAACCCCATCTCCCATCTCTCAGGCACTGGGCACGCTCTGTTTGATGATGATTTTCTGCTGTTTTAGGAACGTTCCCAAATCCCAAACCCCAGCTCTCAGGCACTGGGGACGCTCTGTTTGATGACGATTTTCTGCCGGCCGGGCCGCGCCCCGGTGCCGTCCCCGGCCCCTGCGGTGCCCGCGGTGGCGGCGGCGGCGGCGGCGGCGCTGGGCAGCCCGTGCGCCGTCACGTACTTGCGGTAGGCCTCGCGGATGATGCGGAAGGCGCGGGCGTTGGCGTAGGGGATGTCGGTGATGGGGTCGCGGTACAGGGCGGGCTTGTGCGTCACCGGGCACAGCTCCCGCACCGGCAGCCGCGGCGCCCGCGCCCGGGGGAAGCAGCGCTCGAAGGTGGCGTCGTCGCTGAAGGAGATGAACGTGCGCGAGCACTTGCCCGGCGACGGCGGCCGCGCCTCGGGGTCCAGCCTGGAACGGCAGCGGGGATGGGGCTGGGCAGGGCAGCCAAAACCGGGGGCGCTAAAGGGGCTCGAGAGGTGCAGCTCCGGTGGGGAGCTCGGGGTGGCCAAAAAGGGGGATTCCAAAGGGGTCTGGGGCAGCTCCAACGGGGGATTTGGGATGGCCAGGATGGTGCCCAAAAACTGCGACCTCAAAGGGATCCGGGGCCTCAAAAGGTGCAGCTCCAATGGGGGATTTAGGGTTTGTGGTGGTGCCCAAAAACTGCGAATTCCATGGGATTTGGGGCCTCAAAAACAGCGACTCCAAAGCGGGATTTAGGGTTTGTGGTGGTGCCCAAAAACTGCGAATCCCATGGGATTTGGGGCCTCAAAAACAGCGACTCCAAAGCGGGATTTAGGGTTTGTGGTGGTGCCCAAAAACTGCGAATCCCATGGGATTTGGGGCCTCAAAAACTGCGACTCCAAAGCGGGATTTGGGATTGCCAAGGTGGAGCTCAAAACCTGTTCTTCCCATGAGATTAGAGGCTCCCAAAACCTGCTTTTCCCATGGGATTAAAGGGTCCCAAACCTGCTTTTCCCATGGCATGAGGGGTTCCAAGGTGAGAGCCCCAGGTCGGGATTCAGTGCCCAAATCCACCCCCCAGAACTGGAGTTTGGGATCTGGGAGCTCTGAGGGGCTGCCCAGCCCCTGTGGGGCAGCTCCAGGCTGGGATTTGGGGTTCGGGGGGCACTCACCCCTCGACGTCCACAGGGTCATCGCGGCCGGGCTCGGGCAGGAGGGGCATGGTGAGGGACCAGTACCGGATCACGGGGCCCACGATCTTCCTCTTCTTCTGCACCTGCTTCTTCTTGTCCGCCTCCAGCCGCTCGTAGTTCTCTGGGGGCAGGAATGGGATGGGGAATGGGGGCAGGAATGGGGGCAGGAACAGCTCAGCCTGGCCCGGGTACCTTACAGCGCTGCCAGGTCTGGTCCTGGGATCCCTGTGCCATTCCCAGTATCCCAGGTTGATCTCCTCGGTGATCTTGGCCCATTCCCATTCCCAGTTTCCCATTCCCATTGTCCCATTCCCAGTGTCCATCCCCTCACCCAGGGAGCGCAGGTTGATCTCCTCGGTGATCTTGGCCTCCTCCAGCAGCTCCTCCTGGGTCAGGGGCCGCTCGTAGCTCGTCCCTCCCTTCTTCCTCTTGGACTGCACCTGGCGCTCCTGGAGCCGCAGGAATGTCTGCCGGGTGTGCTCCGTGGTGGACTGGCGCATGTGCTTCCTGCCTGGAGAGACAGGGATCAGCCATGGATCACCCAGAGATCCCCAGGATCCCATCCCAACCCCTGTGGAGCCAGGAGCTCCCCCAGAGGATGCCATTTCCAGCTGGGATCACCAAGACCCTGCTCCCATCCCACCCCATTCCCCCCTCACTCACTGTCTCCCCCGTCCTCCTGCAGCTCCAGGGGCGTGGATTTCACCTCCCGGCTCCTCTGGGAGCCTCCCCGCGGCCCCTCGGCCTTCTTGGCCCGCAGGCTCTTGAGCGGCTCCTGCAGGGGGAGGGAGGACAGAAACCAGCCGGGGATGAGGGCCCGGGAGCGCCGGGATCTCCATGGAAAAACCCGGGAAGGGCTCGGTACCCCCGGAACAGCTCAGAGCCCCCGGGAAGGGCTCGGGATTGGGGGGATTTCCCCGGAAAAGCCCCGGGATCGGGGGAATTTCCCCGGGAAGGCCCCGGAAGGGCTCGGTACCCGGTAGGCCTTGGTGAGCACGCGGCGGCGCCGCCGGGGCTCGGCCTCGTCCTGCTCCGAGCCCGGCTCGTCGCCCTCGTCGATGTCGAAGTCGGAGTCCACCTCGTCATCGCTGTCAGAGTGGTCCCCGCGGTACTCGTCATCGCCGGACTCCTGCGGTAAACATCGGGAACGTTGGGAATGCCGAGAATGTGGGATGGGGAATAGCGCGAATATGGGAATGTTGGGAATGTTGGGAATATGGGAACAGGGGATTGGGAACCGTGGAATCCCACGCAGGGATGCCCGCAGTGCTCATTGTGCCCAAACTCCGGTGGGACACGGGGATGGATCTCCCTGAATCCCCCGTTATCCCGGGATTTATCCCGGAATCCCCCGTTATCCCGGGATCCCACAGAGATGGAGCACCCCGAGGTCCCCAAACGCTCCTCCCGGGACATCCCCCATCCCCCGGACATCCCCGTTCCCCGCACACCCCCCGGCCCCCCTCACGCCCCGCTCCCCTCACGCTTCCCGCCTCCCGCCGCCCCGCTCCGAGCGCCGGGCCCGCTCCCGCCGCGCCTCCCGCCGTGCCCGCCGCGCCCCCCGGCGCTGCGCTCGCCTCGTTGAAGCCGCCGTAGGTGGTCTGGTAGAACTCGTCCTCCTCCTCGGCCTGCAGCAGCCCCGAGAGGCGATTCCCGGCCGTGCGCCGCGGGGCGCGGCCCTCCGCCAGGCTCATCTCGGCGCTCGGCCCGCCCGCCTGCCGGGACCGCGCGGGGCGACACAGCGAGCGCCGAGCGATCGATGGGCGGGGGCAGAGACAGCGACACCGCGGGGGGACGGCGGGAACTGCGGGTGACGACATTGTGCTCGAGATGACGTCATTGTGCTCGGGTGACGTCATTAGGGATTGGGGGGGGATTTTTGGATTTTTGGTTCGGGTGAAATAACCGTGATTTTGGGAAAAAAAATTTGGGGGTTTCTGCAGGGAAAAAAGGGGATTTTAGGCGAAAAATGGGGATTTTTAGTGGACTTTCTGGGGGTTTTTGGGGGTTTTTGGGGAGGTTCCCAGTGTGTGGGGTGACGTCATGGGGTTGGTGTGAGGAGTTGTGCGTGCTCTCTGACGTCACGGGGCGGGTGTGTGAGCTGTGATGTCATGTGTCAGAGTGTGGGCACTCTATGACGTTATGGGGTGTCAGGGGTGTGCAGGGGCTCTGTGACATCACAAGGTTGTCAGGGCAGGGTTGTGGCTCTGTGACGTCATAGGGCAGAGGCATCGATGCAGAAGTCAGAAGTGTGACATCACAGGATGGGGATGAGTGCGTGTGCTCTGTGACGTAACCGGATAAGGACATGTGTGCTCCCATGACGTCACTTATTTGGGGTGTGGTGCATAAGGGTGACGTCATTTAATGGTGTGCTTAATCTGCTAGTGTAACGTCACTCCGCCCCACCCTCCGCCCGTCACGTGACACCGCGGGGCCCAATCCGATCGGGGGGAGGCGGAGCCGGTGCTGGAGCCGCGCATGCGCTGCGCGGGCCCGCCCGCGTGGCCCCCGCTGCCCCCATCGCCCGCGGCCGCGTGGGGCGCGCCGGGAGGGGCGGGGCTGAGCGCTGAAAGGGCGTGGCTTAGCACAGAATGGGGCGCGGCCACGCGCGATTGGTGGGGCTGAGCATGGAGGGGGCGGGGTGGAATCGGAAGAGGCGTGGCTTAGCCGTGAGGGGGTGGAGCCGTGCATGAAAGAGGCGGGGTTGAAACGCGGGTGGGCGTGTCTTTGCCCCCGTGAGCAATGCCAATATGCGGAGAGGGCGCGGTTTGTTCCCAAAGGGGCGTGGTTGTGTGGGCGGGGGCGTGGCCGGGCGTGGCGGGCGGGGGCGGGCTGGGGGGGGGGGGGGCGCAGCGCGCGCTCCAAGATGGCGGCGGCGGCGGCGGGGCCCGAGTCCGGCGGCAGCAGCGGCAGCAGCGGCGGCCTCGGCGGTACCGGCCGGGAGCGGGCCCGGGAGCGGCGCCGCGGGGCTCGGGCGGGGCCCGGGGGGCGCGGCCGGGGGCGCCGGGGGCGTGAGGGGCTGAGGCGGCTCTGGGGGCGTGAGGGGAATGGGGCGATCTTGGCGGAACTGGGGGGCTATGAGGGGGATTATGGGGTTTATGAGGGGCATTTGGGGGTTATGAGGTGTATTTGGGGGGTTATGGGGTGTATTTGGGGGGGTTATGAGGGGGATCTGGGGGTTATGAGGGGTCTGGGGGCGTGAAGGGCTGAGGGGGCAGCGTGAGGGTGAGGGGGCTCTGGGGGCGTGAGGGGAATGGGGGGATCTGGGGGGTTACGACGGGAATTTAGGGGCTGTGAGGGGGATTTGGGGGTTATGAGGGGGGTTATGGGGGTTATGAGAAAGATTATGGGGGTTAGGGGCAATTTAGGGGGCTGTGAGGGGGATTTGGGGGGTTATGAGAGAGATTATGGGGGGTTGTGAGAAAGATTATGGGGGTTAGGGGGATTTGGGGGTTATAAGGGGGATTTTGGGGGGTTA
Source organism: Agelaius tricolor (assembly GCF_023055355.1). Classification (NCBI taxonomy): domain Eukaryota; kingdom Metazoa; phylum Chordata; class Aves; order Passeriformes; family Icteridae; genus Agelaius; species Agelaius tricolor. The sequence goes on from NW_027269329.1 coordinate 1,422,203, forward strand.
CGAGAAGGATTATGGGGGGTTATGAGGGGAATTTGGGGGTTATGATGAGGATTTTGGGGGGTTTTGAGAGGAATTGCGGGGGCTCTGAGGGGTCTCAGGGGTGCGGGTTTTTTGTGGGGTCTTTGGGGGGTTTTGGATGAGTTTAGGGCTGGGAGACTCAGGGGGTTTGGGGGACTCTTTTTGGGGTGTAGAAGTTTGGGGATCATGGGGATTTTTGGGGTCTTTAGGGTTTTTTGGGGAGTGTAGAACTCTGGGGCTGAGTGGGATTTTTGGGGTCTTTATGGGGTTATTTTGGGGGGAGTGTGGGGGACTCTTTTGGGGAGGGGATTTGGAGCTTCCTGGGGGAATTTTGGGGCATTTGGAGCTTCCTGGGGGAATTTTGGGGCATTTGGAGCTTCCTGGGGGAATTTTGGGGCATTCGGAGCTTCCTGGGGGTGTCTGAGGTGCCATGGGGGGAGTCCAGACCCAACTTTTCCCTGGAAAAACCAAATTCCGAGTTTCCCTTTCTCTGCAGAACACCTGGGAATGGACGGGGGTGGGATCTGAGAGGCCCAGGATTCCCAAAAATAAAAAATAAAACATAAAAAAGCTGGGGAGCGGGGCGGGGAGGGAGCAGTTTGTCGGTGCCAGGGAAATCCGATTCCCGTTCCCGTCCGGTGACTCACAGGGGGTGGGAACGGCTCATGGAGATCCCAAAACCCCAGAAAATCCCAAAAGGAGCCGGGATCGGCTCGCGGGGATCCCAAAACCCCAGAAAAATCCCAAAAAGAGGCGGGATTGGGGCAGCAAAACCTCCCAAAAACCCCAGAAAAATCCCAAAAGGAGCCGGAATCGGGCAGCAGAGTTTCCCAAAACCCCAGAAAAATCCCAAAAAGTGCCAGGTTTGGGGCTCTGAACACCGGGATTTTTCCTTTTCCTGGTTTTCCCTTTACCTGGCAGAGTTGCTGGGAGAATCCAGCCCTTCATCCCGGTTTTTCTCAGCTCCCAGTCACATTTTCACATTAAATTTTGGGCTGAAGTCTATGAAAATTCCATCTGGGGAGGAGTTTTTTGCTCCTTGCTTTTCCCTGGACGGATTTAAGGCCTGATCCCCGATTTTCTGACTCTTTATCCGTGGGGTTTTTTTGGGAATTTGGGGCCAGAAGCCCCGGGAGAGCAGCGTGTGTGGGTGGGATAATTCGGGTTTGTGTTGTGTAGGATTTCTCTCTGGTTTTGTGGGATTTTTCCCCTGTTTTCCTGGTATTTTCCTGTGGTTTTACTCTGCTTTGTGGAATTGATCCCCTCTGAGTGTGGGTTTTCCTTTCTCTTGGCAGGATCCAACACCTTCAAGAAGTCCCTGACTCCTGAGGTGAGTTCCAGGCTGGAAAAATCCCAAATTCCAGGAGCTTTTCCTGCTCCTTTTCTTCCTTTTCCTGCTCCTTTTCCAAGCCTGCCTTGACCCTGGGCAGCTCCTCCCATGGGGATTTTGGGAATTTCTCCTTCCCAAGGGAATTCCTGCTCCAAAACCCGAATCTATCCTGGAACCACCCCCAGAATCCCTGGAAAAATCCAATTTAACAGCTCCTGGGTGAACCCTTGGCTCTCTGGGCCAGGAATCGCTGGATTGGGATTTGCAGCTTTCCCAAAATTCCCCCTCAAACGTCGCAGTTACTGTGGGAAAAGCCCAGCCCAGATTTGTTTGCATTCCAGGAGTGAACCCCAAACTTTTCCAGGTGGTTTTGGGTGGGGAAAAAAATCCTTTAAAAATTTGAATTTTCCAATCTTTTTTTTTTCTCTCTTTCCATTTTTTTCTTTTTCCAAGATGCCGGGAGGATCCCAGACCATCCGGAAAGGCCACAGAGGAGTGGATTCCACAGGGGAAACCACCTACAAAAAGGTGAATTCCCCCTCTTTTCCCTTCTCCCAAGGAGTTTTGCCCTGTGGGGATGGGAGGAGATTCCGTAGAAATGAAGGAAAAAGGGAATTTTCTGGGGCTTTTCCCCCCATTTTAATTCTCATCCAATGCCCCCCCCCCAGTGAATTTCTATTCCCACTGAATCCCTTTCATTCCCACTGGATCCTTGCAATTCCCGTTCCCATTGGATTTCTGTCCCCATTCCCACTGAGCTCCCATTGAACTCCCATTGCCTTTCCCCCCAAATCCCTCCCATTCCCACTCCCATCCCTATGGAATTCCCAGCCCCGTTCCCAGCTGGAATTCCCATTCCCATTCCCGCTGTAAGGCTTGTTTCCCACATTCCCATTCCCAGCCCCATTCCCACTGTAAGCCCCTGTTCCCCGCTGTAATTCCCATTCTCATTCCCTTTTCCATTCCTGCTGTAACTCCCGTTCCCATTCCCACTCTAACCCCATTTCCCCTGTTCCCCCATTCCCATTCCTGCTCTAACCCCATGTCCCGGTGTCCCCGTGTCCCCGTTCCCACTCTAACCATGTGTCCCCCATGTCCCCGTTCCCGCTCTAACCCCGTGTCCCAGTGTCCCCATTCCCACTCTAACCCGTGTCCCAGTGTCCCCATTCCCACTCTAACCCGTGTCCCAGTGTCCCGGTGTCCCGGTGTCCCCGTTCCCGCTGTAACCCGTGTCCCGGTGTCCCCCTGTCCCCCATGTCCCCATTCCCACTCTAACCCGTGTCCCCGTGTCCCCATTCCCACTCTAACCCTGTGTCCCCGTGTCCCCGTTCCCGCTCTAACCCGTGTCCCGGTGTCCCCATTCCCACTCTAACCCCGTGTCCCCGTGTCCCCATTCCCACTCTAACCCGTGTCCCCGTGTCCCCATTCCCACTCTAACCCGTGTCCCCGTGTCCCCATTCCCACTCTAACCCCGTGTCCCCATTCCTGTCCCCGTTCCCGCTCTAACCCCGTGTCCCCATGTCCCCATTCCCGCTCTAACCCGTGTCCCGGTGTCCCCGTTCCCACTCTAACCCGTGTCCCCATGTCCCTGTTCCCACTCTAACCCCGTGTCCCGGTGTCCCCATTCCCACTCTAACCCATGTCCCGGTGTCCCCGTTCCCACTCTAACCCGTGTCCCGGTGTCCCCATTCCCACTCTAACCCATGTCCCGGTGTCCCTGTTCCCACTCTAACCCGTGTCCCAGTGTCCCCCTGTCCCCGTGTCCCCGTTCCCGCTCTAACCCCGTGTCCCGGTGTCCCCATTCCCACTCTAACCCATGTCCCGGTGTCCCCGTTCCCACTCTAACCCGTGTCCCGGTGTCCCCATTCCCACTCTAACCCATGTCCCCATGTCCCCATTCCCACTCTAACCCGTGTCCCGTGTCCCGGTGCCGCAGACGACGTCGTCGGCGCTGAAGGGCGCCATCCAGCTGGGCATCACGCACACCGTGGGCAGCCTGAGCACCAAGCCCGAGCGCGACGTGCTCATGCAGGATTTCTACGTGGTGGAGAGCATCTTCTTCCCCAGGTCAGCGCTCCCGGGGCTCGGGGATCCCCTGTTCCCCGTGGGATCCCCCCGGCCCCGTTCCGGAACGTTCCTGTCCCCGCAGCGAGGGCAGCAACCTCACCCCCGCCCACCACTACAACGACTTCCGCTTCAAGACCTACGCGCCCGTGGCCTTCCGCTACTTCCGGGAGCTCTTCGGCATCCGCCCCGACGACTACCTGGTCAGCAGGACCCCTGGGCCCTTTGCCTTGCCTTCCCGGGAAACCCCAATCCCAAACCCCCAATCCCAATGCTCTGTTACCCCAGGAAATCCCAATCCCCAATCCCCTGCTGTACCCAGAGAAACCCCAATCCCAAATCCCCAATCTCCAGCTGTCCCCGGTAAATCCCAATCCCCTGCTGTTCCCAATCCCCTGCTATCTTGAGGAAATCCTAGTTCCTGTGCTGTTCCCATTCCCTCCCCAATCCCCACTCTCAATCCCCTGCTGTCCCCAGGAAATCCCAAATCCCCAATCCCAATCCCCACTCCCACTGCCCAGCTCTCCCAAGTAAATCTCAAATCCCCAATCCCCACTGCCACTGCCCATCTGTCCCCATTAATCCCCGCTTCCACTGCCCTGTGTCCCCATTAACCCCAATCCCACTGCCCTGTGTCCCCATTAACCCCAATCCCCGGCTGTGTCCCCATTGACCCCAATCCCTGGCTGTGTCCCCATTAACCCCAATCCCCTGTGTCCCCATTGACCCCAATCCCCATCTGTCCCCATTAACCCCTCTCTGGGCCGTGTCCCTGCAGTGCTCTCTGTGCAGCGATCCCCTGATCGAGCTCTCCAACTCTGGCAATCCCCACTGCCCATCTGTCCCCATTAACCCCAATGCCCCTGTGTCCCCATTAACCCCAATCCCAATCCCCGGCTGTGTCCCCATTAACCCCAATCCCAATCCCCATCTGTCCCCATTAACCCCAATCCCAATCCCTGGCTGTGTCCCCATTAACCCCTCTCGTGTCCCGCAGTGCTCTCTGTGCAGCGAGCCCCTGATCGAGCTCTCCAACTCTGGCAATCCTCACTGCCCCTGTGTCCCCATTAACCCCACTGCCCCTGTGTCCCCATTAACCCCAATGCCCCTGTGTCCCCATTAACCCCAATCCCAATCCCCGGCTGTGTCCCCATTAACCCCAATCCCCTCTGTGTCCCGCAGTGCTCTCTGTGCAGCGAGCCCCTGATCGAGCTCTCCAACTCTGGCGATCCCCACTGCCCATCTGTCCCCATTAACCCCAATGCCCCTGTGTCCCCATTAACCCCAATCCCTGGCTGTGTCCCCATTAACCCCAATCCCAATCCCCATCTGTCCCCATTAACCCCACTCTGTGTCCCGCAGTGCTCTCTGTGCAGCGAGCCCCTGATCGAGCTCTCCAACTCTGGCAATCCCCACTGCCCATCTGTCCCCATTAACCCCAATCCCCAATCCCAATCCCCATCTGTCCCCATTAACCCCAATCCCCTCTCGTGTCCCGCAGTGCTCTCTGTGCAGCGAGCCCCTGATCGAGCTCTCCAACTCTGGTGCCAGTGGCTCGCTGTTCTACGTCAGCAGCGACGACGAGTTCATCATCAAAACCGTGCAGCACAAGGAGGCCGAGTTCCTGCAGAAGCTCCTGCCCGGCTACTACATGGTGAGAATTCCTTGGGAATTCCGGGAATCCCTGCCCGGCTACTACATGGTGAGAATTCCTTGGGAATTCCTTGGGAATTCCTGCCCGGGTACTGCATGGTGAGAATTCCTTGGGAATTCCGGGAATCCCTGGGAATCCCTGCCCGGGTACTGCATGGTGAGAATTCCTTGGGAATTCCGGGGAATCCCTGCCCGGGTACTGCATGGTGAGAATTCCCTGGGAATTCCTGGGAATCCCTGCCCGGGTACTGCACGGTGAGAATTCCAGGAATTCCCTGGGAATCCCTGACCAGGTACTGCATGGTGAGAATTCCGGGAATTCCTGCCCGGGTATTGTATGGTGAGAATTCCAGGAATTCCCTGGGAATCCCTGTCTGGGTACTGCATGGTGAAAGTGCCTGGAATTCCGGGAATTCCCTGGGAATTCCGGCCCATGTCAGCCCAGGAAATCCCAGCGTGGATCGCTGGAGACAGCGGGGCTGGGCTCACGTCCCCCTGGGTTTGAGCCCCTTCCAAACCCTGAACGCCTAAAATCCATGGAAAACCCCAGCAATCCATGGAAAACCCCAGCAACCCATGGAGAACCCCAACCATCCATGGAAAACCCCAACCATCCATGGAAAACCCCAACAATCCATGGAAAACCCCAGCAATCCATACAAAACCCCCAAACCAGAGGGATTGGGATGCTCCTCTCACATTTTACCTGCGACTTTGATGCATCCCCACCCCCAAAACCTCAAAAAACTATGGAAAACTCCAAAAATCCATGGAAAACCCCAACAATCCATGGAAAACCCCAACAATCCATGGAAAACCCCAACAATCCATGGAAAACTCCAAAAATCCATGGAAAACCCCAACAATCCATGGAAAACCCCAACAACCCATGGAAAACCCCAACAACCCATACAAAATCCCCAAACCAGAGGGATTTGATGCTCTTCCCATGTTTCACCTGCGATTTTAACGCATCCCCACCCCAAAGCCCCCCTGTAACCCCTAAAACTCCCCTGTACCCCCCCTAAACCCCCCTGTAACCCCCCTAAAACGCCCCAAACCCTCCAAACCCACCCCATAACCCCCCTGAACCACCCCGAACCCCCCTAAACCACCCCAAACCCCCCAAACCCACCCCATAACCCCCTAAACCATCCCATAACCCCCCAAACCCACCCCATAACCCCCCTGAACCACCCCAAACCCCCCTAAACCCCCCTGTAACCCCCCTGAACCACCCCATAACCCCCCAAACCCACCCCATAACCCCCCTAAACCACCCCATAACCCCCCTAAATCACCCCAAACCCTCCAAACCCACCCCATAACCCCCCTGAACCACCCCAAACCCCCCTGAACCACCCCATAACCCCCATAATCCCTCTGAACCATCCCAAACCCACCCCAAATCCCCCTGTGACCCCCCTGAACCACCCCAAACCCACCCCATAACCCTCTAAACCCACCCCAAACCCCCCCAACGCCCCCGTACCCCCGGTGCCCGTGCGGCAGCGCCCCCACGCGCGCCCCTTTGCCGCTGCTCCGCAGAACCTGAACCAGAACCCGCGCACGCTGCTGCCCAAGTTCTACGGGCTGTACTGCGTGCAGGCGGGCGGCAAGAACATCCGCATCGTGGTGATGAACAACCTGCTGCCGCGGCCCGTGCGCATGCACCGCAAGTACGACCTCAAGGGCTCCACCTACAAGCGCCGCGCCTCGCCCCGCGAGCGCGACAAGGCCTTCCCCACCTTCAAGGACCTGGACTTCCTGCAGGACCTGCCCGACGGGCTCTTCCTGGACGCCGACATGTACAGCGCGCTCTGCAAGACGCTGCAGAGGGACTGCCTGGTCAGGGACGGGGGGATTGGGGCTGTTTGGGGGTTTGCACCGGGTTTGGGGGACAGGCAGGGATGTTCTGCCTGGTCAGGGACGGGGATTGGGGCTGTTTGGGGGTTTGCACTGGGTTTGGGGCACAGGCAGGGATGTTCTGGTCAGGGACGGGGATTGGGGCTGTTCTGGGGTTTGCACCGGGTTTGGGGGACAGGCAGGGATGTTCTGGTCAGGGACGGGGATTGGGGCTGTTCTGGGGTTTGCACCGGGTTTGGGGGACAGGCAGGGGTGTTCCTGTGTTTCTGCCTGGTCAGGGATGGGGAACTGGGGCTGTTCTGGGGGTTTGCACCGGGTTTGGGGGACAGGCAGGGCTGCTCTGGTCAGGGACGGGGATTGGGGCTGTTTGGGGGTTTGCACCGGGTTTGGGGGACAGGCAGGGATGTTCTGCCTGGTCAGGGACGGGGATTGGGGCTGTTCTGGGGTTTGCACCGGGTTTGGGGGACAGGCAGGGCTGCTCTGGTCAGGGACGGGGATTGGGGCTGTTCTGGGGGTTTGCACCGGGTTTGGGGGACAGGCAGGGCTGCTCTGTGTCTCTGCCTGGTCAGGGATGGGGATTGGGGCTGTTTTGGGGGTTTGCACCGGGTTTGGGGGAGAGTCAGGGGTGCTCTGTGTTTCTGCCTGGTTTCTTCAGGAAATCCAGGGCTGTTCTGCATTTTTGCCTGTTTTTTCGGGAAACCAGGGGTGCTCTGCATTTCTTCCTGAATTTTTTTGAGAAATTGGGGCTGTTCTGCGTTTTGTTTCCTTTTTCCGTGTTTCTGTGGGTTTCTAATGGAGCTTCCATCTGTGTGGAGGATCCCAGCCAAGCCCAGCTTTGCCCGTCCCCGGTGTGGAGCAGCCCCTCGCCGTGGGGCAGCCCCGTTGCATTGCCCGTTGATTCCCTGTGCAGGTGCTGCAGAGTTTCAAGATCATGGATTACAGCCTGCTGGTGGCCATCCACAGCCTGGACCAGGCCCAGCGCGAGCGCGCGGCCGCCGGCGCCGCCCGGGACCGCGATGGCGACCGGGACCCCCGGGGCCGGCCCGCGGCACAGAGAGCGCTGTACTCCACGGCCATGGAGTCCATCCAGGGGGAGGCGCGACGGGGAGGCACCATCGAGACTGATGATCAGTGAGATTGATACTGGGAATGATACTGGGATTGACTGGGAATCACTGGGGTTAACTGGGATGGACTGGGATGGACTGGGATGGATGGCACAGAGAGCGCTGTACTCCACGGCCATGGAGTCCATCCAGGGGGAGGCACGATGGGGAGGCACCATCGAGACTGATGATCAGTGAGATTGATACTGGGAACCACTGGGAGTGACTGGGAGTGACTGGGGTTAACTGGGATTGACTGGGATGGACGGCACAGAGAGCGCTGTACTCCACGGCCATGGAGTCCATCCAGGGGGAGGCACACAGAGGGGGCACCATCGAGACTGATGATCAGTGAGAGTGATACTGGGATTGACTGGGATTGACTGGGGTTAACTGGGGTTAACTGGGAGTGACGGGGATGGACGGCACAGAGAGCGCTGTACTCCACAGCCATGGAGTCCATCCAGGGGGAGGCGCGACGGGGAGGCACCATTGAGACCGATGATCAGTGAGATTGATACTGGGAATGACTGGGAGTGACTGGGAGTGACTGGGAATCACTGGGGTTAACTGGGACAGGGACCCCCAGGGCACAGCGAGCGCTGTACTCCACGGCCATGGAGTCCATCCAGGGGGAGGCACGACGGGGAGGCACCATCGAGACCGATGATCAGTGAGATTGATACTGGGAATGATACTGGGAGTGACTGGGAGTGACTGGGGTTAACTGGGAGTGACTGGGATTGACTGGGGTTAACTGGGAATTACTGGGAGTTACTGCAATCCATTCCCATTCCCCATTCCCATTCCCCATTCCCGTTCCCCATTCCCTCACCCCATTCCCTGCTCCCCTTTCCCTGACCCCATTCCCCATTCCCTGACCCCATTCCCATTCCCTTTCCCCATTCCCATTCCCTTTCCCCATTCCCCATTCCCTGCTCCCCATTCCCCATTCCCTTTCCCCATTCCCCATTCCCATTCCCCATTCCCATTCCCATTCCCCATTCCCATTCCCTTTCCCCATTCCCATTCCCCATTCCCATTCCCCATTCCCCGTTCCCATTCCCCGTTCCCATTCCCCGTTCCCATTCCCTGACCCCATTCCCCATTCCCCACTCCCTGACCCCATTCCCCATTCCCCATTCCCCATTCCCCATTCCCATTCCCATTCCCCATTCCCCATTCCCATTCCCTTTCCCCATTCCCATTCCCCGTTCCCATTCCCCATTCCCATTCCCCATTCCCCATTCCCATTCCCCATTCCCCACTCCCTGACCCCATTCCCCATTCCCCACTCCCTGACCCCATTCCCCATTCCCATTCCCATTCCCCATTCCCATTCCCCTTTCCCAGGATGGGCGGGATTCCCGCCAGGAATTCCCGGGGGGAGCGGCTGCTGCTCTACATCGGCATCATCGACGTCCTGCAGTCCTACAGGTCAGTTGGTCGTTATTAATTAATTGTCCGTTAATTAACCCACGCTTCCCGAGCCTCGGGATCCCTCTGGACCAGGAGTTTCCACTGTGGGCTCCAAACCCCGGGAATTCCGTGGGAATTCCTGGGAATTTCTGCTCCGTTCCCTCCCCGCAGGTTCGTGAAGAAGCTCGAGCACTCCTGGAAGGCCCTGGTGCACGATGGGGTGAGTGGGAAATGGGAATTCCTGTGGGAAAACTGAATTTTTAATGGAAAAACGGGAATTTTTATGGAAAAAAATGGGGATTTTTATGGAAAAGCAGAATTGTTTGAAAGGAAAACGGCCTTTTTAAGGAAAAATGGCCCTTTCTTATGGAAAACCCCCAATTTCAGTGGAAAATCCCCAGCTTTTAAGGGAACTCACAAAATTTTGAGATTTTCCCCCTGAGTTGCTGGAATTTCTGCCCGAATTCCCGGGATTTATTCCCAAATTCCTGGGATTTATTCCCAAACTCCTGGGATTTCCCCCCGAATTCCCGGGATTTTCCCCCCCCGCGGGGATCCATCCCGGCGTTCCGGGGCTCATTCCGCTTTTCCCGGGCTCCAGGACACGGTGTCCGTGCACCGGCCCAGCTTCTACGCCGAGCGCTTCCAGCGCTTCATGTGCCACACGGTGTTCCGCAGGGTGCCACGTGAGTGATTCCCGCCCTTCCCGCTGCAATTCCCGCTGCCATTCCCTGTGCAAATCCCGCCTTTCCCTCTGTGATTCCCGCCTTTCCCTGTGCAAATCCCGCTGCCATTCCCTGTGCAAATCCCGCCCTTCCCGCCGCCAGTCCCGCCGCCGCTCCCGCCGCGAGTCCCGCCCTTCCCTCTGTGATTCCCGCCCTTCCCGCTGCAATTCCCGCCCTTCCCTCTGTGATTCCCGCCCTTCCCGCCGCCACTCCCGCCATTCCCGCCGCGAGTCCCGCTGCCACTCCCGCCCTTCCCTGTGCAAATCCCGCCCTTCCCGCTGCCATTCCCACTGCGATTCCCGCCCTTCCCTCTGCGATTCCCGCCCTTCCCGCCGCCACTCCCGCCATTCCCTGTGCAGTTCCCGCCCTTCCCTGTGCAATTCCCGCCCTTCCCGCCGCCATTCCCGCCGCCACTCCCGCCGCGATTCCCGCCCTTCCCTCCGCGATTCCCGCTTTTCCCTGTGCAGTTCCCGCCATTCCCGCTGCCGTTCCCACCCTTCCCACCGTGATTCCCGCTCATCCCTCTGCGATTCCCTCTCCAATTCCTGCTGCGATTCCCGCCCTTCCCTCCGCAATTCCCGCCCTTCCCTCTGCAATTCCCACCCTGCCCTCCACAATTCCCACATCTCGGCCCCACTCCCCATTTCCCCCCTTTTTTCCCAGCTTTTTTTTTTCAGCTTTTCTCCTTCTCTGTTCCCCCCCAAAAAAGCTGGAAAAGTTCCTTTTTTTGAATGGGTTTTTCCCCCTTCTCTGGGTTTTCCTGCTTTCCTATTGTTTTTTTTTTCCCTAGCTTTTTTTTCCTATTTTTTTCAGCTTCTTTTTCCTTTCCTCGACATAAAAATTCCCTGGCCAATTGGAAAAGTGCTTTTCTTGGTTTTTCAGGGATTTTTATCCCCCTTTTCCTTCTCTCCCTTCTCTTTCCCTGAAAACCTCCCTGAAATCTGCTTTATTTTCCCTGGGAAATGCTTTCCTCGAGGATTTCCCCCCTTTCCTGCTGTTCCCTGCCCCAGCCCCCGGGCTATTCCCGATTTTTCCATGGAATTTCCGTTCCCAGTGAAGCCGTCGCCGTCCAAGAAGAGCCGGGGCGGCGGCGCCGTTCCCAGGAGGAGCTGCCAGGGGGCGCTCCCGGCCCCGAGCGCGGCCCCGAACGCGCCCGGGGGCGACGCCAGGGCCCCCCCGGGCCCCGAGCTGGACCCGGAGCAAGGTGGGAGCTGCGGCTCGGGCCCAAAATAATCCCTGTGTGTATCCCCAAAATAATCCCTGTGTGTATCCCCAAAATATCCCTGTGTGTATCCCCAAAAAAAACGTGTTTGTATCCCAAAAAAACCCCTGTTTGTATCCCCAAAAAATCCCGGTTTGTATCCCCAAAAATATCCCTGTTTGTATCCCCAAAAATCCCTGTTTGTATCCCAAAAAAACCCCTGTGTGTATCCCAAAAAAAATCCGTTTGTATCCCAAAAAATCCCCGTTTGTATCCCAAAAATATCCCTGTTTGTATCCCAAAAAAATCCCTGTTTGTATCCCAAAAAAACCCCTGTTTGTATCCCAAAAAATCCCCGTTTGTATCCCCAAAAAACCCTGTGTGTATCCCAAAAAAAATCCCCGTTTGTATCCCAAAAATATCCCTGTTTGTATCCCAAAAACCCCTGTTTGTATCCCCAAAAACCCCTGTTCCCATTCCTAGTTTCTCAATCCCATTCCTGACCCCATTCCCAGTTTCCTGACCCCATTCCCAGTTTCCCAGTCCCGTTTCTGTTCCTGTTGCAGGTTCCCGATCCCATTCCTGATCACAATCCCATGCCCAGTTTCCCACGCCCAGTTTCCTGTTCCCAGTCCCATTCCCAGTTCCCCAATCCCATGCCCAGTTTCCTGTCCCCAATCCCAGTTTCCCGATCCCATTCCTGTTCCCGTTGCAGGTTCCCATTCCCAGTTCTCCAGTCCCAATCCCAATCCCCGTTCCCGTTGCAAGCTCCTGTTCCCAATCCCATTCCCAGTTTCCCATTCCCGTTCCCGTTGCAGGCTCCCGTTCCCGTATCCCATTCCCGTTCCCGTATCCCATATCCCAGTCCCAATCCCCATTCCCGTTGCAGGCTCCCGTTCCCATTCCCGTATCCCATTCCCAATCCCGTCCCCGTTCCCGTTGCAGGCTCCCATTCCCAGTTTCCCAATCCCATTCCCAGTTTCCCGTATCCCATTCCCGTTCCCATTGCAGGCTCCCATTCCCGTATCCCAATCCCATTCCCATTCCCATATCCCGTCCCCGTTCCCGTTTCAGGCTCCCGTTCCCATTCCCATTCCCGTATCCCATTCCCAATCCTGTATCCCGTTCCCGTTTCCGTTGCAGGCTCCCGTTCCCATTCCCATTCCCTGTTCCTGACCCCGTTCCCGTTGCAGGCTCCCGTTCCCATTCCCATTCCCATATCCCATTCCCGTTCCCGTTGCAGGCTCCCATTCCCGTTCCCATTCCCGTTCCCATTCCCGTTCCCGTATCCCATTCCCGTTCCTGTTCCCATTCCCGTTCCCATTCCCATTCCCAGTTCTCCATTCCCATATCCCAATCCCATTCCCGTTCCATTGCAGGCTCCCGTCCGGATCTGCTCCCCCGCTCGGTGCCGGGCTCGGGCGGGGCCGCGGTGGCTCCGTCCCCGTCCCCGTCCCCGTCCCTGTCCAGCCCCTCCCTGGGCAGCGCCGGAGCCGCCTCCCCCCCCAGCAGGTGGGGACAGCGGGAAAGGGGAGTGGGATTGGGGGAAAAAATGGGATTGGGATGGGGAAAAAAAGGGGATTGGGATGGGGGAAAAATGGGATTGGGATGGGGAAAAAATGGGGATTGGGATGGGGAAAAAATGGGATTGGGATGGGGGAAAATGGGGATTGGGATGGGGAAAAAATGGGGATTGGGATGGGGAAAAATGGGGATTGGGATGGGGAAAAAATGGGGATTGGGATCGGGAAAAATGGGGATTGGGATGGGGAAAAAAGGGGATTGGGATGGGGAAAGGGGTCTGGGATCAGGGAAAGGGGGTTTGGGATGGGGAAAAAAACGGGATTGAGATGGGGAAAAATGGGGTTTGGGATGGGGAAAAATGGGGTTTGGGATGGGGAAAGGGGTCTGGGATCGGGAAAGGGGGTTTGGGATCGGGGAAAGGGGTTTGGGATCATTCCCAAGGGGTTTGGGATCGGGGAAAGGGGTTTGGGATTGGGAAATGGGGTTTGGGATCATTCCCGAGGGTTTGGGATCATTCCCGAGGGTTTGGGATCATTCCCAAGGGTCTGGGATCATTCCCAAGGGGTTTGGGACCATTCCCAAGGGTCCGGGACCGTTCCCGGTGTTTCGGGGCCGTTTCCCGGGCGCGCCCCATGGGATGTGGGCAGTTCCCGTTTGTGACCCCGAATCCCCGCAGGTCCGTGGGGGTCGAGGTGCACCCGGGCCCCGCCGCGGCCCCCAGGTGAGCCCTGCCGGGATTCCCTGGGATTCCCTGGGATTCCCTGGGATTCCCTGGGGTTTTCCGGGATTCCCTGGGATTCCCTGGGATTCCCTGGGGTTTTCCGGGATTCCCTGGGATTCCCTGGGGTTTTCCAGGGTTTTCTGGGATTCCCTGGGATTCCCTGGGGTTCCCTGGGGTTTTCCGGGATTCCCTGGGATTCCCTGGGGTTCCCTGGGGTTTTCCGGGGTTCCCTGGGGTTTTCCGGGATTCCCTGGGGTTCCCTGGGGTTCCCTGGGGTTTTCCGGGGTTTTCCGGGCTGTGGAGCTCCAGCCTCGCTGCTTTCCCAAACTTCCCGGGGTTTTTGGGAAATCCCAAATCCGGGGGGTTCCCACTTCTCCTGCCCCCGGGGCTGGAATTCCCGGGGCATTCCCAGGGCTGGAATTCCCAGGGGGTTCCCAGGGCTGGAATTCCCGGGGGTTTCCCAGGGGACGCTCTCTCCATCCCCAAATCCCATGGGATTCCCGGGAGGAATTACCCTGGAATGTTCTCTCTCCATCCGTGGGATTTTCATCTGGGTCTCTTCATCCACGAATCCCATGGGATTCCCGGGTGGAATTTTCACCTTCTCCTGGATTTTTCCAGGGATTTCCAGGTGGTTTTCCCAGGATTTCCCAGGAATTCCGTGGGAGCAGCAGGGGGTTGGGATGGAGGGCTGGCATTCCTTGGATTTCCCCCCAAATTTCCCCAGAATTCCCCAAATTTCCCCACAATTCCCGTTTTTCCCGCTGTTCTTCCAGCGGATCCCCCGGGCCCTCCCTGCCCCTGGAGCTGGAGGAGCTGCCCGAGACCGAGATCAGCTTTGTGAGTGTTTTCCATGGAAAAAAAACCGGGAATTCCCAGGGGCCGGGGGGGGGGTGGATGGACCCTGGGATTTCCTGGGAATGCGGCGGGGTCGGAGCTGCCCTCGTTCCCGGGGCTTGGGGCAGCCCAAAATCCTGGAACGGCCCCAAAAGGAGGAAAACCCCTCGTTCCAGAGGGTCTGGAATGTCCCAGAGCATTCCCAGGTTTCCCACCTTTAATCCCAACAGGATCTGGGGGGAAATTCCTGCCCGAAATTCCGGGAATTTTGTTTAAAAATGAGGAAAATTCCCGGGTGTCTGCAATGTCCCAGATCCCCCAAAATCCCTGGAATGGCCCCAAAAGGAGGAAAACTCCTCAATCCCGAGGGTCTGGAATATCCCAGATCCCCCCCAGAGCATTCCCAGCTTTTCCCTCCTTGCCCGGGGTTGGGAATTTTCAGGATGAGCCCCGGACACTCCCTGGGGAATGTTCCCACTTCTCCTGGTTTTTCCTCATTCCCGGTTTTTGTTTTCTCTTCCCAGTGAATGGGCGCCGGTGGAATCCCAGCAAAGCCTCGGAATTCCGGAATTCCTGCATTTCCCAGCACTCCCGGGGCTGGGAACGGCCCTGGGAAAATCGGGAATGGCCCTGGGAAAATCGGGAATGGCCCTGGAAAATCGGGAATTGCGCAGGAAAATCGGGAATGTCGGGATCCCCCCGGAATTCCCTGGGAACGCCGAGCACGCCAGGGATGGAAACCCCGGGAGCAGGGACCTGAAATTCCCGGGAATTCCCGGATTTTGGGATGGCAAAAGGGGAGGAGAGAATTCCTGGAAAATTCCCAGCCGGAATCGGAGCTGCGCCGATTTTCTTTGGGGGGAATTTTTTTGGGGGAATTTTGGGTTTTTTATCCTGATTTTTTTTGGAGTTTCAATAGGATCCCAGCCCGGTTTTCAGTCCTGGGGGAGTTCTTGGGATTGGTAATTAGTAATTATTAATTGTTAATTGTTAATTATTAATTTTTATTCAGGAATCGGGGTTCGCTCCGGGTTTTCTATGGGAAATCCCCTGGAAAAGAGGCGAAAAGAGGAGGAGAAATCGTGGAAAAGCTCCTGGCTCCCCTTTTCCCAGCAGGAATTTTGGGAAGCTTTTCCCACAGCCTGGGAAGAGCTTTCGGGATTTTTTTGGAGAATTTTTGGGATTGTTTTGGGGATGTTTTTTAGGATTTTTTGGGATTTTTGGAATCTGAGCCCATCCTGGGATTTCCCCCCCCCGGATTTTTTAAGGATTTCCCTCCAAAATCCCGGCTCAAATAAATCCCACTTTGCCCATCCCCAAATCCCATTTTTTAACACCGATCCCACAAAATTCCCGGAGCAGATTTTGGGATGGGCTGGAACGAGCCAGGCCCAGAGCGGGGAATTTCCCCCCCCGGATCCGAAATTCCCGGAATTCCCAAAGCCCGGAGCCGCCCCCGGGGCTGGAGCCGAGTTTTGCTCCATCCCTGATTTTTTTTTTAATGGAAAAATTCCCTTTTATCCCAGACCCCCGCTTGGAAAGATCCCGTTTTTTATACAGAGCCCGGAATTCCGAGCTTTTTGTGCCGGAAAACGCCCGGAGCGAGGGGCAGGGAGGGAATTCCGGGATTCCCTCCCCGCTCCCCCTTTCCCATGTTTTTTAAGGAAAAGCTGAAATTTCCCTGCCCCGAATCCCGGATTTCCCTGGCCCAGTGCAGGGAATGCGGGGACAATTCCATGGATTCCCCTTTTCCTTGGAATGTTTGTCTATATTAGACAAGGCCCCTCCCAGCCCCTTTTTATTCCCATTTTTTATCGCATCAGGAGGGGAAATTTCCCCAATTTTTCCCCAATTTTCCCTTTTTTTTTTTTTCTCCAATTTTTTTCCCTATTTTGTTCCCAATTTTTTTCCCCTATTTTCCCCAATTTTTCCCCAATTTTTTCCCCTTTCTTCCCATTTTTCCCCAATTTTTTTCCCAACTTTTTTCCCAATTTTTTTCCCAGCTCCCCCCCCCCCCCCCCCTCCCAGAATGGAATATTTATGAATATTTAAATATTTTTGGGATAATTCCCCTTTTTCCTGGGAATTCTCCCCCTCCAGAGGCTGGGGGGGAGGGCTGGGGTTGGAATTTTTGGGATTGGGGTTTTTTTTTTTTTTTTGGGGATTTTCCTGTTCCGAAGGGGGAAATTTGGGAATCGTGGGGGGGAATTTTCCAGGAGAAAACGAGGATTTGGCTCTTCCCGGGAATGGAGCCCTCCTGGAATCTGGGGCAGAATTCCTGGAATTCTCCCGGACTTGGAATGGAAACTCCCCTGGATTGGAGGGGAATCCGTGGAATTTTCATGGACTGGGAATGGACATTTCCTGGCCTGGGGAGATGGAATCCGTGGAATTCTCCTGGACTGGGACGGAATTCATGGAATTTTCCTGGACTGGGGAATGGATTTCATGGAATTTCCCTGGATTTGGGACAGAATCTGCGGAATTCTCCTGGATTTGGGACAGACTTTTCCTGGATTTGGGACAGACTTTTCCTGGATTTGGGACAGACTTTTCCTGGATTTGGGACGGAGTTCATGGAAATTCCCTGGATTTTGGGACGGACGTTTCCTGGGTTTGGGGATGGAATCCGTGGAATTCCCCTGGAATTTTCTGGGGTTCCCCCCACCCCCCCCGGAATTTCCCTGGATTCGGGAATTGGATTTCGTGGAATTTTCCCGGAATTTCCCCCGGTCTTCGGGGATGGAATTTTCCTGGATTTGGGAATAGAATTCCTGGAATTGCCGTGTCCAGCCTGGAATCGTTTGTCACCCTCGGGTCCCCAGGTGGGGCCGGCTCTGCCCTGGGGACATTGGGGACATTGGGGGGACACCGGGGACATTGGGGGGGACACCGGGGACACTGGGGGGACACCGGGGACACTCCTGTGGTGGCCTTGGCTGGGGTGGCCGTGGGGACACAGCCCTGGGGCCATGGGGACACAGCCCTGGGGGTGGCACAGGGGGACAGGAGACACCCCCGGGCTGTTCTTGGAGCTCCTCGCAGACCCTGCGGGTGGTGGCGCTGGGAGGGGACCCTTTGGGGACAGTCCCGGCCCTTTGGGGACAGTTCGGGACCTTTGGGGACAGCGGTGTCCTCCCGGCCATCATGGCGCCCCTCCCAGAACTACAATTCCCAGCATGCTTCGCGCGGCGCCCCGCCTAGACGGAGCGCGCTGATTGGCCGCGGTGTGCGGACCAATCAGCGCACGCGTTGTTAGGCGCTGTGGGGAGCGGGCCGGCGCTGAGGGGAGGAAGGAGCCAAGATGGTTCTGGAGAGCACCATGGTGTGGTGAGAGCCCCGGGAGCGCCGGGCAACAGCCCGGGAAGGCCCCGGGAACCCCCGGGCAACCCCCGGCACCCGCGCGGGCACCCCCGGCCCGCCCGGCCGCTTTCCCTGAGTCATGGCCGGGGGCGGAGCGGGCCGGGCCTGAGGGGAGACGGGGCTGAGGGGCCGGGGGGGGACAGGGAGGGACATGAGGGGACAGACAGGGACCGACATGGACAAGGGGGGACAGGAGGGGACAGGGAGTGACGGGGAAATAGGACCCGAGGGGACAGGAAGGGTCTGAGGCAGAGATTTTGTGGGATGAGCCTCAAGTGTTCCCAAAACCCGCCGGATTTGGGGGGAATAAATGTCAGCAATTCCCCAAAAGTCCCAGATTTGGGAGGAGGAGCATCAGCCATTCCCAAAACAAAAAAACAAAAAAGAGATTTTGGGGAATGAACCTCGGCTCTGCCCAAAAAAATCAGATTTTTGTGATAAACCTCCGCATTCCCATAAAAATCTCATCTTAGACTGGAATAAACTTCATTTTTCCCCCAAAAAAACCCAACCACCCCAACAGAGGGAATTTCCTGGGATCCCCTGAGCCATTCCTGGGGTTTTTTTGGGAATTGCAGCGTGGACAACAGCAAGCACATGCAGAATAAACCTCCATTTTCCCCTAAAAAAACTGATTTTAAGCAGCTAAACCCCATTATCCCCCCAAAAGACCCAACCACCCCAAGGAAGGGAATTTCCTGAGCCATTCCTGTTTTGTTTTTGGGAATTCCAGCGTGGACAGCAGCAAGTACACCAGAATAAACCTCATTTTCCCCCAAAAAAATCCAATTTTAGGCAGCTAAACCCCATTTTCCCCCCAAAACACCCCAACCACCCCGACAGAGGGAATTTCCCGGGATGCCCCGAGCCATTCCCGGGTTTTTTTGGGAATTGCAGCGTGGACAACAGCGAGTACATGCGGAACGGGGACTTCCTGCCGACGCGGCTGCAGGCGCAGCAGGACGCCGTGAACATCGTGTGCCACTCCAAGACCCGCAGCAACCCCGAGAACAACGTGGGGCTCATCACCCTGGCCAAGTGAGGCATTCCCGGCATTCCCGGCATTCCCGGGATCCGGGAGCGACTGGGAATGAGCCTGGAATGGGAGGGAACTGGGGAGGGACTGGGGGATGGTTTGGGGGCTGTAGGAACTTCGGGAATTCTTGGAATGGCTCATTCCCAGCTGGAATGGGAGGGATCTGGGGGATTTTGGGGATTGGAACTTCAGGGATTCTTGGAATGGCTCATTCCCAGTTGGAATGGGAGGGATCTGGGGGATTTGGGGCTCATTGCAGGTGGGAACTTCGGGAATTCTTGGAATGGCTCATTCCCAGCTGGAATGGGAGGGATCTGGGGGATTTGGGGCTTATTGCAGGTGGGAACTTCGGGAATTCTTGGAGTGGCTCATTCCCACTCAGAATGGGAGGGATTTTGGAGGCAGGGAAAGTTGGGAGGTCAGGGAGAAGGGGCTGGGAATTGTTGGGAACCAGCTGGGAATGGCTTGATCCCAGTTGGAATGGGAGGGATCTGGGGATTCAGGAATTCTTGGAATGGCTCATTCCCAGTGGGAATGGGAGGGATCGGGGGATTTTTGGGAGGCAGGGAGTTCATGGAGGAGGGGCTGGGAGCTGTTGGGAATGGCTGGGAGCTGCTTGTTCCCGCTTGGACTGGGACGGGTCTGGAATGGGAGGGATTTTGGAGGCAGGGAAAGTTGGGAATTCAGGGACAGGGAGCTGGGAATTGTTGGGAACCAGCTGGAGTCGGGCTGGTCTGCAGTGGGAGGGATTTGAGGATTTTGGAGGTGGGAACTTCGGGAGTTCTTGGAATGGGAGGGACTTGGGGCTCTTTGGAGCTGGGGAAACCTGGGAATTGGGGGATTCCCTCCCAGATTCCCCAGGAATTCCCGGGAGTTTCTCCCGTGGCTGGGCAGCGCTGCCGGCGCTGGTCCCAGCCTGGATGCCGGGAATTCCCTCGGTGCTGAGGGAGCCCCGTTCCCGTCCGCAGTAACTGCGAGGTGCTGACCACGCTGACCCCGGACACCGGGCGCATCCTGTCCAAGCTGCACACGGTGCAGCCCAAGGGCAAGATCACCTTCGGCACCGGCATCCGCGTGGCGCACGTGAGGCCCTGCCCGGGCTCCCGGGGATTCCGGACACTCGCGGGGTCATAGAGGGGTCCTCAAGGGGGTGCATGTGGGACATGGGCTCTGCCCGGGCTCACAGAGGGGGTGGATGTGGGACATGGGCTCTGCCCGGGCTCACAGAGGGGGAAACTCGGGGTTTCCTTGGGTGTTTGTGGTGAAAATGGTGGTTGAGGCTCTAAAGCATAAACCCATGGGAGTTTCACAGAAATCCATGGAAATCCACCATAAATCCATGGGAATTTCAGAGAAATCCACAGAAATTTCAGAGAAATCCACCATAAATCTGTGGGAATTGCACAGAAATCCACCATAAATCCGTGGAAATTTCACAGAAATCCACTATAAATCCATGGGAATTTCAGAGAAATCCACAGAAATTTCAGAGAAATCCACCATAAATCTGTGGGAATTGCACAGAAATCCACCAGAAATCCATGGGAATTTCACAGAACCGCCCCTAAATGCCAAGATTTTCAGCCCAGCCCTGAAGTGTCCCCCTGGAGGGAGCCCCATCCCTGGGGCAGATCCCGGGGTCTGGGGTGGGGGATCCCCGTTTTCCCGGGATCTGGGCTGGGGTATCCCCGTTTTCCCGGGAACGACCCCGGATCCGTGGTTTTGGTGCAGCTGGCGCTGAAGCACCGGCAGGGCAAGAACCACAAGATGAGAATCATCGCCTTCGTGGGCAGCCCCGTGCACGACAGCGACAAGGACGTGAGCAGCAAGGGCGGGAGGGACGGGCAGGATAACAGCGGGATAACAACGGGATAACAACGGGAACAGCCACTGGATTGGGGCTGGGATCACAGTGGGATAACAACAGGAACAGGGCTGGGATCACAACAGGAATAGTCCTGGGATCGCTATGGGGTCGGGGCTGGGATCGCAGGGTGGCAACAGGATTGGCTCCCAGAAAATCCAGGGCTCAACAAACCCAGGACTGGGGAGGGTCTCAAGTGTGGATCCCTGGGATGGGTCCCTGAGCTGATCCCTGAGCTGATCCCTGAGCTGATCCCTGGGGTGGATCCCTGGGGTGGATCCCTGAGCCGGTCCCTGAGCCGGTCCCTGAGCTGATCCCTGGGATGGATCCCTGGGGTGGATCCCTGAGCTGATCCCTGGCATGGATCCCTGGCATGGATCCCTAGGCTGGGTCCCTGGCATGGATCCCTGAGCTGATCCCTGGGGTGGATCCCTGAGCCGATCCCTGAGCCGATCCCTGAGCCGATCCCTGGGCAGCTGATTCAGGACCGTGTCTGCAATGTCGCTGGGCTGGGGGCGCTGGGCCGGTCCCAGGTCCCGCTGATCCCAGGGCGTTCCCACAGCTGGTGAAGTTGGCCAAGCGCCTGAAGAAGGAGAAGGTCAACGTGGACATCATCAACTTCGGGGAGGAGGTGAGAGCCTGGGCGCGGCCGCGCTCCGGGGAACTCGGGGCCGGGAAACGCCGGCGCGTTGGTGGTTTGGGGAGCGAGGCCGGTCCTCGAGGGTTTTCCTTGGATCCCAAACCCTCCCCGTCCCCAGTTCCTGCCGGGACCCCGCTGACAGCCGGGTTTGCCATTCCCAGAGCCCCCTCCCAGCACCACAACCCCACAGAACCCCAGGTTCCCCCCCCAGAGCCCCAGTCCCCGCTCCCAGCCCCTCAGCGTTCCCAAATCCCCCATTCCCAGCCCCTCAGCATTCCCAAATCCCATTCCCAGAGCCCCAATCCCCATTCCCACCCTCACCATTCCCAATCCCATCCCAGGAGGCCAACACGGAGAAGCTGACCGCCTTCATCACGGCGCTCAATGGCAAGGACGGCAGCGGCTCCCACCTGGTGACGGTGCCCCCGGGGCCCAGCCTGGCCGACGCCCTCATCAGCTCCCCCATCCTGGCGGGCGAGGGCGGCGCCATGCTGGGCCTGGGCGCCTCCGACTTCGAGTTCGGGGTGGATCCCAGCGCCGACCCCGAGCTGGCTCTGGTAGGGACCCCATAAACCCCAAATGTCCCAGCTCCCCCATCCTGCTGGGCCTGGGCGCCTCCGACTTCGAGTTCGGGGTGGATCCCAGCGCCGACCCCGAGCTGGCTCTGGTAGGGACCCCACACACCCCAAATGTACCAATTCCAAACCCCCTGGGTGAGCACAGTGCCAGGCTGGGCCTGGGCGCCTCCGACTTCGAGTTCGGGGTGGATCCCAGCGCTGATCCTGAGCTGGCTCTGGTAGGGACCCCACACACCCCAAATGTCCCAGCTCCCCCATCCTGCTGGGCCTGGGCGCCTCCGACTTCGAGTTCGGGGTGGATCACAGTGCTGACCCCGAGCTGGCTCCTGTAGGGACCCCAGAATTCCCAGGGATTGGGCAATTCCCAATGTCAGATTGCCAATAAAACCCTGAATCTCCCCAGCACCGAACCCCAGGCTCCCAGCCCCCTCCTGCCCCCCATCCCCAGCTTTTCCCAAATCCGGGGTTTTGGGGCTCTGCAGGCGCTGTGGGTGTCCCATTTCCCAGGTCCCAGTCCATGTTTTGGGGTGTATCCCCAGCCCTGTTTTGGGGTGTTTTGTCTCCGATCCCCAGCTCTGTTTTGGGGTGTTTTGTCCCCGATCCCCAGCCCTGTTTTGGGGTGCATCCCCAGCCCTGTTTTGAGGTGTTTTGTCCCAGATCCCCAGCCCTGTTTTGGGGTGTTTTGTCTCCGATCCCCAGCCCTGTTTTGGGGTGTTTTGGGGTGCATCCCCAGCCCTGTTTTGGGGTGTTTTGGGGTGCATCCCCAGCCCTGTTTTGGGGTGTTTTGTCCCAGATCCCCAGCCCTGTTTTGGGGTGTTTTGTCCCCGATCCCCAGCCCTGTTTTGGGGTGTTTTGTCCCAGATCCCCAGCCCTGTTTTGGGGTGTTTGTCCCATGTCCCTGTGCCTCTGCAGGCTCTCCGTGTGTCCATGGAGGAGCAGCGGCAGCGGCAGGAGGAGGAGGCGCGCAGGGCGGCCGCAGCCTCGGCTGCCGAGGCCGGGATTGGAGCCACCGGGGGAGATGGTGAGGGGCGGTGGGGGGGCTGGGAATGGGATTGATGGGATTGGGAATGGGATTGATGGGGTTGGGAACGGGATTGGGAATGGGATTGATGGGATTGGGAGCGGGATTGATGGGGTTGGGAATGGGATTGATGGGATTGGGAATGGGATTGATGGGATTTATGGGGTTGGGAACAGGATTGATGGGGTTGGGAATGGGCTGGATGGGATTTATGGGATGGGATTGGGAATGGGATTGGGAACGGGATTGATGGGGTTGGGAACGGGATTGATGGGATTGATGGGATGGGATTGGGAATGGGATTAATGGGATGGGGTTTGTGGGATGGGAATGGGATTGGGAAGAGAATTTATGGGATGGGAATGAGGAGGACTGAAAGGCAGGATGGGTTCAGACTGAGCATTGGGGATTAACCCTTCCCTGGGCGGGTGGGGACGCCCATTCCTGGGACACCCCCTGGATTCCCGGGATGCTCCATGGATTCCCGGGATGCTCCATGGATTCCCGGGATGCTCCCTGGATTCCTGCCCCCCCCGTGCACTCTGGGACACCCCCGTGTGCCCTGGGTGTGCCAGAGTCGGACGAGGCCCTGCTCAAGATGACCATCGGGCAGCCGGACTTCGGCCGCGCGGGGCTGCCGGACCTGAGCTCCATGAGCGAGGAGGAGCAGATCGCCTACGCCATGCAGATGTCCCTGCAGGGCGCCGGTGCGTGGGGAAACCCCGGGAAAAACCCGGGAAAAACCTCGGGAAAACCCCGGGAATACCCAGGGGCTGCCCATGGATCATCTCGGGTTTGGCTTTCGCAGAGTTTGCCCAGGCCGAGGCGGCCGAGGTGGACAGCGGGGCGGCCATGGACACCTCCGAGCCCGCCAAGGTGGGCAGCGCCCGGAATTCCCGGAATTCCCAAAAATCCCATCCTGTCAATCCCAAAAATCCCATCCCATCCATCCCATCCATCCCACCCCACCCACAGGACAGGCGTGGGGTCACCCTCAGGGTTCTTCCACCCCAGACCATTCCAGGACTCCCTGTCCTGCTTTCTGTGGGATTTCAGGGATGAAACCCTGGATCCTGCCCCAGTTATTCCATGGATTCCCCGCTGCACACTCCAGTAGTCTCAGTCCCTCTAGACCCATCTGGGTCGGGATGATCCTAAATCCCCCAGGCTGATCCTGAATTCCCTGGGTTTTCTTGTGGCTCTGGATGATCCCAGATCTCCCAGGCTGATCCCAGATCCCCCAGGATGATCCCAAATCCCCCAGGCCGATCCCAAATCCCTCAGGATGATCCCAAATCCCCCAGGATGATCCCAAATCCCCCAGGCCGATCCCAAATCCCTCAGGATGATCCCAGATCCCCCCGGCCGATCCCCAATCCCACCCCTTTCCCATTGTCATTCCCATTTGTCCCCCGCAGGAGGAGGACGACTACGACGTGATGCAGGACCCCGAGTTCCTGCAGAGCGTCCTGGAGAACCTGCCCGGGGTGGACCCCAACAACGAGGCCATCCGCAACGCCATGGGGTCGCTGGCGTCGCAGGCGCACCGGGAGCAGCACCGGGAGCAGGGCCGGGAGAGCCGAGACAGGAAGGACGAGGAGAAGAAATGAGCCCGGGATGGCGTGGCTGGGAGTCGGTGAATTGCTGAAATAAAAGGAATTAAAGCAGTTCCTCGGGAATGGCGGGGAGTTCTTGGCGGTTGTGCGAATAATAAAGGGAATGGAAATGGTTTCTTGGGAATGGCGGCAATGATTTCTGGGGAATTGTGGGAATTTTTTTGGGAATTCTGGGAAGGATAAAAGGAATTTCTTGGGAATTCTGGGGAGAATGAAAGGAATTCCCTGTGCTGGGGTTTCTGGGGGCAGAACTCCCTGCAATTCTCAGGAATTCGGGATTGGGAATTCGCGCAGCGGCTCCCGGCATCCCCCGCGCGGTGTTTACCGTGAGGCTGAGGGACGGGGCCGGGCTGTTGATTGGCAGTAGGATCAACCAATCAGGGAGCGGGAGGAGCGGATGTTGTCATTCTGGCGGCAAATAATATCGGGAGGAGGTCAAGGATAAATATGAGTGACAGTTCTGCGGACCAATGAGCAGCGACAATTGGCTTCGCGGGATTTTGGGCACTCCAGCCAATGGGAGAGCGAGGAAGCAGAGGAGGACTTGAGTGACAGCGCTCTCCACCAATGGCATCGCGCAACATGCGGACGTGGGCGGGACATTCCCTCAGACGCCTCTGTGAGTGACAGCGCTGGCAGCGAATGGGAGGAGGGGGTTGAGGTTATTCCGGGCCCGGCCTGGGCGGGTTCTGGTGCTGAGGGACGAATCCCGCACCCAATAGGAGCCCCCGGCCGGTAGCCGCCGCCATGGACGCTCCCCGAGGCCAATGGCGGCCGGAACCCGCGCTTGATAAACAGCTCGCTTTGACCAATGAAAAGCGAGATAAGGAGGGGGAAATAATTGATCGACAGCGCTTTTAACCAATCGGCAGCGAGATGCGCCAGCGCTGGAAACCAATAGGAAACGAGTTTATCGCAGTGGGCGAGGCTCCGCGGGTTGAATGACACCCGCGCGTCCCAATCAACTCGCCCGCTGTGGGGCGGGTCCCGCTCAGCCAATGGGGAGTGCGGACGGCCGCGTTCACCATTGAGTGACAGCTGTAGGAACCAATAAGAATGTGAATTTTGAAGAGTGACGGGCTGTGCAGCCAATGGAAAAGAGCGGCGAGGGCGGGAACGCGCGGCGCGAGCGGCCGGCGGGGAGGGGGGGCCAAGCAGGAAGTGGCGGAGGGGAAGCGGCGCCGCTGAGGGGCCCGAGCGGGACCGGGATCGGAACCGGGAATTGGGATCGGGAATTGGGAGCGGGAACCGGGATCGGGAACCGGCAGCGGCAGCGGGGAGCGCCCCCGCGCGCAGCTCCAGGTAGCGGGGCCGGAGGGGCGGGAGCGGCCTGAGGGGGTCAAGGCCTGAGGGGGGGGCGCGGCCTGGGCGGGAAGCGCGGCCTGAGGGGCCCGGCCCCGAATCCCGGGATTTGGAGGGGGCAGCGTCACCTCCTCCCTCGGAAAATCCCGGGATTTGGGGGGGGGCAGCGTCACCTCCTCCCTCGGAAAATCCCGGGATTTGGGGGGGTCACGGTCACCCCCCTCCATTGCTGGGATTCTGGAGGGTCACGGTCACTCCTTGCGACAGAAAAATCCCGGGATTTGGGGAGTCACGATCCCCTGCTCCTATCCCAAAAATCGCGATTTGGAGGGGTCATGGTCGCGTCTTCCCACAAAAAAATCCCGGGATTTGTGGGGATCAGGATTATTCCCCCCCATCCTGGAATTCTGGGGGATCACGGTCAGTCCTTCCCCATCCCAAATCCCGGGACTGGGGGGGGTCACGCTCATCCCCTCTGGCCTGGAATTTCGGGGAGTTTGGCATCGGTGTGAGGAGTTTGGGGTGGGGAGTTTGGGCTGGGAATGGGGAGTTTGGGATCGGGAGTTTGGGCTGGGAATGGGGAGTTTGGGATCGGGAGTTTGGGCTGGGAATGGGGAGTTTGGGATCGGGATGGGCAATTTGGGATTGGAAGCTCGGGATCGCGATGGGGGCCTTGGGATCCTGGATATTTGGGAAAACCCCAAAATCCCACGGAATCCCTGCCCAGACCCTCTCAGCCCTCGTGGGAATCCTGGGAAAACTGGGAATGCCGAGCAAACGGGGAATCCCGAGCCCTCCCGGCTCCTTTGGGATTTTCGGGATCCCGGGCGCGGGGCCAGGCTGCGGGGCCGGCAGATGGTCGGGAATTAATCCCCTCCAAATCCCGGGAATTTAATCCCACACGGATCTCTGGGGACGAGGCAGCTGCGCCGGGATGGGGGGAGTGGGATTGGGATGTGGAATTTGGGATCGGGATGGGGGGATCATTGGAATTGGGGATCTAGGGTTGGGATGGGGGTTCAGGATTGGGAATTTGGGATTGGGGATTTAGGATCGGGATGGGGAATTTGGGATCACGACAGGGAATTTGGGGTTAGGATTCAGGATCAGGACGGGGGGTTTGGGATCAGTCTGGGAGCCGGGATTTGCCGCAGGTGGAATTTTGGGACGATCCCTCCCCGTTCGTGGCTGTCCCCGCCTCCTTTCCCGGGAAGGATTTTCCAAACCCCGCTCCTGATCCCAAACAGCTCCCCCGGGATTGTCCATTCCCAAAAAGCAGCTGGGATTGGGGTGGGGAAATCCGGGATCCACCCCAGGCATTCCCAGGGATTTGGATGTGAATGGGAAGGAGCCATTCCCTACCTGGGGAGGCTTTCCCTGGGATAAAAGGGCAGGAAAGGGGATCTGGGGAGGAAAAGGCCCCTCCCGAGGCACATCCCAGAGGGAAAATGAATGGAATCCCACCTGCTCGGGGCTTCCCAGGATCCAGAGGGAATCTGGGGCTGGAATTGGGGCCGGGAATTGGGGCTGGATCCCTGATTTCCCACCTCAGATCCGGAGGGAATCTGGGGCTGGAATTGGGGCTGGATCCCTGATTTCCCACCTCAGATCCAGAGGGAATCTGGGGCCGGGAATTGGGGCTGGAATTGGGGCTGGATCCCTGATTTCCCACCTCAGATCCGGAGGGAATTTGGGGCTGGATCCACGGCTCTTTCCCCTCTTTCCCAGTTTTCCAAGCTGGAAAACCGTGGGATCAAAGCCCCTCCTCATGAAAGGAGTTTTTCCCCTAAATGAACCCAAAATCCTTGGAGCTCCCGGGCCGGCTGGAGGCGCTGGAATTCCGGGATTCCAGGGGTTAACAGGGAATCGCTGTCCCCGGGATGTGGCAGATCCCGGGCCCGGCTCCAGGTCGGGAACAGGGCCGGGATTGAGCCGGGATGGGGCCGGGTCCCGAGGCTTTCCCGAGGCTTTCCCGGCACTTCTGGGAATCTGGGGGATGGATCCGCAGCAGGGCTGGGCTGGGAAGGAGAGTTTTGGGATGAAAGGGGGAATTTTTGGGATGGGAAGGGGAATTTTTGGGATGGGAAGGGGAATTTTGGGATAAAAGGGGGAATTTTTGGGATAAAACGGGGAATTTTTGGGATAAAAGGGGATTTTTGGGATGAAAGGGGGAGTTTTTGGGATGGAGAGGAGACGTTTGGGGCGGAAGGGGAATGAGAATGGAAAAGGCTGCGGGACATCAGGGTTCCCTGGGGTTTATGGGGATGAAACCCAGAAATTCCCAAACTGCCCCACCCTGAACCCCTTTCCCCCCACTTCCAGCCATGGGGGACATGAAAACCCCGGATTTCGACGACCTGCTGGCCGCCTTCGACATCCCCGACATCGACGCCAACGAGGCCATCCAGTCGCACCAGGAGGAGCCCGAGGCGCACGGGAAGCAGCTCCCGGGGGAGCCGGGCCCCGGCGCGGCCCCCGAGCCCGCCCTGCCCCACGCGGACATCTCGGCCGTCAGCGTCATCGTCAAGAACACCGTGTGCCCCGAGCAGGCCGAGGCCAAGGACGGGCACGGGCACGGGCTGGCGCCGCGGCTGCTGCAGAACGGGTTCAGCACGGCCCCCGAGGGGCCCGCGGGCCGCCCCGCCGAGCCCGCCCCCAACGGCGACTGCTGGGCCAAGGAGAAGGGAGCCAAGGGCCTGGAGCTCTTCTCGCACTTCAGCCCCGAGCCCGGCCAGGACGGCACCAACCTCATCGACCGCGCCCGCGAGGCCAAGGCCAAGGACAAGGCCCCGGCCGCGCCCCCCGCGGGCGGCAAGGAGCCCCTGGGGGACGGCCCCGAGGCGCTGGAGCCGCCCTTCCCGGCGCCGTTCCGGGCAGCGGCCGCCGGGGACGGGGCCCAGCCCGTGCCCTGCATCAAGAAGGAGGAGTCGGACCCGGAGGAGGCTCCGGGCAGGGGCTGCAGCCCCAAGGGGCTGGGGCTGGATCACCTCAAGTCCGTCACTGTCCGGTTCCCCGGCGGGGACTCTCCCGTGGCGCCGTGGCCGGGGGCGGAGCCGGGGGCGCTGGATGGCGGCGCCGGGGCCGGGGCCGAGCTCAAGCACTCGCCCGGGAGCCCCCGGGAGCCCTTCCCCTCGCCGGGCATCCCCATCCCTGCTTCCCCCAAGCAGCTCTCCCTGAAGGACGAGCGGGAGGTGCTGGGCAAGGCCGCGGGCAGCCCCCCGAGCGCGTCCAGCGGCGACGAGGAGGACGAGGAGGAGGAGGAGGAGGAGGAGGCGGAAAGCACCAACTCGCCGTCCTCCAGCTCCTCGCGGCCGCTCAAGGTGCGCATCAAAACCATCAAAACCTCCTGTGGCAGCATCACCAGGACGGTCACCAGGGTGTCCTCGGACTCGGAGCCGCCCTCGGGCAAACTGCCCAGCGAGCAGAGCTCCCAGGAGCCCCTGGAGTGTCCCGCCGCCGACACGGCCAAGGAGAAACCGGAGCTCTGCAGCCCCCTGAAAAACACGGAGGGGCCCAAGATCGTCAGCGTGCAGCTGGGCAACGGCACCAAGCTGAAGGGGACGGTGCTGCCCGTGGCCACCATCCAGAGCGCCAGCAGCGCCATGCTCATCGCCGCCAGCGTGGCCCAGCAGAAATCCGTGGTGCTGCCCACCAAACCCGGCAAATCCGTGGCCAAGAACATCCTGAGCCTGGTGCCGCAGCCCCTGCCCAAGGGGGACGCCCGCGCCAACGGCGGCGCCAAGGCCAACGGCGGCGCCAAGGCCAACGTGGCCGGCACCGTCATCTCCCGCAGCCAGTCCAGCCTGGTGGAGGCCTTCAACAAGATCCTCAACGGCAAGAACCTGCTGCCCACCTACCGGCCCAACCTGAGCCCCCCGGCCGAGGCCAGCCTGGCGCTGCCCCCCTCCGGCTTCCGCTGCCTGGAGTGCGGCGACGCCTTCGCGCTGGAGAAGAGCCTGGCGCGGCACTACGACCGGCGCAGCATGCGCATCGAGGTCACCTGCAACCACTGCACCAAGCGCCTGGTGTTCTTCAACAAGTGCAGCCTGCTGCTGCACGCCCGCGAGCACAAGGACAAGGGGCTGGTGATGCAGTGCTCGCACCTGGTGATGCGCCCCATCGCCCTGGAGCAGATGATCGGCCAGCCCGACGTCACCCCGCTGGCCTCGCTGGCCCTGCCCGCCGCCAAGGTGGCCCAGGAGGGCGCGGGCCAGGAGCTGCTGCCCGTGCTGCCCCTGGGCTCCGAGCCCGGCAGCTACAGCTGCTTCAGGTGCCTGGAGTGCAAGGAGCAGTGCAAGGACAAGGCCGGGCTGGCCGCGCACTTCCAGCAGCCCGGGGCGGCCGCCAGCAGCAGCAGCAGCAGCACGGTGAGAGCAGCGCTGGGAGGGGATGGGAGGGATGGGAGGGGATGGGAGACACTGGGAGGGGATGGGAGACACTGGGAGGGATGGGAGGAGATGGGAGACACTGGGAGGGGATGGGAGGGATGGGAGGGGATGGGAGACACTGGGAGGGGATGGGAGGAGATGGGAGGGGATGGGAGACACTGGGAGGGGATGGGAGGGATGGGAGACACTGGGAGGTGGTTCAGAGTGCTGAGAGATGGTTCAGGGCACTGGGAGGTGGTTGGAGATGGTGGGAGAGCGGTGAGAACATCCAGCCCTGGATCCATGGATCCACTCGTCCCCTCCCATCCATCCTGATCCCTGCTGGAATTCTCCCAGAGCTCTGTGGGATCCTGGTTTCAGTTGGAATTTTCCAAGATCCCAGAACCATTTTGTACCCATTCCTTGATGGAATTTTCCCAGGACTGTTTGCCCTCCTGGTTTCAGTGGGAATTCTCCCCAGGCTGGTTGGGACCCTGGCCCCCTAAGGGCTGGAATTCTTGGAGTTCTGAGGCTGATCCCAGCTGGAATTCCCGGGTTCCGAGGGTGATCCCAAGTGGAATTCCTGGGGTTCTGAGGGTGATCCCAGCTGGAATTCCAGGGTGATCCCAGCTGGAATTCCTGGGGTTCTGAGGGTGATCCCGAGTGGAATTCCAGGGTGATCCCAGCTGGAATTCCTGGGGTTCTGAGGGTGATCCCAGCTGGAATTCCAGGGTTCCGATGGTGATCCCAGGTGGAATTCCCGGGTTCCGAGGGTGATCCCCGGTTCCGAGGGTGATCCCAGGTGGAATTCCTGGGGTTCTAAGGGTGATCCCAAGTGGAATTCCAAGGCTGATCCCAGGTGGAATTCCCGGGTTCCGAGGGTGATCTTGGGTGGAATTCCCGGTTCCAAGGGTGATCCCCGGTTCTGAGGGTGGTCCCAGGTGGAATTTGTGGGGTTCCGAGGGTGATCCCGGGTTCCGAGGGTGATCCCGGGTGGAATTCCCGGGGTTCCGAGGGTGATCCTGGCTGGAATTCCCGGTTCCAATGCGGATCCCAGCTGGAATTCCCGGGTTCCAATGCGGATCCCAAGTGGAATTCCCGGTTCCAATGCGGATCCCGGGTGGAATTCTGGGGTTCCGAGGGTGATCCCGGCTGGAATTCCCGGTTCCAATGCGGATCCCGGCTGGAATTCCCGGTTCCAATGCGGATCCCGGCTGGAATTCCCGCTGCTCCCGGCTCGCAGGTGTGCTCGGCGTGCCCCATGATCCTGGCCAACCGCTGCAGCTTCAGCGCGCACCAGCGCATGCACCGCAGCCGCCCGCCCCACGTCTGCCCCGAGTGCGGCGGCAACTTCCTGCTGGCCAACTTCGAGTCCCACCTCAAGGACTCCTGCCTGCACTTCTCCCGCAGGGTGGGATACAGGTACGGCCCCGGAATTCCGGAATTCCGCCGAGGGGCCCCACGGGGAGGCTGCTCGGGAGGGCCCGGAGTGGAGCTTGCCCGGGGAGCGTGGGGCAGTTTCCTGCTGGGCACCTTGGGGGGCTCCTCCACGGGGGGGACGCGGGTACGGAGCCCGGGAGTCCTGGGAATTGCGGGAATCCTCGTCTGGGATCCTGGCTCCCGCTGGGAATCTCCCCTGAACCGCTTTGGATCCTGGTCCTCGGCAGAATTTTCCCAGACCTGCTTTGGATCCCAGTCTCCATTGGGCATTCCCAGAACTGCTTTGGATCCCGGTGTCCATTGGGAATTCCCAGGAACTCTTTGGATCCCAGTCTCCACTGGGCATTCCCAGAACTGCTTTGGATACCGGTGTCCATGGGGAATTCCCAGGAACTCTTTGGATCCTGGTCTCCATTGGGCATTCCCGGATCCCCTTTGGATCCTGGTCTCCACTGGGAATTTTCCCAGATCCCGTTTGGATCCCGTTCTCCATTGGGCATTCCCAGAACTCCTTTGGATCCCGTTCTCCATTGGGCATTCCCAGATCCCCTTTGGATCCCGTTTTCCATCCGGCATTCCCGGATCCCCTGTGGATCCCGTTTTCCACTGGGAATTTTCCCAGATCCCCTTTGGATCCCGTTTTCCATCCGGCATTCCCAGATCCCCTTTGGTTCCCATTCTCCATTGGGCATTCCCGGATCCCCTTTGGTTCCCATTTTCCATCCGGCATTCCCAGATCCCCTTTGGTTCCCATTTTCCATCCGGCATTCCCGGATCCCCTTTGGATCCCATTTTCCATCCGGCATTCCCGGATCCCCTTTGGATCCCGTTCTCCATCCGGCATTCCCGGATCCCCTTTGGTTCCCGTTCTCCATTGGGCATTCCCGGATCCCCTTTGGATCCCGTTTTCCATCCGGCATTCCCGGATCCCCTTTGGTTCCCGTTTTCCATCCGGCATTCCCGGACCCCCTTTGGATCCCGTTTTCCATCCGGCATTCCCGGATCCCCTTTGGATCCCGTTTTCCACTGGGAATTTTCCCGGACCCCGTTCTCCGCGGGATTTTCCAGGTGTCCCAGCTGCTCCGTGGTGTTCGGGGGGGTCAATTCCATCAAGTCCCACATCCAGAGCTCGCACTGCGAGGTTTTCCACAAGTGCCCCATCTGCCCCATGGCCTTCAAATCCGCGCCCAGCGCCCACGCCCACGTCTACACGCAGCACCCCGGCTTCAGCAACCAGCAATCCAAGTGAGTGCTGCCGGAATCCCGGGAATATCCCGGGAATGTCCCAGATCCCAGCTGCGCCCAGGGCCCGGGAGCGGCTCGGGGGCAGCCTGGGACAGACTGGGGTGGGAGGTTTGGGAGTGAGGGGTGGGGGTTTGGGAGTGAGAGGCTGGGATGGGAGGTTTGGGAATGAGGGGTTGGGATTTGGGAAGTTTGGGAACGTTCTGCTGTGGGAATGGAGTTGGCTGGGAGATTTGGGAACGTGGCCCTTGGGGATGAGGGCCTGGTGATCCCAGAGGGCTTTTCCTGCCTGAGCCATTCCAGGACTGGGAGGACTGGGAATATTCCATGACTGGCAGATCCTCCTCCATGGGTGGGATGAGCTCAGCTCCAACCTTCCTTTTCCCATCCCTTTTTCCCTATTTTTTCCCTCTTCTTCCCTCCTTTTCTCCCTCCCTTTTCTGATTTTCCCCTCCTTTTTCTGTTTTCCCCCTCCTTTCCCATCTCCTTTTTCCTCCTCTTCTCCTTGCCTTTTCCTCCTTTCCCTTTCCCTTTTTCCTTCTCATTTCTTTTTCCTTTTCCTTCCCTCATTTCTCTTTTTCCCCTCCTTTCCCTTCCCTCATTTCTCTCTTTCCTCTCCTACTTTCCCTTTTTCCTTCTCTTTTCCCCTCCCTCATTTCTCTCTTTCCCCTCCTTTTCCCCTCCCTCTCCGCTCCCCCCGGCGTGTCCCCCACCCCATTTTTCCCCGATTTTTCCCTGTTTTTCCCCAATTTTTCCCCGTTTTTCCCCGTTTTTGCCCCGTTTCTGGCCAGGATGATTTACAAGTGTGCCATGTGTGACACGGTGTTCACGCACAAGCCGCTGCTGTCGTCGCACTTTGATCAGCACCTGCTGCCCCAGCGCGTCAGCGTCTTCCGCTGCCCGCAGTGCCCGCTGCTCTTCGCCCAGAAGCGCACCATGCTCGAGCACCTCAAGGTCAGGCACTGTCCCAGGCTGAATGCCAGCTGGGAATGGCAAAATTCCACCTAAAAACGGCAAAATTCCACCTAAAAATGGCAAAATTCTGGCCAGAAATCATGGGAATTTACCCTAAATTGGGGAAATGGGAGCGGGGAGGGGGACCCAGCCATGGTCTGGATCCAGAAGCGCACCATGCTCGAGCACCTCAAGGTCAGCCGCTGTCCCAGGTGGAATTCTGGCCAGAAATCATGGAAATTTACCCCAAACTGGGGAAATGGGAGTGGGGAGGGGTCTGGATGCAGAAATGCACCAGGCTTGAGCACCTCAAGGTCAGCCCCTGTACCAGGCTGAATGCCGGCTGGGAATGGCAAAATTCTGGCTAAAAACGGCAAAATTCCACCTAAAAATGGCAAAATTCTGGCCCGAAATCATGGAAATTTCTCCCAAACTGGGGAAATGGGAGTGGGGAGGGGGAGCCAGCTGTGGTCTGGATCCAGAAATGCACCAGGCTCCAGCACCTCAGGGTCAGGTGCCATCCCAGGCGGAATTCCGGCCAAAACCAGCAAAATTCCACCTAAAAACGGCAAAATTCCACCTAAAAACGGCAAAATTCCACCTAAAAATGGCAAAATTCCACCTAAAAATGGCAAAATTCCGGCCAGGAATGATGGAAATTTCCCCCAGATTGGGGAAATGGGAATGGGGAGGGGTGGGAGCCAGCCGTGGTCTGGATCGAGCACCTCAGGGTCAGGCGCCGTCCGAGGTGGAATTCCAGCTGGGAATGGCGAAATTCTTACCAAAAATGGCAAAATTCCGGCCAGAAACTGTGGAAATTTCCCCAGAGTGGCGGGGACGGGAGCAGGGAGCAGTCAGGGCCTGTGTTTGGCTGTTAATTAATCAAAACCAGCCCGATGAGAGCAACCAAAGCTGCCATGGCAGCCCAGAGCCGCATCGCTGGCATCGCCTCCCTGAGGCCCCTCGGGAGGAGAATCCCAGCAAAAAGGGGAAATTTCCAGAAAATACCTTGGGAGGGAGGAAATGCACAACACACCTGGGGAGGGGAACCCTGGCCAAAGGGGTTTCCTCAGGAAATACCATGGATACACCTGAGGGGGAAATCCTGGCTGCAGAGGGGTTTTCAGCAGGGATCGTGGATACAGGGGGGTTTTCAGAATATCCATGGCTGCAGAGGGGTTTTCAGCAAATATCATGGATATAGAGGGGTTTTTCAGAAGATGCTACAGGGGTTTTTCAGAATATCCATGGCTACAGGGGTTTTTCAGAGGATGCCGTGGCTGCAGAGGGATTTTGCAGAAGATGCTGTGGCTGCAGAGGGGTTTTTCAGCAAGGATCATGGCTACAGGGTTTTTTTCAGAATATCCATGGCTGCAGGGGGGTTTTGCAGCAAATATCATGGATATAGAGGGGTTTTTCAGCAAATATCATGGATATAGGGGTTTTTCAGAATATCCATGGCTGCAGAGGGGTTCTTCAGCAGGGATCGTGGATACAGGGGGGTTCTTCAGAATATCCATGGCTGCAGAAGGGTTTTTCAGAAGATGCCGTGGATGCAGGGGGTTTTGTAGAATATCCATGGCTGCAGCGGGGTTTTTCAGCAAATATCATGGATACAGAGGGGTTTATCAGCAAGGATCATGGATATAGGGATTTTTCAGAATATCCGTGGCTGCAGAGGGGTTTTTCGGAAGATGCCATGGCTGCAGAGGGATATTTCAGCAAGGATCATGGATACAGGGAGGTTTTTCAGAAGATGCTGTGGCTACAGGGGGTTTTCAGCAAGGATCATGGATACAGAGGGGTTTTTCAGAATGTCCATGGCTGCAGTGGGATATTTCAGCAAATATCATGGATACAGGGGGGTTTATCAGCAAGGATCATGGCTGCAGGGGTTTTCCAGAATATCCGTGGCTGCAGAGGGGTTTTTTGGAATGTCCATGGCTGCAGAGGGGTTTTGCAGAAGATGCTGTGGCTGCAGCGGGATTTTTCAGCAAATATCATGGATATAGAGGGGTTTTTCAGCAAGGATCATGGATATAGGGATTTTGCAGAATGTCCATGGCTGCAGGGGTTTTTCAGAAGATGCCGTGGCTGCAGAGGGATATTTCAGCAAGGATCATGGATACAGAGGGGGTTTTTCAGCAGGTATCATGGCTACAGGGGGTTTTCAGCAAGGATCATGGATACAGAGGGGTTTTTCAGCAAGGATCGTGGATACAGGGAGGTTTTTCAGAAGATGCTGTGGCTGCAGGGGTTTTTCAGAATGTCCATGGCTGCAGGGGTTTTTCCGAGGATGCTGTGGCTGCAGCGGGGTTTTTCAGCAAATATCATGGATATAGAGGGGTTTTTCAGCAAGCATCATGGATATAGGGATTTTTCAGAATATCCATGGCTGTAGAGGGGTTTTTCAGCAAATATCATGGATACAGGGAGGTTTTTCAGAATGTCCATGGCTACAGGGAGGTTTTTCCGAGGACGCCGTGGCTGCCGCGGTGCCTGACCCCGCTCTCTCCCTCGCAGAACACGCACCAGCCCCAGCCGTGCCAGGACGAGCCCTCCCGGCGCTCGGGGCCGCTGCTGACGCCCAAGGCGGAGCCGCCGGAGCCGCCGCGGCGCTCGGGCTCCTCCTCGAGCTCCTCGGAGGAGGAGGAGGAGGAGGAGGAGGCCCCGAGCTCCCCGGAGCTGCGGCGGGCGCGGCGCGGGCGCTTTGCCCGGGGCAGGGCCGGCCCCAAGGCCAAGGGCAGCGGCTGGAGCTGCGGCCTCTGCCACTCGTGGTTCCCCGAGCGCGACGAGTACGTGGCGCACATGAAGAGGGAGCACGGCAAGGTCGGCACCGCTCGGGGAGTGCTGGGGCTTTGGGGGCATTCTGGGCGGGATCTGGGGGCATTCTGGGCGGGATCTGGGGGCATTCTGGGCGGGATTGGAGGGAAAATGGAGTAAAAACGGCTGGAGGGAGAGTCCCGGCTCCTGGAGCCTCCTGGATGCTCTTGGAGCCTCCTGGAGCCTCCTGCATCCTCCTGGATCCCTCTGGATCCCCCTGGAGCCTCCTGGATCCTCCTGGATCCCCCCTGGATCCCCCTGGTTCCTCCTGGAGCCCCCTGGATGCTCTTGGAGCCTCCTGGTTCCCTCTGGATCCTCCTGGAGCCTCCTGGATGCTCCTGGATCCTGGGAATGGGAGGGTTTGGGAATGGGAATTGGTTTTGGGGTAATTCCTGATTGGGTGAACGATCCCAGGCAGGAGCAGGGATGGGAGGGAAAACTGAATTCCCACCTCCAGCTGGAGAGGGAATCCCGGCTTTGGGTCCTCCTGGGTCCCTCTGGATCCCTCCTGGGTTTTTCCCTGTGTTTTCCGGGATCCTGGGCTGGACTTTTCCTGGGTTTTTCTGGAATCCCTCCTGGGTTTGTCCCAGTCCCCCCGGGATCCTGAGCGATGTTTTCCCAGATTTTTCCCCGGGATCCTGAGCGATGTTTTCCCGGATTTTTCCCCGGGATCCTGAGCGATGTTTTCCCGGATTTTTCCCCGGGATCCTGGGAGGGTTTGTCCCGTGTTTCCCTGGGATCCTGAGCAATGTTTTCCCGGATTTTTCCCGTGTTTCCCCGGGATCCTGGGAGGGTTTGTCCCGTGTTTCCCCGGGATCCTGACGGGTTTTTCCCCTCAGTCTGTGAAGAAGTTCCCGTGCCACCTGTGCGAGCGCTCCTTCTGCTCGGCCCCGAGCCTGCGGCGCCACGTGCGCGTCAACCACGAGGGCATCAAACGCGTCTACCCCTGCCGGTAACAACGGGGTTCCTGAGGGGTTCTGGGGTTACCCCTGCCGGTAACAACGGGGTTCTGGGGGTTCTGGGGTTACCCCTGCCGGTAACAACGGGGTTCAGGGATTCCTGGGGTTACCCCTGCCGGTAACAACGGGGCTCAGGGATTCCTGGGTTACCCCTGCCGGTAACAACGGGGTTCTGGGGTTCCTGGGGTTCCTGGGTTACCCCTGCTGGTAACAACGGGGCTCCTGAGGGGTTCTGGGGGTTCCTGGGGTTACCCCTGCCGGTAACAACGGGGCTCCCGAGGGGTTCTGGGGTTACCCCTGCCGGTACCAACGGGGTTCTGGGGCTCTGGGGTTCCCGAGGGGTTCCCGAGGGGTTCCTGAGGGGTTCCTGAGCGATTCCTGGGGTTCCTGAGCGATTCCTGGGGTTCCTGAGCGATTCCCGGGGTTCCTGAGGGGTTCCCGGGGTTCTGGGAGAGCGGGAATGCCGGGGCTGGGAACGGGGCTGGGATGGCCGGGAGCTGGAGGGAGCGGGGAGGATTGAGGGGGTTTGGGGTTGGGGTTGGGGTTGGGCAGGGAAAAGGGGAACTCTCAAGGAATTGGGGTTCAATTCCCAGGGAAACTGGGGTTTAATTCCCAAGGAATCGGGGATTAATTCCCAGGAAAATCAGGGTTTAATTCCCAGAAAAATCAGGGTTTCATTCCCAAGGAATCAGGGATTAATTCCCAGGGAAATTGGGTTTTAATTCCCAAGGAATCGGGGATTAATTCCCAGAAAAATCAGGGTTTCATTCCCAAGACTCAGGGTTTAATTCCCAGGGAAATTGGGTTTTAATTCCCAGGGAATCAGGGTTTATTTCCCAAGGAATCAGAGATTAATTCCCAAGGACTCAGGGATTAATTCCCAGGAAAATCAGGGTTTAATTCCCAAGGAATCAGGCATTGATTCCCAGGAAAATCAGGGTTTAATTCCCAGGGAATGAGGGCTCATTCCCACCAGCCCTGCCCAAGATGGAAAGTGAAACTCCGGGAGTGAGAAGGATTTGGGAGGGGACTCCAGGCTTTGTATCGGTCCCGTTCGGGGCTGGAATTTGGGAATTCCGGCGGCAGAATTCCCGGGAAAACGGAGCTGCTGCGTTGGCAGGTACTGCACGGAGGGGAAGAGAACGTTCAGCAGCCGCCTGATCCTGGAGAAGCACATCCAGGTGCGCCACGGCATCAAAGTCACCGACGCTGCCCGCAGCCAGGAGGTGGTGATGGCCCGCGGGCCCCCCGGCCCCGCCCAGGTGCGACATCCCGGGAATCCCGGGAATTCTGGGAATCCCGGGAATTCTGGGAATTCTGGGAATTCTGGGGCTGCTTTGGGGCAGGACTGGGGAAGGGGGGGGGGGTTTATCCTGCAATTCTCGCTGGGAACCCACAAATCCCAGCCCTAAACTGCATCCAGGGGGGAGGTTTCGGATCTGGAACTGCCCAGGTGGAATTTCCTGGGAATTATCTGGGAATTTCCCGGGAATTTCAGCTTTTGTGGCAGGATTGATTGGAGCCAATGTCCCGAGAATTTTAACGCCCCCAAACTGGGATTGGGGTGGTCCCTGTGACCCCAAAATTTAACGGGGGGGGGGGGGGGGGGGTCCCCAGTACTTTTAACCCCCCCAAATTGGAATGGGGGGGGGGGGGGGTCCCATTTTTTATGCTCCCCCCTCAATTTACCCACATTGTCCAATCCCGGGATTCCTGCCCCAGCCCCGCCACTCATTGCCGCTGTTCCCGTTCATTGCCGCTGCTCCCGTTCATTGCCGCTGTCCCGTTCATTGCCGCTGCTCCCGTTCATTGCCGCTGTCCCGTTCATTGCCGCCGTTCCCGTTCATTGCCGCCGTTCCCGTTCATTGCCGCCGTTCCCGTTCATTGCCGCTGCTCCCGCCCATTTCCGCTGTCCCGTTCATTGCCGCTGTCCCGTTCATTGCCGCTGTCCCGTTCATTGCCGCTGTTCCCGTTCATTGCCGCTGTCCCGTTCATTGCCTCTGTCCCGTTCATTGCCGCCGTTCCCGCCCATTGCCGCCGCTCCCGCTCATTGCCGCTGTCCCGTCCGCAGGCCCCCGGGCGCCGGCGGAAGCTCTCCTCGGAGGAGTCGTGCAGCGAGGAGCCCGACAGCACCACCCCGCCCGCCAAGAGCCCGCGGGCGCCGTTCCGGTGCCGCAAGTGCGGCTTCGCGGCCGGGAGCCGCGCCGAGTTCCAGGCGCACCTCCCGCAGCACCGCGCGGAGCAGGGCGCGCCCCAGTGCCGCGAGTGCGGCCTCTGCTTCACCTCGGCCAGCGCCCTGGGCCGCCACCGCTTCATCTCGCACAAGAAGCGCCGCGGGGCCGAGCCCGAGGAGCCCGCGGGAGGCCCCGCCCCGGGCGGCGGAGCCGGGGCCGCTCCCAGCGCCGGCGGCACCGAGGGGAAGCTGGAGTGCAAAGTGTGCGGGAGGCGCTTCGAGAGCGCGCTCAACCTCAAAACGCACTTCAGGACCCACGGGATGGCCTTCATCCGGGCCCGGCAGGGCAACGAGGAGAACTGAGAGAGATTCCTGGGATTCTGGGATTCTGGGATTCTGGGAATGGCCTCATCCGGGCCCGGCAGGGCAACGAGGAGAACTGAGAGAGATTCCTGGATTTCCTGGGATTCTGGGATTCTGGGAATGGCTTCATCCAAGCAGAACTGAGCCTTCCCGGGGATCCTGGAATTCCTGGGATTGTTCTGGGAATCAGCTCCGAGCCCGGGTATCGCGGCATTCCCGGAATTCCGGGATCAGGCCCGAGGGGAGCTGAGCGTTCCCGGGAATCGCAGAATTCCCGGAATTCCGGGATCAGCTCCAGGGCCGTGTACATAAATCACCCCGAGCCCTTCCCGGTGTCCGAGGGAAAGCTGGGAATGGGAATGGGATTGGGATGATCCCAAATCCTGCCAGGAATCCCCTGGGAATGTTGG
The DNA here is from genome assembly GCF_023055355.1 of Agelaius tricolor. NCBI lineage: Eukaryota > Metazoa > Chordata > Aves > Passeriformes > Icteridae > Agelaius > Agelaius tricolor. The sequence continues at coordinate 1,462,818 of NW_027269329.1, forward strand.
ATTTTGGGGGAATTTGGGGTTTCTGGGACCCCTCCAGGCTCTTCCCAGGAATTCCCGGATCTGGACAGGGCGGGGGAAGCTTTTCCAGCAAAATCCACCTTTTTTGTTATTTTTGGGGTTTTTTTTTTTGGTTTTCCTGGATTCTTGTTCCCATTTGGGAACGTCCCTGGTGCGTTTGGTTGGGAAGGAGGCGATTCCAGAGTCCTGGAATTCCAGAGGTCCCCAGGAAGGGACACCCGGACATGCCTGGACATTCCCAAGGGATCAGGAGGAGGAAAAAAGCTGGAAAAAAGCAGAGAAAAGAAGGAAAAGAGGAGATTTTGGGTTTTTTTTCCTTTGGCAAAGGAATAATGACCCAAAAAAACCCCAGGATTGGGAATGGATCCCAAATCCCAGCCAGGACCCTTTTCCTGAAGTGGGAAAAGTGGGAAAAGTGGGAAAAGTGGGAAAGCTGCTCCCAGATTCCAGGCTGAGGGCGGGGCCTGGGGCCTTTTCCAGCTTTGTTCCAGCTCCTCCTTCCCCTCGGGATCCGGGACCTTTCCCATTTCCAATCCCCTGGAAAAGCCCTGGAAAAGGCCCTGCTCCCTCCGGCCCCGCCATTCCCGGAATTCCCGGGGAAATTCCCGGAATTCCCTGTGGATACCCCCCCCCCCTCCCTGTAAAGTTGTATCATACACTAAAATCCCGAATCCCAACAACTGCTGTGCTCCTCCTGGGATTTGGTTTGGTTTTCCAAGGTTTTTTCCCCGTTTTTTTTTGCGTTTTTCGGGATGGCTGAAGCTGCTTTGGAGTTGATTTTTTTTTGTTTGTTTTTTTTAATTTTTATTCCCGGTTTTTCCGACTTTTTCCAAGCAGGAATGAGGGGAGTTTTCCCTCCCCTTTTCCCTGCAGGTGGATGGATGGAAAAAGGGTGGGAAAAAAACTGGGAAAAATCAGGTGGAATCGGCCATTCCCAAAAATCCTCCAGGCCGGGTGTAAATATAGAGAAGAAATTAAAGTTTCTACGAGATTTAGAAGGAAAAAAATTCCAAAAAAAAAAAAAAAAACAAAAACCTATGGAAAAATGGCTTTGGACCCACGGTTTTCAGCATTTCAGTGCCTTGAGCTGGATTTGGGGTGGAGGGAGGGAGGGGCTGGAATTTCGGGGATGTTCCCCCTGGAATTTCGGGGTTGCACACCTGGAATTCTGGGGCTGTTCCCCCTGGAATTTCGGGGACGTTTTCCCTGGAATTTCGGGGTTGGACACCTGGAATTTTGGGGACGTTTTTCCCTGGAATTCTGGGGCTGTTTCCCCTGGAATTTCGGGGATTTTGGGAATGTGCTGACGGAAAGCCGCGGGCTCGGGAGGCTCTCAGGAATTCTTTATTCTGTAGGAATCGATTCCATTAAACTCCAGTGGTTTCACCCTCTGTGCCCGGCCTCGGCTCCTCCCGGGAATTCCCAGGAAAACTCCCGGGAATGGGAATGGGGAGGGGGGGAGGGGCTGAGGGCTCCGGCTGCATCCCCGAATTTTGGTCCTGCCCCCCAAAAAGGGGCTTGGGAAGGGGTGGGGTCCCCTGGGCCCCTCCCTGCGTCCCCCTGTCCCCTCCCCTGGGGCTGAAAAACCAAATTTTGGGGTTTTTTAACGCTAAAAATTAAAAAAAAAAAAAAAAAAAAAAAAAGGGGACATTGAGGGGACACAAAGGGGGGACACAAAGGGGGGGGGGACATTGGGGACACAGGGGGGACACAAAGGGGGGGACACAAAGGGGGGGACACAGGGGGAGAGGGACCTGAGGGGACACAGGGACGGGGGGGACACAAAGGGGGGGGGACATTGGGGACTCTCAAGTGCCCCCAGCCCCGGCCAGGCCTGGGCGAACGGGGGGGGGGAAATTCCAGGGAATTTTTCCTTCCCTGGGAAGCTCCGGATCCTCCCTGATTTGGGATTTGGGATTTGGGATCGGGACCAGGCCCCCAACCCCCCCGCCCTCGTGTCCGACATTCCTGCCCCGAATTCCCGGCTGGAATTACCCGGGAAAGGGGGAGGGGAGTCCCAGCCCCGAATTCCCGGAAGAGCCGGAATCCCACCGGGAATTCCCCACTTGGAATTTCACCTGGAATCCCACCGGGAATTCCCCACTTGGAATTCCACCTGGAATCCCACCGGGAATTCCCCACTTGGAATTTCACCTGGAATCCCACCGGGAATTCCACCTGGGAATCTCGTCTGGAACCGCCCCCCCCGGGTGTCCCAGAGGAGGGAAGGACCCCACGGGAATTCCGGGAATTTTGGGAATTTCGGGATTTTGGGATTCCCAACCTTCCGGAGACCCCTCCCCGTTCCCACCCCACACATTCCATGGGACTGGGGGCGAATTCCAGGGAATCCCAAGCAGAGAAAAGGGGGAGCTGCCCCCATTCCCAGCCCCTTCCCCCCCCCCCCACGCTCCGTTCCCCGCCTTTCCCGCCGTTTTTCCCGGCTTTTCCATGGAATTCTGTCCCATCTCTCAGCAGAGTCCGGGCCCGGGGAGCAGCCAAGGCTCTGAGGCCGCGTTTCCCGCGGGAACAGAACCGGGAAGTTTGGAATTCTCCCGTTCCTTCCCGGGCGGGGAGGAGGAAAATGATTTTTTTTTTTTTCCTTTTTTTTTTTTTTCCGGGAATTTTTTTTCCGGGGAATTTTTGTTGCTGTTGTTTTTGTTGCTGTTTTTCCCCCCCGGCCTGGGGCGAGCGGAATTTCACATGATGCCGTTGGTGAGGTACTGGAAGCCGTCGTAGAGCTTGGTGGTGATCGACCGCATGGAGCCGTCCACCATCTGCTCCACCAGGAGCTGCAGCTGCTCCTCCGTCAGGTTCATGTGGAAACGCTCCTTGAGGTGCCGGATGGTGGAGGAGCCGTGGAAGCAGGGCAGCTGCGAGCCTGGAAAATGGGGAAAAAACAGGGAAAAATGGGAAAAATGGCAGCTGGGAACCTGGAGAAATGGGAAAAATGGGGAAATGGGGAAAAATGGCAGCTGCGAGCCTGGAAAACGGGGAAAAAACAGGGAAAAATGGGAAAAACGGCAGCTGGGAGAATGGAAAATGGGGAAAAATGGGGGGAAAATGGGAAAAATGGCAGCTGGGAGAATGGGAAACGGGGAAAAATGGGGAGAAAATGGGAAAAATGGCAGCTGGGAGCCTGGAAAACGGGAAAAATGGGGAAAAATGGGAAAAATGGCAGCTGGGAGCCTGGAGAAATGGGAAAAATGGGGAAATGGGGAAAAATGGCAGCTGCGAGCCTGGAAAATGGGGAAAAAACAGGGAAAAATGGGAAAAACGGCAGCTGGGAGAATGGAAAATGGGGAAAAAACGGGGGGAAATGGGAAAAACGGGAAAAATGGCAGCTGCGAGCCTGGAAAATGGGGAAAAACGGGGAGAAAATGGGAAAAATGGCAGCTGCGAGCCTGGAAAACGGGGAAAAAATAGGGAAAAATGGGAAAAACGGGAAAAATGGCAGCTGCGAGCCTGGAAAACGGGGAAAACGGGGAGAAAATGGGAAAAATGGCAGCTGGGAGCCTGGAGAAATGGGAAAAATGGGGAAATGGGGAAAAACGGCAGCTGGGAGCCTGGAAAATGGGAAAAACGGGGCGAAATGGGAAAAATGGCAGCTGGGAGCCTGGGAAACGGGGAAAAACGGGGGAAAATGGGAAAAATGGCAGCTGGGACAATGGAAAATGGGAAAAAACGGGGAGAAAATGGGAAAAATGGCAGCTGCGAGCCTGGAAAACGGGGAAAAACGGGGAGAAAATGGGAAAAATGGCAGCTGGGAGCCTGGGAAAGGGGAAAAACGGGGAAAAATGGGAAAAACGGCAGCTGCAAGCCTGGGAAATGGGAAAAATGGGGAAAAATGGGAAAAAACAGCAGCTGGGAGCCTGGAGAAATGGGAAAAATGGGGAAATCGGGAAGAATGGCAGCTGGGAGAATGGAAAATCAGGAAAAATGGGGAACAGGGCAGCTGGGAGCCAGGAAAAACGGGAAGAACTGGGAATCTGGGAGCTGAGAGACCGGAAAAATGGGAAAAATTGGGATGGGGATGTTGGGAGTCTGGGTTTGAAATGGGATCAGGGAAGGGGAAATCCGGGATGGGATGAGGGGAGAAGGGATTCGGGATCCCGGGCAATGGAAATCCGGGATGGGATGAGGGGATTTGGGATCCCGGGCAATGGAAATTGGGATGGGAGAGGGGCTGGAGCAGGGAACGCTCCGGGAGCAGCCGCTCGGGACGGGAATCCCGGATCCCCACCTTGCTGCATGATCTCCACGATCTGCACCACCTTGTCCATGTGCTTGCGGGCGGCGATCAGCCCCTGCAGCATCAGCATCTTGTAGTAGTTGAACATGTCCCCGTCCAGGCCGCCCATCACCTGCGCCACACGGGAATGGGGAATGGGGAACGGCTCCGGGATTACACGGGAATGCCCTGGAACCCCCCCGGATTCCCTGGATCCCCCTGAATTCCCTGGATCCCCCCGGATTCCCTGGATCCCCCCGGATTCCCTGGATCCCCCCAGATCCCCCCGGATCCCCCCGGATCCCCCAGACCCCACTCACATCCACGAACTCCGAGGTGAGTTTGAAGGGATGGGGGGGTTCCCTGGATCCCCCCAGATCCCCTGGATCCCCCCGGATCCCCCCGGATCCCCCAGACCCCACTCACATCCACGAACTCCGAGGTGAGTTTGAAGGGATGGGGGGGTTCCCTGGATCCCCCCAGATCCCCTGGATCCCCCCGGATCCCCCTGGATCCCCCAGACCCCACTCACATCCACGAACTCCGAGGTGAGTTTGAAGGGATGGGGGGGTTCCCTGGATCCCCTGGATCCCCTGGATCCCTCTGGATCCCCCAGATCCCCCTGGATCCCCACTCACATCCACGAACTCCGAGGTGAGTTTGAAGGCCGAGGTCTCGAAGCCGAGGTTGCGGGGGGAGCTGCTCAGGATGAACCCGAAGTCGATGTGGATGATGTGGCCCTCGGCGTCCAGCAGGATGTTCCCGTTGTGCCTGCGGGCATTCCCGGGAATTCCGTCAGGATCCCGGGGCATTCCGGGAGATCCCACCGAGATTTAAGGGAAAACCCAATAAACGTCACAGCAAATTGTGGGAAAATCACCAAAATGCCATAAATGCCCTCGGGGCCCGCAGGCTGCTCCCATTGGGCCTGCAGGGGAATCAATCCATGAATGACCTGCCCTGACCGGGCTGGACCGATCATTAATGAGCAAATCCATTAATTAATGAGTTAATCAATCCATGAATGACCTGCCCTGACCGGGCTGGACCGACCATTAATGAGCTAATCCATTAATTAATGAGTTAATCAATCCATGAATGACCTGCCCTGACCGGGCTGGACCGATCATTAATGAGCAAATCCATTAATTAATTCATTAATCAATCCATGAATGACCTGCCTTGACCAGGCTGTGCCCGATCATTAATGAGCTAATTCATTAATTAATTCATGAATGACCTGCCCTGACCAGGCTGGACTGATCATTAATGAGCTAATCAATTAATTAATGAGTTGATTACCTACCTTTGACCTGCAGCAGGTAGCAGACCAGGCTGTACCCATTAATTCATTCATTAATTCATTCATTAATTCATTAATTACCTGTCCTTGACCTGCAGCAGGTAGCACACCAGGCTGTACCCGTTCATTACCCATTATTAATTCATTAATTAATTCATTAATTACTTATCTTTGACCTGCAGCAGGGAGCACACCAGGCTGTACCCATTAATTCATTAATTAATTCATTAATTACCTGTCTTTGACCTGCAGCAGGTAGCAGACCAGGCTGTACCCAGCACAGCTCCTCACGAAGTTCCTCTGGGCCATCAGGAAGCTCTCGCTGTTGCTGGGGCCGTGCAGGCCAGGCCGTACCCATATTAATTCATTAATTAACCATTATTAATGAGTTCATTACCTGTCTTTGACCTGCAGCAGGTAGCAGACCAGGCTGTACCCTGCACAGCTCCTCACAAAGTTCCTCTGGGCCGTCAGGAAGCTCTCGCTGTTGCTGGGCTGTGCAGGCCAGGCTGTGCCCGTTCATTACCCATTAATTACCCATTAATTAACGAGTTCATTACCTGTCCTTGACCTGCAGCAGGTAGCAGACCAGGCTGTACCCGGCACAGCTCCTCACAAAGTTCCTCTGGGCCGTGAGGAAGCTCTCGCTGTTGCTGGGGCCGTGCTCCTGCCGCAGGTACTGCAGCAGCGACAGCTGCGACTGCTTCTTGATCTGGTGCAGGGACACGGCGCTGAGCACGGGCTCGATCATCCCGCTGTCGGCAGAGATCACCAGGATCTTGTAGGGCCGGATCCAGAGCGGGACGCGCTCCTGCTCCCAGATCCACTGCGGGGGGAAACACAGTCAAAATCACAAAAAATCCTGAAAAAATCCCCCAAAAATCCCAATAAAATCCTATAGAATCTGACTGGACCTGCTCCTGCTCCCAGATCCACTGCGGGGAGAAATACAGTGAAAAATCACAAAAAATACCAATAAAATCCCCCAATAAAATCCCCATAAAATCCTATAGAATCTGACTGGACCTGCTCCTGCTCCCAGATCCACTGCGGGGGGAAACACAGTGAAAATCACAAAAAATACCGATAAAATCCCGATAAAATCCTGATAAAATCCTATAGAATCTGACTGGATCCACTCCTGCTCCCAGATCCACTGCGGGGAGAAATCCAGTGAAAATCACAAAAAATCCCGATAAAATCCCCAAAAAATCCCAATAAAATCCTATAGAATCCGACTGGACGCGCTCCTGCTCCCAGATCCACTGCGGGGGGAAATACAGTGAAAAATCCCAAAAAATCCTGATAAAATCCCCAAAAAATCCCAATAAAATCCCAATAAAATCTGACTGGACCTGCTCCTGCTCCCAGATCCACTGCGGGGAGAAATACAGTCAAAATCCCAATAAAATCCTGTGAAAGTCCCATAAAATCTGAGAGAAATGGGGGCAACACCCGCTCCTGCTCCCAGATCCACTGCAGGGAGGGAACAGGGACAGATCCCGTGAAAATCCCCATAAAATCCCACAAAACCTGACTGGAATGGGAAATGGGATAAATCCCATGAAAATCCCATAAAATCTGACTGGAACAGGGTTAAAATGATGTGAAATTTTAAAAGATCCCATGAAAATCCCATCAAATCTGACTGGAATGGGGTTAAATGATGTGAAATTAAAGAAATCCTGTTAAAATCCCATCAAGACTGATTGAAATGCCATTAAAATGCCATCAATGTTTTTTTAAATCCCATTAAAATCCCACAAAATCCATAAAACCAAAAAAATTCCCACTGAAGTCCCAAAATATTAAAAAAACATCCCACTAAAATCCCAGGAAATGCCATTAAACCCCCATTAAAATTCCATAAAACGCCATTAAAACCCCGTGAAAACCAGGAACCCCTTATGGAATTTTTGGGAATTCCCTGGGGATTGCCTCACCTGGAGCTGTTTGAGCACCTGGAATCCCATGAAAACTCCATAAAAAACCCCCTAAAGTTCCATTTTTTTTGTTCAGGAACCCCTCACGGGTTGGGATTTTTGGGAATTTCCCGGGATTGCCTCACCTGGAGCTGTTTGAGCACCTGGAACGCTGTGAGAACTCCACAAAAACCCCCTAAAACTCCAGGATTTTTGTTCAGGAACCCCTCACGGGTCGGGATTTTTGGGAATTTCCCGGGAATTGCCTCACCTGGAGCTGTTTGAGCACCTGGAACGCCAGCAGCTCCTGCCGGAGGTCGTCGCCGCACTTGACGATGACGGAGAGGAGGCGCCAGGAGGGGAGGTGGCCGTAGGGAGAGGCCTCCCGGATCCTCCTGGGGAAACGACGGGAAAAACAACAGGAAAAAACGATGGGAAAAATGATGGGAAAAATGATGGGAAAAACAGGAAAAACGACGGGAAAAACAACGGGAAAAACGATGGGAAAAACAATGGGAAAAATGATGGGAAAACGATGGGAAAAACAATGGGAAAAACGATGGGAAAAACAATGGGAAAAACGGGAAAAACAATGGGAAAAACAACGGGAAAAACAATGGGAAAAACAGGAAAAATGACGGGAAAAACAACGGGAAAAACAACGGGAAAAACAGGAAAAACAACAGGAAAAACAACAGGAAAAACGATGGGAAAAACGATGGGAAAAACAATGGGGAAAACGATGGGAAAAACAATGGGAAAAGCAGGAAAAACAATGGGAAAAACAGGAAAAACAATGGGAAAAACGACGGGAGAAACGACGGGAAAAACAATGGGAAAAACGATGGGAAAAACGACGGGAAAAACAATGGGAAAAACAATGGGAAAAACAACGGGAAAAACAATGGGAAAAACAATGGGATCAGCCCGGCAGCCCCCGGCCGGGAGGAGCTCTGGGAATTCCCAGGAATTGTCCTCATGCCATCCAATCCCATTAACATCCCATAAAAGTCCATGGAATTCCATTAAAATCCCATCAAAATGACATAAAAAGTACCAAATCCCATTAAAATCCCATCAAAATCCCATCAAAATCCCATCAAAATCCCATCAAAATCCCATGAAATGCCACTAAAATCATAAAATGCCATGAAATTCCATTAAAATGCCATCAAAGTCACATTAAAACTATCATATCCCATTAAAATAATAAAATTCCGTGAAATCCCATCAAAACTATCAAATCCCATTAAAATCACATAAAATGCCATTAAAATATCATAAAACTTCACAAAACTCCACTAAAATCCCATCAAAATACCATTAAAACTCCCAAATCCCATTAAAATCCCATAAAACGCCATCAAAATCTCATAAAGGTCGATGAAACTCTATTAAAATCCCATTAAAAAATACCAAATCCCATTAAAATCCCATAAAATCCCATCAGGACACGGACGACGCCCCCTCAGCCCCGGGGGCTTTTCCCGGGAGGAATTCCAGGCCTGGAATTCCAGGGGGTTCACCCTGGAAGGAGCCAAACCCCTCTGGAGCCGCCCCAAACTCCCGGGGCCAGGGCGGGGGCTCCGGGCGCGCTTTTCCCCGGAATTCCCGGAACTCCCGGAATTCCCGGAATTGCCCACCTGACTTTCTCCTGCCAGGGCTCCTTGAGGGCCACGGCCGAGGGGTCCTCGGGGTCCCTGCGGAAGGCGGTGGGCGTGTGCGCGAGCTGCTCCGACAGACGGCGCCTGCGGGACCGCGCACACCGGGTCAGGGAAAGGGCCCAGAACTCCGGGCATCCATCCCGGAAAATGCCCAAGTCTGGCTCCGGGGAATGCCGGAATTCCAGGGATCCATCCCGGAAAATGCCCGAGTCTGGCTCCGGGCAATGCCGGAATTCCAGGGATCCATCCCGGAAAACGCCCGAGTCTGGCTCCGGGCAATGCCGGAATTCCAGGGATCCATCCCGGAAAACGCCCGAGTCTGGCTCCGGGCAATGCCGGAATTCCAGGGATCCATCCCGGAAAACGCCCGAGTCTGGCTCCGGGCAATGCCGGAATTCCAGGGATCCATCCCGGAAAACGCCCGAGTCTGGCTCCGGGCAATGCCGGAATTCCAGGGTTCCATCAGGGAAAAGGGCCCAGAGCCGGGGATCCATCCCGGAAAACGCTGGAGTCTGGCTCCGGGGAATGCCGGAATTCCAGGGTTTTATCAGGGAAAACGCTGGAGTTTGGCTCCAGGCAATGCCGGAATTCCGGGGTTTTATCAGGGAAAACACCCGGAGCCGGAGCCGGGCTCTGGGCAATGCCGGAATTCCAGGGTTCCATCCCAGAAAACGCCTGGAGTCTGGCTCTGGGCAATGCCGGAATTCCAGGGTTCCATCAGGGAAAATTCCTGGAGTTTGGCTCTGGGCAATGCCAGAACTCCAGGGTTTTATCAGGGAAAACGCCCGGAGCCGGGCTCTGGGCAATGCCAGAACTCCGGGGTTTCACCACAGAAAATGCCCGGATTTTTGCTCTGGGGAATGTTGGAATTCCAGGGTTTTATCAGGGAAAATGCCCGGAGCTTGGCTCTGGGCAATGTCAGAGTTCCAGGGTTTTTGCTTTGGGGATGTTAGAATTCCAGGATTTTTATGAGGGAAAATTCCTGCATTTTTGCTCTGGGGAATGTCAGAATTCAGGGATTTTTATGAGGGAAAATTCCTGGAGTTTTGCTCTGGGGAATGTCAGAATTCAGGGATTTTTATGAGGGAAAATTCCTGGAGTTTTGCTCTGGGGAATGTCAGAATTCAGGGATTTTTATGAGGGAAAATTCCTGGAGTTTTGCTTTAGGGAATGTCAGAATTACGGGGGTTTTTTATGAGGAAAAACTCCTGCATTTTTGCTCTGGGGAGGTTAGAATTCCAGGATTTTTATGAGGGAAATCTCCTGGATGTTTGCTCTGGGGAATGCCTGAAGTCCAGGGTTTTTATGAGGGAAAATTCCCGGATTTCTGCTCTGGGGAATGCCTGAAGTCCGGGGTTTTTATGAGGGAAGATTCCCGGATTTCTGCTCCGGGCACTGTCGGAATTCCGGGATTTTTTGCGGGAGAATTCCCGGTTTTCCGGAGCTCACCGGATGTCCCCGGCGGCGATGAACACGGGCTCCCGGCTCTCCTGGCTGGTGATGGAATCCACGGAAAACTGGGAGATGTTGTCACAGCTGTTGGTGTGCATCTCCGGGAGCTGCAGGAATCCCGGGAAAACCCCACAGAATTCCATGAAACCCCAGCAAATCCCACTGAAACCCCGTGAAATGCCTTAAAATCCCATTGAATCCCATAAATAAAATAAATAAAATAAATAAAATAAATAAAGTAAGTAAAATAAATAAATAAAAACCCCAAAGAATCCCACAAAATGCCATAAAGTCCCATAAAATCCCATAAAACGCCACGAAACGCCATTAAAATCTTATCGAATCCAACTAAAATCCCATGAAATCCCACAGTATCCCACAAAACCCCACAAAACCCCATAAAAACCCATGAAATCCCATTTTTTTAGTGAGAGGGGGGGGCCCAGAATGACAATCCCCAGACACGGAACCCCCAGGGACCCCTCGGGGACACCCGGAACCTTCCAGAAAACCCCATTGCCAGCATTCCCATGCCCCTGGTGCCTGGAACCTTCTGGAAAACCCCATTGCCAGCATTCCCACGCTTCCAGTGCCCAGAACCTTCCGGCAAACCCCATTGCCAGCATTCCCACCCCGCTGGCACCCGGAACCTTCCGGCAAACCCCATTGCCAGCATTCCCACCCCGCTGGCACCCAGAACCTTCGGGAAGGCCGCGCTCCCACCTCCACCTGGAGCTCGCCGATGTCGTCCACGGACCAGGCCTCGTCGTCGTTGTCGTAGTTGGGGACGGTGCTGAAGCTGCCGGCGCGGTGCTCGGGGCCCATGCCGCACTCGGGCAGGTTCTCGGCCGAGCGCGTGCTGCGGATGCGGTTCTCGGGGATGCGCGCGGGGACGCTGGCCGTGTCGAAGTTGTCGCACTCCAGGACCTCCACGTAGATCAGGTAGGGAGCCTGGGCGGGGCAGCGGGGCCGTCAGGGGCACCCCGGGGCTGCTCGGGGAGGGAGGAAAAGGGCGCGGATCCCACAGAGGGAACCCGGAGCTCCTCGGGCTTTGGGCCCGGTTCCACCTCCTGTGCCAGCACCCCCGGGCCTGGAGTGACAGCTCCAGCTGCCCCGCCATCCCCAGCACTGCCATGGCGTCCCAAATCCCGCTCTGCATCCCAAATCCCGCTCTGCATCCCAAATCCTGCTCTGCATCCCAAATCCCACCTCCTATCCCAAATCCCACTCTGCATCCCAAATCCCGAATTTTCCAATCCCAAATCCCGCTCTGCATCCCAAATCCCGCTCTGCATCCCAAATCACATATCCCATCCCAAATCCCCCTTTGGATCCCAAATCCTGCTCTGCATCCCAAATCCCACCTCCCATCCCAAATCCCGCTCTGTATCCCAAATCCCATCTCCCATCCCAAATCCTGCTCATCTCCCATCCCAAATGCTCAGTCCCATCCCAAATCCCGAATTTTCCCATCCCAAATACCATTTCCTATCCCAAATCCCGAATTTTCCCATCCCAAATCCATCTCTCATCCCAAATCCCATTTCCCATCCCAAATATCATCTCTCATCCCAAATCCCAAATTTTCCCATCCCAAATCCCGAATTTTCCCATCCCCAATCCCGAATTTTCCCATCCCAAATCCCATCTCCCATCCCCAATCCCAGGTTTTCCCATCCCCAATCCCCATTTTCCATCCCAAACCCCCTTTTCCCAGACCTTGTCCTTGGAGTTGAGCACCACGGCCTGCGAGTGGGGCACGCGCACCACGTGGTGCTCGAAGGCGGCCGTGGGCAGCCAGGCGCGCGCGGGCAGTTTGTGGTTGAGCAGGGACAGCTCCGAGATCAGGCGCTGCGTCTTCTGCTCCTTGGTGGGCAGCGTGGCCAGGCGCTTCCGATGGCCATCAGCGACTTGATTGAACTCCCGCTCCGGAGCCAGCCGGGCCGGCTGCCGCAGCCGGGAAAACGGGGGAAAATGGGGGAAATGGGGGAAAAACGGGGGAAATGGGGGGGGAAAAATGGGGGGAAAATGGGGGGGAAATGGGGGGGGAAATGGGGGGGAAATGGGGGGAAAATGGGGGGAAACGGGGGGAAAATGGGGGGGGAAGGGGGGGAAAACGGGGGGAAAAAGGGGGGGAAAAGGGGGGGAAAACGGGGGAAAGGGGGGGAAAACAGGGGGAAAAGGGGGGGAAATGGGAGGAAATAGGGGGAAAACGGGGGGGAAAACGGGGGGAAAGGGGGGGAAAGGGGGGGAAAAACGGGGGAAAAACGGTGGGAAAAATGGGGGGGAAACGGGGGGGGAAACAGGGGAAAAACGGGGGAAAATGGGGGGGAAAAATGGGGGGGGAAAACGGGCAAAAACGGGGGGAAAAGGGGGGGGAAACAGGGGGAAACAGGGGGAAAAAGGGGGTAAAAACGGGGGGAAAGGGGGGGAAAAGGGGGGAAAACGGAGGGAAAAGGGGGGGGAAAGGGGGGGAAAAGGGGGGAAAAGGGGGGGGGAAATGGGGGAAAACGGGGAGAAACGGAGGGGGGAAAATGGGGGGAAAATGGGGGAAAACGGAGGCACTGTCATCTTCTCCACAGGGAAATGCCTTCATCCCATCCCATCCCATCCCATCCCATCCCCTCCTCCGGGATCCTCCCACCCCCTGATTTTCCCTGTTCTTCCCATCCCAGACTGGCTGGGAAAGGCTTGGGAAGGATTGGGATGAAAACTAAGAAGTTGGGAAAACAGGAGGGAAATGGAGGTGATGGCTGGTGGTGGTTTTCCAGTGGGATCCTTTCCCTGCTCTTCCCTGCCCTTCCCTTTCCCTGCTTTTCCTGCTCTTCCCTGCCCTTCCCCTTTCCCGCTCCGGAGCCAGCAAGGCTGCCTGGAAAAGGATCTGGATAAAAATAAAAACTCTGGGAAAAAAAGGAGGAAAATGGAGGTGATGCTTCACTGGGACCAAAAATTCCTGCTTTTCCCTTTTCCCTTCTCTTCCCAGATCCTGGAAACCCGGGAGTCCCATCCATCCCCCAGCAGAGCAGGATCCCGGGGCCTTTTCCTTCCCCCCGGAATTCCAGAGCCAACGTTCCCTGCGGGATCTCCCAGTCCCACTGGATTCCCGGGATTTGGGAGGATCCGGATTCCTGGGATTTGGGATTATCCGGATTCCCAGGGTTTGGGAGGATCCGGATTCCCAGGGTTTGGGAGGATCCGGATTCCCAGGATTTGGGAGGATCTGGATTCCCGGGATTTGGAGGATCCAGAGTCCCAGGATTTGGGAGGATCCAGATTCCTGGGATTTGGGATCATCCAGATTCCCAGGGTTTGGGATCATCCGGATTCCCAGGATTCGGGATCATCCGGATTCCCAGGATTTGGGGATCATCCGGATTCCCAGGATTCGGGATCATCCGGATTCCCGGGATTCGGGAGGATCCTCCCTGCTGTCCCAATCCAAGAACCCCCCAGGGATTTGGGATTTCTCCCGGGATGCAGCCGCCCCCTCCCTCCCTCCCCACACTGATCCCAAATTCCCACTCCGCATTCCCACCCTCGGGAATAACCGAGGGCTGATTTTTGGGATCCCCGAGCGCTCCGACCATGCTGGGAACGGCGCATGCAGAAAGCCACGGATCGGGAACGGGGCAGCAACGGAAAACGCCGGAAAAATCGGGAATATCGCAGGGCAAGAGGCGGGGATGGGGAAAATCAGGGATTGGAGGATGGGATGGGGCATTCCCGGCTGGAACCTGCGGGGTTCGTAGTCCACGTCCAAAAATTCCCTCGGGAATTCCGGGGACAGCGCTCGGCTTCCCTGCCCCCAGGCACGGGACAAACATTCCAGAGGCTCCCGATCCCGGCCGGATCCCCACAATTCCCTCAGCTCTGAATCCCATCCCTGCAATCCCGGGATCCCCCAACCACGGCTGCTTCCCGGCCGCTCCCGCGGAATCCCGGCGGCTCCGATATTCCTGCTCCTCCCCAGCCCGGCTCTTCCAGGGGCGCTGTCCCCTCGGAATTCCAGGGAATTCCCCGAGGAACCCACTGGGAATCCGGGATCCATCCAGGGATCCCAAAACGCTTCCCAGGGATCCTCTCCCCGCCTCAGGAGCATTCCAGCGGCGCCGGGATCCGTTCGGAGCCTCCGGAGATCCTGGATCTTCCAGCCCCAGGGGCTGGGAAATTCCATCCCATTCCAGAGGGAAAACTCCTCTTCATCCCATTCCAAGGGAGAATTTTCCCCTTCATCCCATTCTTTTCCAAAGGGAATTTTCCTCTTCATCCCATCCCGTTCCAGGGGAATTTTCCTCCATCCCGTTCCAAAGGGGAATTCCAGAGGGAATCTTCCTCTTCTTCATCCCATTCCAGAGGGGAATTCGCCTCTTCTTCCCATTCCAAAGGGAAATTCCAGAGGGAATTTTCCTCTTCGTCCCATTCCTCATCCCCGCATTCCCAAGGATCCTTCCCACACCAGGATCCCACACTCCGGCAGAACATTCCATAGGGAAGGAGGAATTATCCCTGTTTTCCGTGGATTCCCAAGAAAACCCTGGAGAGGAGCCACTGGCCGGGCTGGGAGGAGCAGGAATGGGTGGAAATAAAGGATTTCCTGGAATTTTGGGCGGGGAATTTGGGGCTTGGAGCTCATCCCGAGCATCCCACTATCCCTAAAACCAGCGGGATTTAGGATGAGCCCAAAATCTGGGATCAAATCCCGACAGAATTCCCAAATCCAGGCGCGGGAACGATCCCTGGGAATTCCCAGCGAGATCAGAGCTGGGCTGGAACCCAGGAATTCCCAGAAAAGCCCCCCCCCCCCCCCCCCCCCCAAAAAAAAATCATGGAATTCTTCCCAAACTCCCAGTGCTGGAGGAAATCATGGACTACACATTCCCACCGGGAATCCTGGCAGGAAAAGAGGGAAAGATTCCAAAAAAAAACAGGAGAAGGGTTCATTCGGGAGAGAAAAATCAGGGAAAACGCCAGGATTCGATTGGAATTTTCATGGGGAAAAAAAGAAGGAATTGAGAGAATGGAATCAAGGAATGATTGGTGGGGGAAAAAAACATGGAAAAAAAAAGCAAATCAATCCCATCCGGCCGAGAATTTTGGGAGCCGAATTCCAAGGGAAAACAGAAACAGCATTTCCTCCTCCACCTGCAGCAGAAAAGCAGGAAAAGCGGGAATTCCCTCATTCCCGGATGCCTTTTGGTGGAAAAAACGGGATTTTCCCGGATTTTATCCAACCGGAAGGGATTTTCCCGGAATTCCCAATCCGAGGAAACGGTGCCGGGAATTTTTTTTGGGGGGTTTTTTTTTGTTTTGGTTTTTTTTTTTTTTGGGAATATCTGGGGAATGCAGGGAAATTCCAGAGGGGTGGAATTGAGGAAATGCCGTGGTGGGAAGGGGGAGCCTCCGGAAAGCGGGATCGGAACTTACGGGAGCCAGGGATTTATCCAGGCTTTCCGTACTCGAGGAGAATTCCTGGGAAAAGCGGGAAAAGGGGGGTTCGGGGCAGTTTTTTTGGGGGGAATGTTTTCCGTTGGGGGGAAGAGGGGAAGGAGCAGGGGAAAAGGGGGGAGAAAAAGCAAAGTTTAGCTCCAGGTGCACTTCCAGCAATTCCCAAGTTTGTTTGGCCCCATCCTCCTGGAATTACCGGGAAGGTTCCGGGAAGGGAAACTCTGCGGATCTCGAGGGGGACGGGATCCAAGCGGAGCGGATCCGAGCGCTGAATTCCCGGGATTTTCCCGGTTTTCCTCCTCTCCGGGATTCCTCACCCCGGCCCAGAAGGACCAGGATGGATCCAGCTCCGAATTCCTTGGATTTCTGACCTTTTCCACCACCAAATCCACATTTTTTTTTTCTCCTTCCCTGGATTCCAGTTTATCCCGAATTTCAGCACATCAAACGAATCCCATGGAAACGATCCCGAAAGTTCCCAAAATCCCAATTTTTGAGGCCCCTTTTACCATGGAAAAATTCCTGATTTATCCCAAGTTTTCCTGCCATTCCCAGATCTCCCTCCATGCTCCATCCCAAGCGATTCCCATCCCAAAAATCCTGAAATTCCAGCGCTTGGAGTCCCTCAATTCACGATTTTCTTCCTAAAAGGGATCCAAGGGAGCTTCATCCCGTAAAAACCAGGAATTCTGGGGCTAAAATTCCCAAAAATTCCCCAAAAAAAAGGGGACAACCAGGTCTGGATCCCACCTGGAGGGAAAACTGATGGGAAATGACCCCAAAGTTCACCGGGGGAGGGAAAATTTGGGAAGATTTTCCATCAATTTTCCCTTCCCTGATGAATTCTGGGATCATTTCCCATCAATTTTCCCTGTTTTTTCCCAAGGAATTCCTGGATTCCAGAGGGAAGAGCCCCCAGTGCTTCCAAGAACTCCGGGATTTCTGAGGGACAGTTGGGATCCAGGGCTGGAGCCCCCCTGGGTTTGTGCTTTCCCAGCTTTTTCAGGGTCGTTTCCAGGAGTTTCCTCATCCATAATTTATGGAAAGGCTCCGGTTTCCGCCTCCTCCTTTTCCATATTAAAAATTCATCCCGGCGGGAACAGGCCCCGGATTTTTCCGGGGTGTTTTGATCCCG
Source organism: Agelaius tricolor (assembly GCF_023055355.1). NCBI lineage: Eukaryota > Metazoa > Chordata > Aves > Passeriformes > Icteridae > Agelaius > Agelaius tricolor. Next base: position 1,479,988 of record NW_027269329.1, read on the forward strand.
AATCCGGCCTGGAAAATTCCTTCCCAATCCTTCCTTCCTTCCTCATCCCAATTCCCAGAGCTTGGAAAAATCCTTGGCTGCTTCCAAGGGCTCCCAGCGGAATTCCCGGTGGAATCGAACCTCGGATTTCTGATCCGTTTCCCAGGGATTTCTGGGAATTCCCAGTCACTCCCAGTCATTCCCAGTTCCTCTGGGGTGCATTCCACCCTCTGGGGGATTCGTTTTTCCTGGATTTGGGAAGCGCCGTTCCCAAAATCTGCTGCCAGCAGCGGCTCGGGGGCTCCTTTCCCACCTGGAATTCCCAGCTCATCCTGGGATCAGCCCTGGAGCTCAGCCCCGGTCCCAGAGGAGCCGTGGGGTGAATCCCAAGGAGCAGCCACGGGATTTTCCCAGCCCAGCAATCCTTGGGGCTCAGCCCCACAGAATTCCCTCAGGAACAGCCCAGACTTTGCCTCCTCCTCGCTCTCCACCCTGGGACTGCTGGCTGAGCCTTGGAGCACAACCACGACCCTAAAGGAGCTCTGGGATGAATCCCAAGGCACTTCCCAAGGCTCATCCCTGGATCAGCTCTGGGATCAATCCCAAGCAACAACCACGGGATTTTCCCAGCACACCAATCCTTGGGGCTCAGTCCCACGGAATTCCCTCAGGAACAGCCCAGGCCTCACCTCCTCCTCCTCCTCGCTCTCCATCTTGGGATGGCTGAGCCTTGGAGCTCCATCCCAACCCTCAGAACTCCCTCAGGAACAGCCCAGGCCTCACCTCCTCCTCGCTCTCCACCTTGGGGTTGCGGGCTGCGCCTTGGAGCTCCATCCCAACCCCTCAGAATTCCCTCAGGAACACCCTAACCCTCACCTCCTCCTCGCTCTCCACCTTGGGGCTGCTGGCTGAGCCTTAGAGCTCAATCCCAGCCCCACACCGGCCTTTCCCACAGGATTCCCTCAGGAACATCCCACACTTTACCTCTAATTCCTTGCTCTCCACCTTGGGGCTGCTGGCTGAGCCTTGGAGCTCCATCCCAACCCCTCAGAACTCCCTCAGGAGCACCCCAGGCCTCACCTCCTCCTTGCTCTCCACCTTGGGGTTGCTGGCTGCGCCTTGGAGCTCAGTCCCAACCCCTCAGAACTCCCTCAGGAGCACCCCAGGCCTCACCTCCTCCTCGCTCTCCACCTTGGGGTTGCTGGCTGCGCCTTGGAGCTCAGTCCCAGCCCCTCAGAACTCCCTCAGGAGCACCCCAGGCCTCACCTCCTCCTCGCTCTCCACCTTGGGGTTGCTGGCCGTGCGCTTCAGGTTGCTGCTGAGGCTGATGGACACCGTGGCGTCCGACTTGGACCTCTGGTGAGTCCGTTTGGAGGGGGAGAGCCCGGTGTCGGCGCCGGGCAGGGCGGCGCCCAGCTCCCTCCTCCTGCCCGCCGGCTTCAGCTCGTCGGAGAGGATGAGCCTGCGGAGCTTGGTGCCGCGCGAGTGGCGCTGCGTGGAGATGTGCATGTCCGAGGAGTAGGCGCCCAGCAGCAGCGCGCACTGCAGCGAGAAGTCGATGCTCTGGCGGCAGCGGTGCACGATGTAGGGCTTGATGGCGTCGCCCACGTCCTCGTCCATGTGGATGTACATGTTGAGCAGCTGGGGCAGGTAGAAGTCCACCTCCTCGTGGCGGAAGCAGAAGAGGCGGTTGCCGATGTAGGCCTGCACGCCGGGCTCCTTGGAGTTGTACAGGTAGGAGATGGCCATGGAGATGTCGAAGAGCTTGGACTCGAAGAGGCGCAGCAGCCACGACTGCTTGGCCTGGTGCTGGTGGCGCTTCCGCGCCGTCCGGGCCGCGGCCGAGCCCTCCTCCTCCTCCTCCTGGATGCGCGGCGCCTCGTCCAGGCAGCGCACGGGGCAGCTCTGCCCGTTGGGCACGGGCTGGGAGCCGTGCAGCCGCTGCACCTTCTGCAGCACCTCCTCGCACGCCCGCTGGGCCACCTCGGCGTCGATGAGGGCCAGCTCGCCCACGCCCTCCGTGATGACGCCCAGGGAGGAACCGCCCGGCTCCGGGGGGCTCCTCCCGGCCGCCGAGTCGCCCATGGTGGAGCAGGGGCTGCGCGGCTGCTCAGAGCTGGGGAAACACGGGGAGAAAATGGGGTTAAACCGGGGGAAAACGGGATCCTGGGTGGGATTCAACAGGGGGAACAGAGCAGGGGCTGCGCGGCTCAGAGCTGGGGAAACACGGGGAGAAAATGGGGTTAAACCGGGGGAAAATGGGACCTGGGGTGGGATTCAACAGCGGGAACAGAGCAGGGGCTGCGCGGCTGCTCAGAGCTGGGGAAACACAGGGAGAAAATGGGGTTAAACTGGGGGAAAATGGGACCTGGGGTGGGATTCAACAGGGGGAACAGAGCAGGGAAACACGGGGAGAAAATGGGGTTAAACCGGGGGAAAATGGGATCCTGGGTGGGATTCAAGAGCAGGAGCAGAGCTGGGGAAAACGGGGAGAAAATGGGGTTAAACTGGGGGGAAATTGGGATCCGGAGAGGGATTCAACAGGGGGAACAGAGCAGGGGCTGCAGGACTCAGAGCTGGGGAAAAACAGGGAGAAAATGGGGTTAAACGGGGGGAAAATGGGATCCGGGGTGGGATCTGGGGTGGGATTCAACACGGGGAACAGAGCAGGGGCTGCGCGGCTCAGAGCTGGGGAAAACGGGGAGAAAATGGGGTTAAACCGGGGGAAAATGGGATCCGGGGTGGGATTCAACAGCGGGAACAGAGCAGGGAAAAACGGGGAAAAAATGGGGTTAAACCGGGGGAAAATGGGATCTGGAGTGGGATTCAAGAGCAGGAGCAGAGCTGGGGAAAAACGGGGAGAAAATGGGGTTAAACCAGGGGAAAACGGGATCCAGAGTGGGATTCAAGAGCAGGAGCAGCGGAGGGGCTGCGCAGCTCAGAGCTGGGGAAACACGGGGAGAAAATGGGGTTAAACTGGGGGAAAATGGGACCTGGGGTGGAATTCAACAGGGGGAACAGAGCAGGGCCTGCAGGACTCAGTGATGGGGAAAAATGGGGAGAAAATGGGGTTAAACTGGGGGAAAATGGGATCTGGGGTGGGATTCAACAGGGGGAACAGAGCAGGGAAAAACGGGGAGAAAATGGGGTTAAACCGGGGGAAAATTGGGATTTGGGGTGGGATTTAGGGTGGGATTCAACAGGGAGAACAGTGGAGGAGCTGCAGAACTCAGGGATGGGGAAAAAAGGGAAAAAACTGGGGTTAGGGGTGGGATTCAAGGGGACAAACCCAGGATGCACCTGAAGGGAAGATGGACGTTAATTTTTTCCCTGTTAAATCGAGGATTTTTCTCCGTTAATCTCAGATTTTTCCTCATTACTTTAAGGATTTGCTTTATCCCTTTATTTTTCCAACTCCCAAAGAAAGGAGGGAAAAAGCCCTCAGGAATTTTCCCTAAATATTCCAAGTGATTCAAACCTAGGTCACCTCCCAGATACCGCTTCTTTTTTTTTTTTCCTCTTCTTTTCCTCTTTTTTTGCCACTTCTTCTCCAAGAAATCCCAGATGCCCAAATCCTGACCAAAGTCTGAGAGTTTGGCTCTGTTCCCCCATGCCCAGCACTCCAAATCCCACATTCCTGACATTTCTGTGGCTCTTAGATCCCAAAAACCCCATCAGAGCCTGAAAAAAATCCCCGATGCTCCCATTTCTCAACGAATCCCAAAAAAAAAGATGGGGGTGGAAATTTGGGATTCCACACTGCCCCACAATTCCCATCCCTGTTTTCCCACAAATCCCAGATTTTCCTCCTCTATCCCACTCCCAAATCCTTACGTGGCTCCAACCCAAAAATTCCAGGGACCCCCTCCCTTCCCGAAGCGCTCTGCTCATCCCAAAAAAAAAAACCACATCCAAAGCTTTTCCCTCTTCCCAGGAACGCCACAGGATTCCAGAGCCCGGAGCAATCCCACAGGCCTGGAGCTCCCTCCTCCCATGGATCGCATTCCGTACACAAACCCCCACTTTTTGAGGTTTTTCCAAGTTTTTGTTTTTTCCCTAAGGTTGGGAAATAAACTGGGAAAAGGCAGGGGGGAAAAAAAAGCAGGAAAAAATTTTAAAAAAAGCAGGAATCCACATCCCCACCTGGATCCCAAGGGCGGCTCCGCCTGGGCTGATCCCAGCATGGACCCTGAACTGCGGGACCATAAATCATCCAGGAAATCTGGAGCCGGGATCACCCAGGAATTCCAGGAGCACAGTCCTGAAATCCCACTCGGGATTCCAAGGGAGAAATCAGGGGCTGTTTCCAGCAGATCCACGGGATCCACACCAGGAACGGCTCCAAAACCTCAAAAACTCTTCCAGCACCGGGAAAAAAAAAAAAGCTGGAAAATCCCCTTTTCCACCCAGTTATTCCCTCCCGGATTCCAGGGATGCGGAAGGAATAAAAAGGGAGGGATTAAACGTAATTATTTCTCATTATTCAACTTCCCACCAACTCCAGCCGAAGTTTTCCAGGGACAACATTCCCGAGGGCACGAGTGACCCCCGCCAATCCAAATTTTACGCAATCCATGGAATTTTGGAGGGGATTTCGGGCAATTCCAAAGCCACCAGATGGCCCCGGGAGGGAGGCGGGGGGGCGGGTTGGCAAATCCCCCTGAGGAAAAGCGGCTGGAAAAGGCTCTGGAAGGGGAATTGCGCCACTTCCCCCGCGGGGAGCGGGGCTCCGGCAGCGATTCCCAGGAAAAGGGGCTGGGAAAGGCTTCGGGAGAGGTACCTGGAGCGATCCCATCCCGCGAGGCTCCGCTCGGCGAGCGCGGCCCTGCGGCCGGCGCGGGCGGCTCATCCCGGGCACCGGCGGCTGCTGCTGCGGGGAGAGAGAGGCGGAAAAACAGCCGGGATCAGCACCGAGCCTCGGCCGGGAAAAGGCCAAATCCTGCCCCGCTCCTGCGCCACGGAGCCGCCGAGCAGCAGCAGCAGCAGCAGGAGGAGGAGGAGGAGGAGGAGGAGGAGGAGGAGGAGGAGGAGGAGGAGGAGGCGAGGCCGGACGCGGCCGCGGAACCGCCGGGGGGACCGGGCTGAGGGGGCGGAGGAGGCCGCGGGGGGGCGCGGCGGGGCCGGGCTCACCTCGGCGGAGCGGGGAGGAGCGGGGCGGCGCGGAGAGGCGCGGAGGGGCCGGGAGGGCCGGTGGAGAGGCCGGAGCGGGGCCGGGAAGCGGGGCCGGCGGAGCGGGGCCGGTGCAGCCTCGCCAGGCCCGGCCCGGCGCCGCCTCACGGGGCTGAGCGGCCACAGCGCCCCCTGGCGGGCCGGAGGCGCGGGGGAAGGGGCGGGGCATGGCGCCGGGGGCGTGGTTATACATTTATATGAGCGTGTGGGCGTGGTTTAAGCACTAATATGGGCAGTGGGCCGGGGTATAGAGGCGTGGCTTACAGAGACGGCGGCGTGGCCTATACGTCGCGTGCGGAAGTGAGCGCGGTTTCTGTACATATATGCTTAAAGGGGCGTGGCCTCATGGTGTTTGGGGGCGTGGTCTCCGCACGGAACAAGCCCAAGGCGCCCCGCGGGTTCCGCGTTAACCAAAATCTGCGATTTCGGGGCAAAATCGCCTCGGATGTCGCTGTCACCATCCGGGGGGGTGGGGCGGGTTGTCCCCCCCTTGTCCTCTTCCACCGCGCCGTGTCCCCGCTCCCAATGTCCCCTCCGCACTCCCAGTGTCCCCTCCCCGCTCCCAATGTCCCCTCCCCACTCCCAGTGTCCCCTCCCCACTGCCAATGTCCCCTCTGCACTCCCAGTGTCCCCTCCCCGCTGCCAATGTCCCCTTCCCACTCCCCGTGTCCCCTCCCCGCTCCCAATGTCCCCTTCCCACTCCCCGTGTCCCCTCCCCACTGCCAGTGTCCCCTCTGCACTCCCCGTGTCCCCTCCCCACTCCCAGTGTCCCCTCCCAGTGCCCCCTCCGGGTGCCCGGGCTCACAGGCACACAGCCACACGGCAGTGATTGGTTTTTACTGGTTTTTACTGGTTTTTACTGGTGTGACGCAGGGGACCCCATCCCTGTGCCCGCCCTCGTGTGTCCCTGCGTGTCCCCGAGGGGAGACCCGGCCCGGCTGTGACCGCGCTGTGCCAGGGCCGCCGGTGCCACCCTGGTGCCCGTCCTGCCATCCCTGATGACACTGACGCGGACGGGAGGGACAGGCCTGTCCCCAGGGGTGGCACTGCCAGGCCTGTCCCCAGGGGTGGCACTGCCACTGCCAGGCCTGTCCCCAGGGGAGGCACTGCCCCTGGACGGGCAGTCCCTGACAGGGATGGTGGCACTGCCACTGACCGGTGTGTCCACGATGGGGGGACTGCCCCCATCAGTGACATGCCTGCTGTCCCCAAGGGTGGCACTGCCCCTGGATGGGCACTCCCTGATGGGGACAGGGGCACCGTCCCTGCCTGGCCTGTCCCTGTCAGGGACGGTGGCACTGTCCCTGGATGGGCACTCTCTGATGGGGACAGTGGCACTGTCCCTGCCTGGCCTGTCCCTGTCAGGGACGGTGGCACTGTCCCTGGATGGGCACTCTCTGATGGGGACAGCGGCACTGTCCCTGGACGGGCACTCCCTGACAGGGATGGTGGCACTGCCACAGGCCAGCGTGTCCCCGAGGGGGAGGATGGCATGGCCGGGCACCCTGGACTCCACGATGGTGGCCGTGACCCTGGGGATGGAGTCCCCAACGAGGACGGTGGCACTGACAAAGACGGGCGTGTCCACGATGGTGGCAGTGCCCCGGGACAGGCTGGCCCTGACGGGGACGGTGACACTGCCCAGGATCCTCCTGTCCATCACGGTGCCACTCAGGGTCACCAGCGCGTCCACAATGGTGGCAGTGCCCCGCGACGGGCAGTCCCTGACGGGGAAGGTGGCACTGCCACCCCCGGCGCTGTCCCCAGCGGTGCCCCGGGCCCAGAAGGGGCTGTCACCCGCAGGGATGGTGGCACTGCCGGTGACGGGCGTGTCCACGATGGTGGCAGTTCCCCTGGATAGGCTGTCCCTGACGGGGACAGTGGCACTGCCAGGGACCGGCCTGTCCCCAGGAGTGCCACTGTCCCTGGAGGGACAGTCCCTGCCAGGAGGGGTGCCACTGTCAGTGACCAGCCTGTCCCCAGCGGTGCCACTGGCAGTGACCGGCCTGTCCCCAGCGGTGCCACTGGCAGTGACCGGCCTGCCCTCAGTGGGGACAGTGGCAGTGCCAGTGACCGGCCTGTCCCCAGCGGGGACAGTGGCAGTGCCCCTGGACGGGCTGTCCCTGATGGGGACAGTGCCACTGCCAGAGACTGGCACGTCCCTGAGCGTGCCACTGCCCGCAGCTGGGCTGTCCCTGGCAGGGACAGTGGCACTGCTCCTGCCTGGCCTGTCCCCAGGGTCAGGGGCCCTGGGGGCCCTGTCCCTCATGGGAACTGTGGCACTGTCCCTCATGGGCATGGTGGCACTGTCCCTGACCAGCCTGACCCCGCTGCCACTGGCCCTGGGTGACCTGTCCCTGATGGGGACACTGCCCCTGCCCGGCCTGTCCCCACTGCCATTGTCTCTGGGTGACCTGTCCCTGATAGGGACGGTGGCACTGCCCCTGCCTGGCCTGTCCCCACTGCCACTGTCTCTGGGTGACCTGTCCCTGATAGGGATGGTGGCACTGCTCCTCACTGACCTGTCCCCAGTGGTGGCACTGCTCCTCACTGGCCTGTCCCCAGCGGTGGCACTGCCACTGCCCAGCCTGTCCCCAGCGGTGGCACTGCTCCTCACTGGCCTGTCCCCAACAGCAGTGGCCCTTGGTGAGCTGTCCCGGACAGGGATGGTGGCACTGCCCCTGACTGATCTGTCCCCAGTGGTGGCACTGCCCCTGCCCAGCCTGTCCCCAGTGGTGGCACTGGCCCTGGCTGCGCTGTCCCTGACAGGGATGATGGCCCTGCCACTAACTGGCCTGTCCCCAATGTCACTGGTCCTGGATGAGCTGTCCTTAACAGGGATGGTGGCACTGCCCCTGCCCGGCCTGTCCCCAGTGGTGGCACTGCCCCTGGCTGCGCTGTCCTTGACAGGGACAGTGGCACTGCTCCTGACTGACGTGTCCCCTGTGGTGCCACTGGCTCTGGCTGACCTGTCCTTGACAGGGACAGTGGCACTGCCACTGTCTGAGCTGTCCCTGATGGGGACAGTGGCACTGCCCCTGACCAGCCTGTCCCTGATGGTGCCACTGCCCCTGCCCGGCCTGTCCTCGACAGGGACGGTGGCACTGCCCCTGCCCGGCCTGTCCCCGCTGGTGGCACTGCCAGGGACTGGCCTGTCCCCAGTGGTGGCACTGTCTCTGGGTGACCTGTCCCTGACAGGGACACTGCCACTGGCCCTGCCTGGCCTGTCCCTGACAGGGATGGTGGCACTGCTCCTGCCTGGCCTGTCCCCACTGCTGGCACTGCCCCTGCCTGGCCTGTCCCCACTGCCACTGTCTCTGGGTGACCTGTCCCTGATGGGGATGGTGGCACTGCCCCTGCCTGGCCTGTCCCCACTGCCACTGTCTCTGGGTGACCTGTCCCTGATGGGGACACTGCCACTGCCCCTGCCCAGCCTGTCCCCAGTGGTGGCACTGCCCCTGCCCAGCCTGTCCCCAGTGGTGGCACTGCTCCTGGAGGAGCTGTCCCTGACAGGGACGGTGGCACTGCCAGGCACCGGTTTGTCCCCAGTGCCACTGCCCCTTGGTGAGCTGTCCCTCCTAGGGACAGTGGCACTGCCACGGACTGGCTTGTCCCTAACGGGGATGGTGGCACTGCCACCGACTGACCTGTCCCCAGTGGTGGCACTGCTCCTCGCTGGCCTGTCCCCAGTGGTGGCGCTGGCCCTGGATGAGCTGTCCCTGACAGGGACGGTGGCACTGCCACCAGCTGGGCTGTCCCTGCTGGGAATGGTGGCACTCCTGGTGACCGGCCTGTCCCCAGCACTGCCACTGGCCCTGGGTGAGCTGTCCCTGACAGGGACGGTGGCACTGCCAGTGACAGGCTTGTCCCTGACAGGGACAGTGGCACCGCTGACTGGCCTGTCCCCAGTGGTGGCACTGCCCTGGGATGGACTGGCCTTGACAGGGACAGTGGCACTGCCACCAGCTGGGCTGTCCCTGACAGGGACAGTGGCACTCCTGGTGACTGGCCTGTCCCCTGCGGTGGCACTGGCCCTGGGTGAGCCGTCCCTGACAGGGATGGTGGCACTGCCCCGGGATGAGCTGTCCCCAGGGGTGGCACTGCCCCTGGCCCGATTGTCCTTGACTGGTGTGGTGCCACTGCCACCAGCTGGGCTGTCCTTGACAGGGACAGTGGCACTCCTGGTGACCGGCCTGTCCCCAGTGGTGCCACTGCCCCTGGCTGAGCTGTCCCTGACAGGGACAGTGCCACTGCCACCAGCCAGCCTGTCCCCAGTGGTGGCACTGCCCGTGCCTGGCCTGTCCCCAGTGGTGGCACTGCCCCTGGATGGACCTTCCTTGACAGGGACGGTGGCAGTGCCACCAGCTGCGGGGACAGTGGCACTTCTAGTAACCGGCCTGTCCCCAGTGGCACTGGCCCTGGAGGGGCTGTCCTGCCTGGGGACAGTGGCACTGGCCCTGGGTGAGCTGTCCCTCCTAGGGACAGTGGCACTGCCAGGGACAGGCCTGTCCCTGACAGGGACAGTGGCACCACTGACTGGCCTGTCCCCAGTGGTGGCACTGCCCCTGCATGGACTGGCCTTGACAGGGACAGTGGCACTGCCACCAGCTGGGCTGTCCCTGCTGGGAATGGTGGCACTCCTGGTGACCGGCCTGTCCCCAGCAGCGCCACTGGCCCTGGACGGGCTGTCCTTGACAGGGACGGTGGCACTGCTGGTGACAGGCCTGTCCTCTGTGGTGGCACTGCCAGTGACCGGCCCGTCCCCAGTGGTGGCAGTGCCAGTGACCGGCCTGTCCCCAGTGTCACCAACCCTGGCTGGGCTGTCCTCAGCAGGGCTGGTGGCACTCCTTGTGACTGGCCTGTCCCCAGTGTCACTGGCCATGGGTGGGCTGTCCCTGACAGGGCTGGTGGCACTGCCAGTGACAGGCCTGTCCCCAGTGTCACTGGCCCTGGCTGGGCTGTCCTCAGTGGGGCTGGTGGCACTGCCAGTGACAGGCCTGTCCCCAGTGTCACCAACCCTGGCTGGGCTGTCCTCAGTGGGGATGGTGGCACTGGCAGTGACCGGCTTGTCCCCAGTGTCACTGGGCATGGGTGAGCTGTCCTTGACAGGGACAGTGGCACTCCCTGTGACTGGCTTGTCCCCAGTGTCACCGACCCTGTCTGGGCTGTCCTCAGCAGGGCTGGTGGCACTGGCAATGACAGGCCTGTCCCCAGTGGTGGCACTGCCAGTGACCGGCCTGTCCCCAGTGTAACTGGCCCTGGACAGGCTGTCCCTGACAGGGACGGTGGCACTGCTGGTGACAGGCCTGTCCCCAGTGGTGGCACTGGCAATGACCGGCCTGTCCCCAGTGGTGGCACTGCCAGTGACAGGCCTGTCCCCAGTGTCACTGGCCCTGGCTGGGCTGTCCTTGACAGGGACAGCAGCACTGCCAGGGACTGGCTTGTCGCTGACAGGGACAGTGGCACTGCCACCACCAGGAGAGCCACCACTGGGGGAGCTGGCACTGCCACTGACTGGGCTGGCCCCAAGGGGGACGGTGGCACTGACTGGGCTGTCCCCAAGGGGGACGCTGGCACTGCCATTGACTGAGCTGTCCCCAAGGTGGGTGGGAGCCCTTGCCCCAGCTGGGCTGTCACTAAGGGGGACGGTGGCACTGACTGAGCTGTCACTAAGGGGGACAGTGGCACTGCCACCACCAGCAGAGCCATCACCAGGGATGCTGCCACTGACTGGGCTGTCCCCAAGGGGGACGGTGGCACTTCCCTCAGCTGGGCTGTCCCCAGTGGGGACAGTGTCACTGCCACTGACCAGGATGTCACTAAGGGGGACAGTGGCACTGACTGAGCTGTCCCCAAGCTGGGTGGTGGCAGTGACACTGACCGAGCTGTCCCCAAGGGGGACAGTGGCACTGCCATTGACTGAGCTGTCACTAAGGGAGACGGTGGCACTGCCATTGTCCCCAAGGGAGACAGTGGGACTGCCATTGACCGAGTTGTCCCCAAGGGGGATGGTGGCACTGCCACTGACCAGGCTGTCCCCAAGGGGAACAGTGTCAGTGCCATTGACTGAGCTGTCACTAAGGGGGACGGTGGCACTGCCACTGCCTGGGCTCTCCCCACTGGGGACAGTGGCACTGCCATTGACTGCGCTGTCCCCAAGGGGGACAGTGTCAGTGCCATTGACTGAGCTGTCACTAAGGGAGACGGTGGCACTGCCATTGTCCCCAAGGGGGACAGTGGGACTGCCATTGATTGAGCTGTCCCCAAGGGGGACAGTGGCACTGACACTGACTGGGCTGTCACTAACGGGGACAGTGGCATTGCCATTGACTGGGCTGTCACTAAGGGGGACAGTGGCACTGCCATTGACTGAGCTGTCTCTGAGTGGGACACTGGCACTGCCACTGCCTGGGCTGTCACTAAGGGGGACGGTGGCACTGCCTGGGCTGTCACTAACGGGGACGGTGGCACTGCCCAGGCTGTCACTAAGGGGGACAGTGGCACTGCCATTGTCCCCAAGGGGGACGCTGGCACTGCCACTGCCCGGGCTGTCCCCCCCAGTCACCGTGTCACTGTCCACCTCCATGCTGTCCCCACCATCCTCAGCAGCTCCACCAGCCACCCCCCTGTCCCCACCGGGCACGGTGGCACTGCCACCCCCGGGCGACGCCCCCGGGGGCGAGTCCCCTCCCTCCTCGCCCCGGGCCACCTCCACGTCCTCGGGTGACATCGCGTTGTCCCCCGGCCTCTTGCGGGGCCTCCCGCGCCGCCTCTTGCGCGCGGCGCCGTCCCCCGCTGTCCCCTCCGGGGCGCGCTTGGTGGCCCTGCCGCGCTGCTGTCCCTCGCTGTCGCCGCCGCCGCCGCGGGGGCTCTCGGCCGCGGGGACGCCCACGCCGGGCAGCAGCACGTTGAGCACGGGGATGGCGGCCGTGCCCACGGGCAGCGGCAGCGCCACCTTCACGGTGCCCCCGGGCCGCGGCACCAGCACGGGCGGCGCGGGGGCCGCGCTGGGCACGGGCGGGCGCTGCGGGGCCGGGATGCGGGGCAGCAGCAGCGGCAGCCGCGCCACCAGCGCGCTCACCTGCGGGCTGCTGCCCGCCCGGGCCTCCGACGGCTTCTTCTTCTCCGGCCGCGGCTGCGGGGGACCCTTGGGGACCGCGTCCTTCTTGGCCTGCGGGAGAGACAAAGTGGCACCGGGCTGGGGGCGCCTCCGGTGCCCGGCCCGGCCCGGGGAGGGGTCCCGGGGGTCCCACCTGCTCCTGGCTGCTGTCCGAGGGCTCCGGGCTGTTCTTCTTGGGGGCTGAGGGCGGCCGGGGCTCCTGCGGGGGCCTGTCCGTGTTTTCTGTGGGAGGAGGGGACGTGAGCGGGGTGGCGGCGGATGGTGGCACTGGGGAGGGGACACGGGAGCGGGGAGGGGACACTGACAAGGCGGGGGACAGCCTGTCCCACCCCACACAGCGTCTGTCCCCAAGGGTGGCAGTGTCCTAGGGGGCTGACTGTGTCCCCAAGGGTCACAGTGTCCTAGGGGGCTGACTGTGTCCCCAAGGGTGGCAGTGTCCCAGGGAGCTGACTGTGTCCCCAGGGAGGTGGCAGTGTCCTAGGGGGCTGACTGTGTCCCCAAGGGTCACAGTGTCCTAGGGGGCTGACTGTGTCCCCAGGGAGGTGGCGGTGACCCGGGGCAGTGACGGTCCCCGTGTCCCCAGGCTGACCCGAGAGCACCATGGCCATGAGCAGGTCGGCGTGGGCCGAGCGGGGGCTGATGATGTGCTGCTGCAGCAGGAACTGCGCCACCTCCACGATGTTGTTGAAGGAGCGCCGCAGGATCTTCTCGGCCCAGTCGCACGTCAGGGCACACGCGGCCTCCGTCACCTCGGCGCTGTAGGAGTGAGCCAGCTCGGCCAGCTCTGCCTGCTGGGGACGGGGACAGGGACATCAGACAGGGACAGGGACACTGACACTGTCACCTCACTGCTGTAGGGCTCTGCCTGCTGGGGACAGCACGGGGACATCAGACAGGGACAGGGACACTGACACTGTCACCTCACTGCTGTAGGGCTCTGCCTGCTGGGGACGGGGACAGGGACAGTGTGTGAGACAGGGGCAGGAGGACAGCAGGGAGGGGACAGCAGGAGGGTCACGGAGCAGGGCAGGACACAGGGATGAGCCCACGGAGCAGGATGGGACACGGGGATGGGGACGGGATGGGATTCATGGAGCAAAGCAGGACCTGCATCCCATCCCATCCCTTCAATCCCATCCCATCCCATCCCATCCCATCCCATCCCATCCCATCCCATCCCTTCAATCCCATCCCATCCCATCCCTTCAACCCCATCCCATCCCATCCCTTCAATCCCATCCCTTCAATCCCATCCCATCCCATCCCATCCCATCCCTTCAATCCCATCCCATCCCATCCCTTCAATCCCATCCCATCCCATCCCATCCCATCCCATCCCATCCCATCCCATTATCCCACCCAAACTCACCGTCTCGGTCACTTTGAGATCCAGGCTGGGCAGGGGAGGAAGGCTGACCACAGTCTTCCTCCGGATCCCCCCATAGCAGTACGTTGGGAAGAGTCAAGGATTTTTCCCAAGCCCAAAAAACCGGGAACCAACCCCAAAGAACCCTCAGGAATGGGAAAAAATGGGGAAAATTGGAAAACCAGGAAAAAGAATGAGAAAAAATCGGGAAAAAATGGGAAAAAATCAGGGGAAAAGGGGAAAAAGGAGCAGCTGGCACAGGAATTCCAGGCCAAGGAAGGATATTTGGACTGGCCACGGCCCCCCAGGCGCCGGGCTTTGATGTTTGGGAAGATCTCACGGATGATCTTGCCAAAGTTGGCCGTGCTCAGCGGGCGGCAGCCCAGGTTGTCACAGTAACGCCTGCGGGGACAGAGCGGGTGACACGGAGCAGGGACAGGGCAGGGGACACGGAGCACCAGGGCAGGGGGACACGGAGCAGGGACAGAGCAGGGGGACACGGAGCACCAGGGCAGGGGGACACGGAGCAGGGACAGAGCAGGGGGACACGGAGCACCAGGGCAGGGGGACATGGGGACAGCAGGACAGGGGGATGTGGGATACCAGGACAGGGGCTCCTCAAGGACACATGGGACAGGAGGACAGGGGGTCCCCAGGGAGGTGGGGACATGGGGACAGAAGGACAGGGATTCCTAAGGGACATGGTGACGTGAGACACCAGGACAGGGGGTCCCTGGGGCATGGGGACATGGGGACAGGGGGTTCCCAGGGAGGTGGGGACATGGGGACATGGGACAGCAGGACAGGGGGTCCTTGGGGCATGGGGACACGGTGACATGGGACAGCCCAGCTCACTTGTAGGCGTCGTAGACGTCCTGCTTGGGCAGGCAGGTGTCCGTGTGCTCCTCCAGGTGGTTGCGGATCCAGCTGCAGGCGTGCATGTGCTCGGCCGTGCCCAGCGCGCTCAGCTCCAGCGAGGAGGAGCTGCTGCTGCTGCTCCAGGGCCACAGGCAGGGAGGGGAGCCCGTCAGGTCAGCACCTCTGTGCCAACCCCAGGTGATGGACCCACGCTGGGGCATCCCTGTGCCAACTCCAGCCCCATCCCATCCTACCCCATAGATCCCATCCCATGGATCCCATCCTATCCCACCCCATCCCATCCAATGTCCCCACCCCACAGATCCCACCCCATGGATCCCACCCCATGGATCCCACCCCAAGGATCCCATCCCACCCCCGGGTCCCCCCTGACCTCTTCTCGCCCAGGCTGGGCCCCGAGGGCAGCTGCAGGTACAGGTAGAGTTTGTCGCTGTCCGAGAACTTCTGCACGTCCTGCTGCACTCCAGGGACAGGGACAGGGACAGGGACAGGAGAGGAGGAGAGGAGGAGATGAATCCTGTGGGGTGAGCCCCGGGAAGGGCCCTGCCCTGCCTCCAGCATTCCCAGAACACTCACCAGGATGGAGTCCACCTTGCTCTGCACGGATTTGCTGCGAGGGACAGAGGCCACGAGTCAGGAACGATCCCAAAAACCCCGGGGTCGCAATTCCAGCTCTGCCCAGGGCTCCCCAGGTCCCTCCAGACCCCGAGTGGGATCCAGGACAGACCCCAGGGCTCAGGGATGCAGGAAGGACCCAGGATGGACCCGGGATGGACCCGGGGTGCCCTGGGGTGATTCCCAGGTTTTGGGGTGCCCAATTCCAAATCCCCCACCCCATGAAGCCCCTCTGGGGTGCCCTGGGGTGATTCCCAGGTTTTGGGGTGCTGCCCTTACGAGATGTTGCCCCGCAGCTCCTGCAGCAGCGTGCTGGACTCGGTGGCACCGCCCCGGGCACTGCCAGCTGACAGAGGGCCCCTCCTGGTGGCCCTGGTCCCCAGCTCCTCCTCAGCCATGGCAGCCCTGTGTGGGTCCTGCAGGGAAAATGGGACTTCGGTGTAAAAAAAACGGGAATAAATCCCATTCTGGGGGCCCCTCCTGGTGGCCCTGGTCCCCAGCTCCTCCTCAGCCATGGCAGCCCTGTGTGTGTCCTGCTGGGAACAGGGAAATGGGAATTTGCTGTAAAAACAGGAATAAATCCCATTCTGGGCTCTAATGGGACTCGTGGGCACGGACAGGAGCCACAGAAACGGGACAGGGACATCTGCAGTGACCCCGGCAGGGCTGGGGGACAGGGGGACACCAGGACAGGGGGACACCAGGAAGAGACCCACAGCGCCGGCAGGAAGAGACGCCCAGGGATACGGGGCCATGAGGCCACCGGAAGCGACCCCCGGGGCCGCCGCCGCCCTCCGCGCCCTCCCCGCAGTACCGGGCCGGTACCGGGGGCCGGGACCTCCCTGCCGGGGCCGAGCCCGGAGTGTTCCCGGGGGTTCCCGGGGTGTCCCGGGGGTGTTCCGGGGATGTACCCGGGGGTGTCCCGGGGGTTTCCGGGGTGCCCCGGGGGTGTTCCGGGGTGTCCCGGGGGTGTTCCGGGGATGTACCCGGGGGTGTCCCGGGGGTTTCCGGGTGTGTTCCGGGGGTGTCCCGGGCGTGATCCGGGGTGTTCCGGATGTGTCCCGGTGTTCCCGGGGGTGTCCGGGGTGTACCCGCGGGTGTCTGGGGGTGTCCCGGGGGTGTCCCCGCGGTGTCCCCGGGGGTGTCCCCAGGCCTATCCCCCCCCGCCCCCCCCCAGCCCCGCACCCACCTGGTCCCGTCCGGCTCGGGGGGCCCCGGGAGGGAGGGAGGGGGGAGGGGAGGGGTCCCGCCACGTGCCCCGCGCCCCCCGCGCGAACCGAAAGTGGACGCGCCCCTCGCTCGCCGCGCGCGCGGCCCCTTCTTTTTTCTGATTGGCTGCGGCGGCGCTGGTCTGCCCGGATACGGCAGCGCCCGCGGCCGTGATTGGCTGAGCCCGCCCCCCCCCAGCTGGGGGTGAGCGCCCGGATGTGGCGGGGCGGGAGGGGCCGAAATCTGCCTGGCAACAGCGATCTGATTGGCCGGGGCGGGCGGTGCGAGGGGAGACGGGTGTGCGGCGAGTGTGCAGACGGGTCACGTGGGGCGGTCACGTGGGGAGGGGTTGTGCAACGGGTGTGTGTCACGTGCGCGTGTCACGTGTGAGTGTGCAAGGGAGGGGTCGCGCGGGGAGGTCACGTGTGTGGGGTTGTGCAACGGGTGTGTCACGTGCGTGTGTCACATGTGCAAGGAGCGTGCAAGGCGCGTGCAAGGAGTGTGCAAGGAGAGCTCCGGAGCAGGAAAAGGAAAAGGAAAAGGAAAAGGAAAAGGAAAAGGAAAAGGATTTTCTTTGGATTGATGTCACCCCTAGGCCACGCCCATCCCGCAATTCCCAACTCCTGGAATTCCCGAATTCCCAAATTTCCAAATTCTGAATTCCGGAATTCCCAACTCTTGTGATTCCCAAATTCCTGACTCCCAGAATTCCCGCATCCCAGAATTCCCGAATTCCCAACTCGCCGAATTCCTGAACTCCTGACTCCTGGAATTCCCAAATTCCAGAATTCCCAAATTCCCAACTCCCAGAATTCCCAAATTCAGAATTCCTGAATTCCCGACTCTCGGGATTCCCAAATTCCTGACTGCCAGAATTCCCGAATTCCCAGAAACCCCGAATCTCCCGGTTTTCCCGGGGGATCACAGCCAGGGGCCGGGGGTGCAGTCCCCGCATTCCCAAATTCCTGGAGGGGAAAAATAAATAGGGAATCGGATTTTAAAAACCCCAATTTTAATCAATTTTTAAATATAAATTCCCGCTGCCAGTTGGATCCCACCGGGTGGGAATTCCAGGGAAAAAAGGTTTGGAACAGCTGGAAAAATTGGGGGAAAGGGATTTGGATGGTTCAAATTCCACGGAGGATTTCCAGCCTCTCCCTGAGGGGAAGGATTTTTTTTCCCCGTGGATTTTTCCGGGATTTGATCCCAGGATTTGCTCTTGGCTTTTCCTGCTTTTTTTCCCTGGATTTCTGAGCTTTGATTTTGGGGGAAGGAAATCCCACATTCCCGAGGGATTTCGGGGAGGTTGCAGATTTTTATCGGGAAGGGGAGAACTGGAAAAGTGGGGTTTTAATTGCAGGGGGTGAGGCTGAGTCCGAGCCGGCTCCGGCTTCGGGACTTTGCCGAGTTTGGGATGGTGGGATCGTGGGAAATTGAGGGATTTTTGGGGATTTTTTGGGATTTTGGGACGGATGGGATCTCAAAGCTCATCCCGTCCCACGCCCTTGGGCGGCTCCCGCTGGCCCAGGCGGCTCCAGGAGCTGCCCGGGCTGGGCTGGGGCAATTCCAGGGATGGGGAATCCATGGAAAAACCTGGGCCAAGGGAGGATTTATCCCAAATATCCACCTGGATCCCACTTTATTTCTGGGGAAAACCTTCTCGAGGAGCCCCCAGGGATAAAATAGGGGAAAAAAAATTAAAAAGATAAAATGGGGATAAAAAGCCCAGCTGGAAGCAAAGCCCGGGAAAAGAGGCGGCGCCGGGAATTCCCCCCAGACCCTGCCCGCGGTCCCGGCTCCGCCCGCGCCCGTCCCGGGCATTGTCCCGGCCCCGACGCCGCCCTCGGACCCCCCGGCATTTGTTCGTCCCGGGATGTTCCGGGAATGAGCCTCGGGAAGCTGCGGCTGATGCAGGAAACAACTTTATTGATGGCAGGGAAAGCAGGGACAGGGACAGCGACAGGGACAGGGACAGGGACAGGGACGGCCGGGAATGGCCCGCGGGACCCCGAACCCTGGAATCTCCCGAGGGCAGCCCAAAGCAGGAATCCCCCATGGGATCCTAAAGCCCAGAATCGCCCAGGGCACCCCAAACCCATCACCCGGGGCACCCCAAAGCCCCAATGCCCCCCAGTCCCATCACCCGGGGCACCCCAAAGCCCCAATTTCCCCCCCGGAACCCCAATCCCGGCGCTGCCGGCGGGGACAGCGGCGCTGCCGGCGCCGCTCAGGGCAGGGTCACGGATTTGGCATCGCCGCCGGGGAAGCGGATCTCGTGCGCCAGGCACGGCCCGTTGGGCTCCTTGCCGAAATCCACCAGGAAGTTCTTGTTGACGCTCAGGCCACCCTTGTCCGTGTCCACGTCGAGCTGCAGCATCACCGAGCCCTCCCTGCGCGGGGACAGCGGCGGCTCAGGGCGACAGCGACCCCGGGGCCGCGCCGAGCCCGCCCGGAGCTGCTCCGGACGGCGCCGGGGAGCGCCCGGGCCCGGGGCCGGCGGCGCGGGCTGCGATTGGCGCCGCTTGCGGTCCCCAGTGCCCGATGGAGGGGACAGGATGGGCGCAGGGACAGCTTTGGGTCCCCACTGCCCCCAGGACGGGCACGAACCCAGGGCAGGGCGGGCTCGGGGCCCTTTCCCCTCCGCAGCTCCCCCAGGCTCGGCTCGGGCTGCGCCCGGCCAGGCCCGACCCCCTTGGGCTGAGCTCAGCCCGGGCTCTGCCCGATCCCGACCCGGCCGCGAGCGGCTCCGGGACAGCCCCGGGGGGGTCGCGGCCCCTCCCGCTCCCACCGGGCCCGGGCAGCCTCGGGCAGCCGGGAGGGGCTCACTTGATCAGGCTGGGGTAGAACTGCCGGTCCCAGGTGCTGTAGAAGGAGTTGGTCACGTAGAGCCGCTTCCCGTCCAGGCTCAGCTGCAGCGTGGCGGGGCCGCCGTACACGCGCTTGCACTGGGACACACGGACTGGGGTTACTGGGGGCACTGGGGGCGCGGGGACACACGGACTGGGAACACTGGGGGCACTGGGACACACGGACTGGGGGCACTGGGACACACGGACTGGGGTTACTGGGGGTACTGGGGGCACTGGGACACACGGACTGGGGGTACTGGGAGCACTGGGGCTGGATTCCAGCAGGGGCAGTGAGAGCAGGCTCAGGTGAGCGCTCACACACGCTCACACTCACGCTCAGGTGAGCACACACTCACACTCACTCACACTCACGCTCCCCCAGCCCCGCCCCCAGCCCCGCCCCGGCGCTCCGGCCCCGCCCCGCTCACCTTGAGCACCAGCGGCTCGGGCTGGCACTTGAGCTCCTCGTCCCTGCACACGGTCACGGGGCCCCCTCGCAGGATGCTGCCCCCCACGAACACCTGCAAGGGCCGCGCTGGCTCACGAGCGTTCCCCGGACCGGCCCCCGGGCCCCCGGCCCCGCCCGGCCCCGCCCGGCCCCGCCCGGCCCCCGGCCCGGGCCCTGCCCCTCACCTGCCCCACCAGCCGGGGCTTGCAGCTCCGGGACAGCTCGTACTGCCGGATGTCCCCGTGCAGCCAATTGCACACGTACAGGAACCGGTCGTCCTGGCTGATGACGAGGTCGGCGATGAAGGCTGCGGGCAGAGCCGGGGCTCAGGGGCACGGCCAGCACCGGGGGAGGCCACACGGGCCTGGCCTGAGCTGGGCTTTGGGGCAGGGACCAGCACTTCGGGCTCAGTAGGGATTCGGGGTCGGTAATCATTTAGGGCCCGTCCCGTTTGGGGTCAGTCCTGATTCGGGGTCAGTCAGGATTCGGGGTCCCCCAGCAGGATTTGGGGTCACCGAGCCGGCTCCGGGGTCCCCCAGCAGGATTTGGGGTCCCCCAGCAGGATTTGGGGTCACCGAGCCGGCTCCGGGGTCCCCCAGCAGGATTTGGGGTCCCCCAGCAGGATTTGGGGTCACCGAGCCGGCTCTGCGGTCACCCAGCAGGATTTGGGGTCACCCGCACACCGCGCCCGGCTGCAGAGCTCGCCCAGGGAACAGGAATGCCAACCCCGAGGGCACACGCACCCGGCATCTTGGGCATGATCCAGCCCGACACGTCCTTGGCCGGGATCCGGATCACCTCCTCCACGGCCCAGTTGTCTCTCTGCACAGGGACACCGAGCCCGGCTCAGCCCGCGCTGCCCCGGCCCGAGCCGAGCCGAGCCGAGCCGAGCCGGGCGCGACGGGCTCAGCCCCGAGCCCCGCACCCGGACCCTCCCTGGCCCCGTTCCCCGCTCCTCCTCCTCCTCCTCCTCCTCCTCCTCCTCCTCCCCCCTCCTCCTCCTCGTCGTCCCGGCCCCGTTCCCGCTCCCCACCGCGCCGCACTCGCCTCGCAGGATTTGTAGAAGCGGAAAATGGCCCCGCTCAGAGCACAGCCCACGTAGCCCTCGGCGGCCTCGGGGTTGTGCAGGAAGCGCACGGTCAGCGGCAGAGAATCCTCGCCCAGGTCGAAGCACTGCGTGAGGCTGCGGCACGACAGGTTCCACACGTTCAGGCGGCGGCCGAAGACCCCTGCGGGACACGGGGGAGAGGCTGGGGGCGGCCGGGGGCGCCGGCGAGAGACCCCCGAGGGGCTCCTGGGGGGCATCGGCACGGGAAGGGCAGGAGCTGGGCAGGGGGAACTGGGAAATGCGGGAACTGGGCAGGGGGAACTGGGAAATGTGGGAACTGGGAAATGCAGGATTTGAGGAGAACAGAGAGAAATGAGGAATTTGGGGAGAACATTGAGAAATGCGGGAACTGGGGAGAACAGAGAGAAATCCGGGATCTGGGAGAACACAGAGAAATGCAGATTTGGGGGCAGCAGGACCCGGCCCCCCGGGTTCCACCCCGCCCATCCTCAGCCCGAGCCTGGCCGAGGCTCCGGGCACAAATCGGCCTCTGGCGGGCCCCGAGCCCTGCCGGCCCCAGCTCAGCCCTGCCGGCGCTGCCGCCCGCGTGTCCCCACCTTTCTTGAGGTCATCGGGGTTGAAGCCACGCCCGGCCACTCTGGGCACCATCCCGGCCGAGCTGACCAGGACGTTGTGCCGGGCCTGGTACCAGAAGTCGTAGCCGGTCGGGGGAGCCTCACACTCGTTCTCCCAGTTGCCCTTCAGCTCGAAGGTCTCTCCGTCCAACACCACGAAGCCACCTGGGACACACAGGGACGGGCGGGGACAAATCCAGGCGGCCGCGAGTGCAGCGGCACCCCCGGGGTGCGAGTTTGGGCAGGGACACGGGAATTCCAGCAGGGAAAACTCACCTTTGCCGTGGCCAGCGGCGTCGCCCATGTTGGCGACCAGGACGTCCCCGTTGGGCAGCGGGTGGGTGACAGACAGGTAGCCCTTGTTGCACTTCCAGAACACATCCACGGGCTCGATCATCTGCGCGAACCAGCGCCCATTTCAGCCTCCGCCGGCTCGGCGCCTTTCCCGCCCGAACCCCAGAATCCAAGCCCGCTCCCTCCCTCCCTCGCTCCCTCCCTGGCTCCCTCGCTGCCGGCGGCCCCGGCTCCCCCGGCCGTACCTTGCAGATCCGCGGCGCGCGGCACTGGGAGCCCACATCCACCACGTAGATGCGGGAGGAGATGAGGCCGGGCAGCACCAGCTTGGTCCTTTTGGCCGCGGCGCCGCTGTCGAAGCAGCCGCAGGCGGGGCCCCAGCCCGCGCAGTGCAGCTCGTCCTTGAGGTTGGGCATGGGCAGCCGGTGGATCACCTGGGCACGGCCAAGGCAGCTCAGGCCGGGCCGAGCCGGGACAGCCCGCGGGGAGCGGCCCCGGGGCCAGGGGAGCCCCGGAGAGGGGCTGGGAGCGGCCTCGGGATTTGGGGAGCCCCGGAGAGGGGCTGGGGGCGGCCCCGGGGCCAGGGGAGCCCCGGAGAGGGGCCGGGGGCGGCCTCGGGATTTGGGGAGCCCCGGAGAGGGGCTGGGGGCGGCCCCGGGGCCAGGGGAGCCCCGGAGAGGGGCCGGGGGCGGCCTCGGGATTTGGGGAGCCCCGGAGAGGGGCTGGGGGCGGCCGGGAGCAGACGGGACAAGGTTTAAAGGTTCTCCTCGGTTCCCCGGCACAGAGATATCCGGGCGGCCCCGCAGCGCTCGGGGGGCGCAGCCCCGGCTCGGTCCCGCCCGGAGAGCCCGGCAGGCGCCCGTACCTGGCCGTAGTGGCAGGAGCGCGGGTTGAGGTCCACGGTGGCCAGGAAATCGGGCTGCTCGATGCCGGTGCACCTGTAGGTGCAGGTCACGTAGGCGACCTCCTCCCGCGGCGCTGGGGACACAAAAGCGGCTCGGACCGCGCCCCGAGACCCGAGCGGGACCGGGAGAGCCCCGGGCAGCTCCCCGCCATCACCGCCCTGATTTCGGGGCGCTGCCGTTCCCTGCCCGTCCCCCCGCGCCGCTGCCGACCCGGGAACGAGCGGGAGCGACCTCCGGCAGCTCTGGCCAAGGGGCCCGGCACAGACACCGAGCTCGGGGGACCCCAAAGAGCCCAACCGCCCCCAGCCCAGCCCCAGGGGCAGCACTCGCCTTTCAGCACGTCGGGGCACGAGGGGTACTCGTAGCACGGAGCTCTGCATCTGTCTGGGGAGCAGAGGGGACGCCGTGAGCCCGGCCCGGGCCCGCGCCCGCGCCCGCTCCGCAGGCTCCCTCCCAGCCCAGGGACCCCGGGGCCACCCCGGCGCCACCGCGGCCCTCCCGGGGCACCCCTGGGAGCGCTCGGGGCGGCGCTGCCGCCTCCCGGCTCCGGGACCGGGACCCTGGGGACAGCGCGGGGCCGAGCCCCGCTGGGGACACCCGGCGACAGCGCGGGGACCCCTCCCCACTGCGGGCACGGCACAGAGCCCAGACGGGACGGGGACAGAGCGGTCACCCGGAGCCGGGACACGAGGGGGACAGAGCCCAGACGGGGACAGAGCTGCCACCGTGAGCTCGGATGGGGACAGAGCTGCCACCCGGGTCCAGGGCACGCTGGCAGCTCCAGCACGGACAATCCCTCGGGATCCCGGGGCCCCGGGGCCGGGCAGGGCCCCCGGGAGCCGCCAGGGCCCCGCAGCAGCTCCGGGAGCAGCGGCCCCGCGGGCAGAGCTCGGGCCCGGCTCCCTCCTCGTGCCCGGGGCACAGAGGCACCTGTGCCCAGATGTGTGCAGGTCTGTGTGCCCAGGTATGCGTAGGTGTGCGCAGGTGTGTGTGCCCAGCTGTGTGTGCCCAGCTGTGCCCAGGTGTGCCCAGGTGAGTGTGCCCACCTGTGCCCAGGTGTGCCCAGGTCTGTGTGCCCAGCTGTGCCCAGGTGTGCCCAGGTGAGTGTGCCCACCTGTGCCCAGGTGTGCGCAGGTCTGTGTGCCCAGGTGTGCCCAGGTGTTCCCAGCTGTGCCCGGGCCAGCCCCGCAGCCCCCGGGCGGGGCCGGGCTGGGGCCGGGGCTGCGGGCCCGGGGCTCGGGGCAGCCGCGGGGGTCCCTTACCCATGGCTGCAGCTCTGGGGTCGCGGCGCTGGCGGCGGAGGAAGGAGCCGGAGCTGAGGGGCAGCTGCTGCTGTCTCGGGGCTGGGGCGGCTGTGCCGTGCCCTGGCTGCTCCCGGGGGCCTTTTATCCCCGCCGAAGGGTGCGGGCAGCGCGGCCAAGCCCAGGGAGGGGCTGCCCAGCGCTTGGGAGGGGCCAGCCCGGCGCTGCGGCTTCTTTCCTCCTCCCCGCCGCCAATCTGGGCCCAAATCTGCTGCTCCCTGCAGCTCCCGAAGCCTCAAACCCCGGGGCCGGCCCCGGCCGAGCCCGGCTCGCCCCGCACGGAGCGGCTGCTCCGCACCCGCAGCGCCCCCGGCCCGGCCCGGCCACCCCCAAACGGCTCCTGCTCCTGACAGGGGCACCCCGGCCCCGATCCCAGCGGCAGCCCGGGGCTCCCCGAGCCGCCTCTGCCGGGGACGGGAGTTTGGGAGCTCGGGGACACCGGGACGGGCTCGGGGACACCGGGACGGGCTCGGGGACACCGGGATGGGCTCAGGGACACCGGGATGGGATCGGGGACACCGGGATGGGCTCAGGGACACCGGGACGGGCTCAGGGACACCGGGACGGGCTCGGGCACACCGAGGCCGGCTCGGGGACACCGGGACGGGCTCGGGGACACCGGGATGGGCTCGGGGAGCTGCTCAGGGGATCCCGGCGACACCGGGAGCTCCACCTGGATCAAAGGGGGATCCCGGGGAATTTGGGATCTGCCGGGAGGGATTTGCGATCTGATCCCAGGGAATGGGGCCAGGACAAGAGGGAACGGCCTCGAGCCGTGCCAGGGGAGGCTCAGGGGAAATCTGGTAAATTCTTCCTGGAAAAGGGAAAAGGCCTTGAAGGGGCTGCCCCGGGAGGTTCAGAGTGGCCACCCCCGGAGAATTCCCGGACTTTGTCTGGGAGACCGAGGGGAATGGGTCCCATCTTGGGCTGGATGATCCTGGAGGGATTTTCCAGCCCCAAAAATCCTGGAATTCCCGTATGCGTCCCTTTAATCCTCGGTGCAATTTCCAAACCCAGTTAAGTCTGGAATTCTCCTAATGGTCCCTTTAGCACTCAGCGCTATTTCCAAACATCAAATCCAGTTCCTACATCCCCCCAAAATGAGCGAATCCTACAAAAGCCACTGCAAATGAACGTTTGGGTAGCTCGAAATTCCCGTGGTGAGCCTGGCCGGGAGGAGATAAAGCTGCGGCTGATAAGATAAAGTTGCTGATAAGAGCTGGGATTACTTCCTGCCCCTCCCTGCGCCCAGGTGAGCCGGGCTGGTTCTCCCTGTGCTCTGCTGCGGCTTTTCCATGGCCAGAGGTGGGGGCAGCGTCCCCCCAGCCCGGTTCGGGAAGTTTCCCGGCTTCTCCTCCTCGTCCCCACTTCCATAATCCAGGGAAAATCAGATTTCTCCGTTCCTGACACTGCAGATCGCGTTTATCTCCCCCGATTTGGAAGGGATTCATCTGGGATCTGTCCCGCCCATCCCGAAAGCCTCTGGAGCTGGACATTCCTGCCCCGTGGAGGGAGGAAAGGCCTCCCCGAGCCTTTCAAGTCCCTCATTCCAAGCGGATCCAGAGGAGGAGAGACGCCCTGGAATTATCTCGGGCTGTGGCGGCTCCTCGGGGGCTGCTCGCCCAAAAACTTCCAACCCTTGGGAATTTTGGGACCCGGCCCAGGGCAGCGGCTCCTCCCGGCCGCCTTTTCCTGCTGGTTTGGGGGGTCCGGCTGTTCCCTGGAACAATCCCGAGGGAATTCGGGGTTCGGGCCCCCCGCGTGTCCCCCTCGGCAGGGACAGGGACCGGGACAGGGATGGGGACAGAGACCGGGACCGGGACAGGACAGGGACAGGACAGGGACAGGGACCGGGACAGGGACAGGGATGGGGATAGGGACCGGGACAGGGACAGCGACAGTGACGGGGACCGGGACAGGGACAGGGACAGGGACAGGACGGGGACAGGACGGGGATAGGGACCGGGACAGGACAGGGACAGGACGGGGATAGGGACCGGGACAGGGACAGGGACAGGGACAGGGATGGGGATAGGGACCGGGACAGGGACAGCGACAGTGACGGGGACCGGGACAGGGACAAATGTCCTCCCTCGGTCCCGTTCCAAGCCCGACCCGGGGTATCGCGGCCCCGTCCTGGGCTGCAGTGGAGCCTCCCCGGCTTTGGAACCAAGGAAAAGCTCGCGGTTCCCCCGAGTGTGATTTTTTTTTTTCCCCCGTTTATTTCTGGTGGAGGAGCGGGGAACAAACTCCCGAGCTCATCCAGTGTCACCCGCCCTCCACTGGCCGGGGAATTTCGGATTTTGTCACATTTTCAGGTGAACTCGGAAGCCAGCTCCCAAAAATCACACTTTTCCCACCGAATCATCAGAAAAGCGGGGAATTCGTGGCTCGGAAGGGAATTTGAGCTCGAGGCTTTCTGACGGGAGAGCCGGGAACGCTGCAGAGCCCCGGGGGCGGCTCCTGGGTGGAATTGCAGCCCCGGGGAGGAACGAGCAGCGGGATTTGGGGCTCCCTCCGTGAGCCAAACGTCTTCCCAAAGTCAGTGCCCGGCTGAGGGTGCGGGATCAGGCCGAGGCCGGGAAGAGAGGACGGAGAATGGGCCAAAAGCGCAGGAAATCGGGATTTAGGAGCGGGTAGTGCTGAAGGAGCCCCGGCCCCGCTGGGGGAACCTCGGGGGAAGCCAAAGCCCCGCCGGGGCCGCTGCCGGAGCCGGGAGCTGTCCGAGGTGGCGGCGGAGCGGGGGCTCGTCCCAGAGCGCCGCTCCCGCCTTCCCAAATCCGGCGCGTTCCCAAATCCCGCCGGGGCCGGAGGAGCCGGAGCGGCCGGCGGGGCGTGGGCAGCGGCCGGAGGGTGCCGGGGCTCGTCCTGCGGCCACGCGAGCTGCGCTGAGCGCGCGCTTATCTCGCTGTTATCAGCGCCGCGGGGACACGCGAGCGCCGAGCGGGGACAGGGAGGGGACACGGCGACGTCAGCTCGGGAAGCCACCGGGAGCAGCGCGGCTCGTTAATGAGGGGCGGGCTAATGAGCTGGCTAATGAGGAGCGGGCTAATGAGCTGGCTAATGAGCGGGTGTGAGCGCCAGGGGAGGGAGGCGCGGGCACGTGGGGACACCGAGGGTGTCCAGGGCGCACCAAAGCGGGGCTGCCGGCCAAGGGCGGCCCCGGCCAGAGCCTCTTCTGCACTTTTCCACCCCAAAGCCGATGGTTTTCCGCGATTCTGCCGCTCGCAGTGCCCAGAGAAGGCCCTTGAGGCGCTGCCCGGTGCCCGGTGCCCGGTGCCCGGTGCCCGGTGCCCGGTGCCCGGTGCCGGGGCTGGCCCGGAGCGGCCGGGGGCGCTGAGCTGTCCCCGCTGCGGGGACATCCCCGGGCGGTGTCCCCGCGCTGCTGGCGGCAGCAATTCCGTGTCCCTGTGCCCTCCGCAGTGCCCGGGCCGCTCTCCCCAGGGCCGGGAGCCGCATTCCAGGGCGCTGAGCGTCCCCGGCTGTGGCACTGCTGGCGGCCAGGCCGGTGGTGGCCTCGGGAGGGGACCCTGCTGCGAGCCCTCGGGGCCTGGAGCGGGATCTCGGCTCTTTTGGGGCCACTTCAGCCCAGTTTGGGTCAAATCCAGCCCGGCTGGTGCCAGTTTTGTGCTGGTGGTGGCACCCGGGGCTGGAGTAAGGCATGGCCAGGGCCCTGAGGACACTTGGGGGTGATCAGAGGGTTGGGGACAGTCCCGGGTGACCCTTCCAGCCCCAAGTGCCAGAGCCGAGCACCCCAAATCCCCCTTGTCCCCGGCTGACCCCAGGTCCCCACCAACAGGAGTCAGCCGAGGAGGCCACCCCGTGTCCTGCCCTGGCTGCAGCTGCCCCAGGGGCGCTCAGGGAGGATTTCCTGAGCCCATCCCGGTGTCCCCTGGGTCTGTCCGCGTCCCTGAGATCCCCTGAGCAGCTCCCCGAGCCCATCCCGATGTCCCCGAGCCCATCCCGGTGTCCCTGAGCCCATCCCGGTGTCCCCGATCCCATCCCGGTGTCCCCGAGCCCGCCCCGGTGTCCCCGAGCCCATCCCGGTGTCCCCGATCCCATCCCGGTGTCCCTGAGCCCGTCCCGGTGTCCCCGAGCCCATCCCTGTATCCCCGTGATCCCCTGAGCAGCTCCCCGAGCCCATCCCCGTGTCCCCGATCCCATCCCGGTGTCCCCGAGCCCGCCCCGGTGTCCCTGAGCCCGCCCCGGTGTCCCCGAGCCCGTCCCGGTGTCCCTGAGCCCGCCCCGGTGTCCCCGAGCCCGTCCCGGTGTCCCCGAGCTCCCAAACTCCCGTCCCCGGCAGAGGCGGCTCGGGGAGCCCCGGGCTGCCGCTGGGATCGGGGCCGGGGTGCCCCTGTCAGGAGCAGGAGCCGTTTGGGGGTGGCCGGGCCGGGCCGGGGGCGCTGCGGGTGCGGAGCAGCCGCTCGGTGCGGGGCGAGCCGGGCTCGGCCGGGGCCGGCCCCGGGGTTTGAGGCTTCGGGAGCTGCAGGGAGCAGCAGATTTGGGCCCAGATTGGCGGCGGGGAGGAGGAAAGAAGCCGCAGCGCCGGGCTGGCCCCTCCCAAGCGCTGGGCAGCCCCTCCCTGGGCTTGGCCGCGCTGCCCGCACCCTTCGGCGGGGATAAAAGGCCCCCGGGAGCAGCCAGGGCACGGCACAGCCGCCCCAGCCCCGAGACAGCAGCAGCTGCCCCTCAGCTCCGGCTCCTTCCTCCGCCGCCAGCGCCGCGACCCCAGAGCTGCAGCCATGGGTAAGGGACCCCCGCGGCTGCCCCGAGCCCCGGGCCCGCAGCCCCGGCCCCAGCCCGGCCCCGCCCGGGGGCTGCGGGGCTGGCCCGGGCACAGCTGGGCACACCTGGGCACACCTGGGCACACTCACCTGCGCATACCTGGGCACACACACCTGGGCACACAGACCTGGGCACACAGACCTGCGCACACCTGGGCACAGCTGGGCACACACACCTGGGCACACCTGCGCATACCTGGGCACACAGACCCGCGCACAGCTGGTCACAGGTGCCTCTGTGCCCCGGGCACGAGGAGGGAGCCGGGCCCGAGCTCTGCCCGCGGGGCCGCTGCTCCCGGAGCTGCTGCGGGGCCCTGGCGGCTCCCGGGGGCCCTGCCCGGCCCCGGGGACCCGGGATCCCGAGGGATTGTCCGTGCTGGAGCTGCCAGCGTGCCCTGGACCCGGGTGGCAGCTCTGTCCCCATCCAAGCTCACGGTGGCAGCTCTGTCCCCGTCTGGGCTCTGTCCCCCTCGTGTCCCGGCTGCGGGTGACCGCTCTGTCCCCGTCCCGTCTGGGCTCTGTGCCGTGCCCGCAGTGGGGAGGGGTCCCCGCGCTGTCGCCGGGTGTCCCCAGCGGGGCTCGGCCCCGCGCTGTCCCCAGGGTCCCCGTCCCGGAGCCGGGAGGCGGCAGCGCCGCCCCGAGCGCTCCCAGGGGTGCCCCGGGAGGGCCGCGGTGGCCCCGGGAGGGCCCCGGGGTCCCTGGGCTGGGAGGGAGCCTGCGGAGCGGGCTCGGGCGCGGGCCCGGGCCGGGCTCACGGCGTCCCCTCTGCTCCCCAGACAGATGCAGAGCTCCGTGCTACGAGTACCCCTCGTGCCCCGACGTGCTGAAAGGCGAGTGCTGCCCCTGGGGCTGGGCTGGGGGCGGTTGGGCTCTTTGGGGTCCCCCGAGCTCGGTGTGTGTGCCGGGCCCCTTGGCCAGAGCTGCCGGAGGCCGCTCCCGCTCGTTCCCGGGTCGGCAGCGGCGCGGGGGGCGCTGCAGGGAACGGCAGCGCCCCGAAATCAGGGCGGTGATGGCGGGGAGCTGCCCGGGGCTCTCCCGGTCCCGCTCGGGTCTCGGGGCGCGGTCCGAGCCGCTTTTGTGTCCCCAGCGCCGCGGGAGGAGGTCGCCTACGTGACCTGCACCTACAGGTGCACCGGCATCGAGCAGCCCGATTTCCTGGCCACCGTGGACCTCAACCCGCGCTCCTGCCACTACGGCCAGGTACGGGCGCCTGCCGGGCTCTCCGGGCGGGACCGAGCCGGGGCTGCGCCCCCCGAGCGCTGCGGGGCCGCCCGGATATCTCTGGGCCGGGGAACCGAGGAGAACCTTTAAACCTTGTCCCGTCTGCTCCCGGCCGCCCCCGGCCCCTCTCCGGGGCTCCCCAAATCCCGGGGCCGCCCCCGGCCCCTCTCCGGGGCTCCCCAAATGCCGGGGCCGCTCCCAGCCCCTCTCCGGGGCTCCCCAAATGCCGGGGCCGCTCCCAGCCCCTCTCCGGGGCTCCCCTGGCCCCGGGGCCGCTCCCCGCGGGCTGTCCCGGCTCGGCCCGGCCTGAGCTGCCTTGGCCGTGCCCAGGTGATCCACCGGCTGCCCATGCCCAACCTCAAGGACGAGCTGCACTGCGCGGGCTGGGGCCCCGCCTGCGGCTGCTTCGACAGCGGCGCCGCGGCCAAAAGGACCAAGCTGGTGCTGCCCGGCCTCATCTCCTCCCGCATCTACGTGGTGGATGTGGGCTCCCAGTGCCGCGCGCCGCGGATCTGCAAGGTACGGCCGGGGGAGCCGGGGGCGCCGGCAGCGAGCGAGGGAACCAGGGAGGGAGCGAGGGAGCCAGGGAGCGAGTGGGCTTGGATTCTGGGGTACGGCCGGGAAAGGCGCCGAGCAGGCGGAGGCTGAAATGGGCGCTGGTTCGCGCAGATGATCGAGCCCGTGGATGTGTTCTGGAAGTGCAACAAGGGCTACCTGTCTGTCACCCACCCGCTGCCCAACGGCGACGTCCTGGTCGCCAACATGGGCGACGCCGCTGGCCACGGCAAAGGTGAGTTTTCCCTGCTGGAATTCCCGTGTCCCTGCCCAAACTCGCACCCCGGGGGTGCCGCTGCACTCGCGGCAGCCTGGATTTGTCCCCGCCCGTCCCTGTGTGTCCCAGGTGGCTTCGTGGTGTTGGACGGAGAGACCTTCGAGCTGAAGGGCAACTGGGAGAACGAGTGTGAGGCTCCCCCGACCGGCTACGACTTCTGGTACCAGGCCCGGCACAACGTCCTGGTCAGCTCGGCCGGGATGGTGCCCAGAGTGGCCGGGCGTGGCTTCAACCCCGATGACCTCAAGAAAGGTGGGGACACGCGGGGGGCAGCGCCGGCAGGGCTGAGCTGGGGCCGGCAGGGCTCGGGGCCCGCCAGAGGCCGATTTGTGCCCGGAGCCTCGGCCAGGCTCGGGCTGAGGATGGGCGGGGTGGAACCCGGGGGGGCCGGGTCCTGCTGCCCCCAAATCTGCATTTCTCTGTGTTCTCCCAGATCCCGGATTTCTCTGTGCTCTCCCAAATCCCGGATTTCTCTCTGTTCTCCCCAGTTCCCGCATTTCTCAATGTTCTCCCCAAATCCCTCATTTCTCTCTGTTCTCCCCAAATCCCGCATTTCCCAGTTCCCCCTGCCCAGCTCCTGCCCTTCCCGTGCCGATGTCCCCCAGGAGCCCCTCGGGGGTCTCTCGCCGGCGCCCCCGGCCGCCCCCAGCCTCTCCCCCGTGTCCCGCAGGGGTCTTCGGCCGCCGCCTGAACGTGTGGAACCTGTCGTGCCGCAGCCTCACGCAGTGCTTCGACCTGGGCGAGGATTCTCTGCCGCTGACCGTGCGCTTCCTGCACAGCCCCGAGGCCGCCGAGGGCTACGTGGGCTGTGCCCTGAGCGGGGCCATTTTCCGCTTCTACAAATCCTGCGAGGCGAGTGCGGCGCGGTGGGGAGCGGGAACGGGGCCGGGACGACGAGGAGGAGGAGGAGGAGGAGGAGGAGCGGGGAACGGGGCCAGGGAGGGTCCGGGTGCGGGGCTCGGGGCTGAGCCCGTCGCGCCCGGCTCGGCTCGGCTCGGGCCGGGGCAGCGCGGGCTGAGCCGGGCTCGGTGTCCCTGTGCAGAGAGACAACTGGGCCGTGGAGGAGGTGATCCGGATCCCGGCCAAGGACGTGTCGGGCTGGATCATGCCCAAGATGCCGGGTGCGTGTGCCCTCGGGGGTGGCATTCCTGTTCCCTGGGCGAGCTCTGCAGCCGGGCGCGGTGTGCGGGTGACCCCAAATCCTGCTGGGTGACCGCAGAGCCGGCTCGGTGACCCCAAATCCTGATTCGGGGGACCCCGAATCCTGACTGACCCCGAATCAGGACTGACCCCAAACGGGACGGACCCTAAATGATTACCGACCCCGAATCCCGACCGAGCCCGAAGTGCTGGTCCCTGCCCCAAAGCCCAGCTCAGGCCAGGCCCGTGTGGCCTCCCCCGGTGCTGGCCGTGCCCCTGAGCCCCGGCTCTGCCCGCAGCCTTCATCGCCGACCTCGTCATCAGCCAGGACGACCGGTTCCTGTACGTGTGCAATTGGCTGCACGGGGACATCCGGCAGTACGAGCTGTCCCGGAGCTGCAAGCCCCGGCTGGTGGGGCAGGTGAGGGGCAGGGCCCGGGCCGGGGGCCGGGCGGGGCCGGGCGGGGCCGGGCGGGTCTGGGACCCGGGGGCCGGTCCGGGGAACGCTCGTGAGCCAGCGCGGCCCTTGCAGGTGTTCGTGGGGGGCAGCATCCTGCGAGGGGGCCCCGTGACCGTGTGCAGGGACGAGGAGCTCAAGTGCCAGCCCGAGCCGCTGGTGCTCAAGGTGAGCGGGGCGGGGCCGGAGCGCCGGGGCGGGGCTGGGGGCGGGGCTGGGGGAGCGTGAGTGTGAGTGTGAGTGTGAGTGTGTGTGTGAGTGAGTGTGAGTGTGTGAGCGCTCACCTGAGCGCACACCTGAGCCTGCTCTCACTGCCCCTGCTGGAATCCAGCCCCAGTGCCCCCAGTAACCCCAGTCCGTGTGTCCCAGTGCCCCCAGTACCCCCAGTGCCCCCAGTGCCCCCAGTGCCCCCAGTCCGTGTGTCCCCGCGCCCCCAGTGCCCCCAGTAACCCCAGTCCGTGTGTCCCAGTGCAAGCGCGTGTACGGCGGCCCCGCCACGCTGCAGCTGAGCCTGGACGGGAAGCGGCTCTACGTGACCAACTCCTTCTACAGCACCTGGGACCGGCAGTTCTACCCCAGCCTGATCAAGTGAGCCCCTCCCGGCTGCCCGAGGCTGCCCGGGCCCGGTGGGAGCGGGAGGGGCCGCGACCCCCCCGGGGCTGTCCCGGAGCCGCTCGCGGCCGGGTGGGGATCGGGCAGAGCCCGGGCTGAGCTCAGCCCAAGGGGGTCGGGCCTGGCCGGGCCCAGCCCGAGCCGAGCCTGGGGGAGCTGCGGAGGGGAAAGGGCCCCGAGCCCGCCCTGCCCTGGGTTCGTGCCCGTCCTGGGGGCAGTGGGGACCCAAAGCTGTCCCTGCGCCCATCCTGTCCCCTCCATCGGGCACTGGGGACCGCAAGCGGCGCCAATCGCAGCCCGCGCCGCCGGCCCCGGGCCCGGGCGCTCCCCGGCGCCGTCCGGAGCAGCTCCGGGCGGGCTCGGCGCGGCCCCGGGGTCGCTGTCGCCCTGAGCCGCCGCTGTCCCCGCGCAGGGAGGGCTCGGTGATGCTGCAGCTCGACGTGGACACGGACAAGGGCGGCCTGAGCGTCAACAAGAACTTCCTGGTGGATTTCGGCAAGGAGCCCAACGGGCCGTGCCTGGCGCACGAGATCCGCTTCCCCGGCGGCGATGCCAAATCCGTGACCCTGCCCTGAGCGGCGCCGGCAGCGCCGCTGTCCCCGCCGGCAGCGCCGGGATTGGGGTTCCGGGGGGGAAATTGGGGCTTTGGGGTGCCCCGGGTGATGGGACTGGGGGGCATTGGGGCTTTGGGGTGCCCCGGGTGATGGGTTTGGGGTGCCCTGGGCGGTTCTGGGCTTTAGGATCCCATGGGGGATTCCTGCTTTGGGCTGCCCCCGGGAGATTCCAGGGTTCGGGGTCCCGCGGGCCATTCCCGGCCGTCCCTGTCCCTGTCCCTGTCCCTGTCGCTGTCCCTGTCCCTGCTTTCCCTGCCATCAATAAAGTTGTTTCCTGCATCAGCCGCAGCTTCCCGAGGCTCATTCCCGGAACATCCCGGGACGAACAAATGCCGGGGGGTCCGAGGGCGGCGTCGGGGCCGGGACAATGCCCGGGACGGGCGCGGGCGGAGCCGGGACCGCGGGCAGGGTCTGGGGGGAATTCCCGGCGCTGCCTCTTTTCCCGGGCTTTGCTTCCAGCTGGGCTTTTTATCCCCATTTGTCACCAATCTTTCCCCCTATTTTTCTCGATTTTATTTATATTTTCTTCCTGTTTTAGCTCTATTTTATCCCTATTTTTTCCTCTATTTTATCCTTATTGTTCTCTATTCCCCCCCTATTTTAGCCATATTTTACCACTATTTTATCCCTATTTAATTTTTTTTTTATTTTATTCCTATTCTATCTCCATTTTATCCCTATCTTATCTTTAGACAACAAACGAAGAGTGGGAAATATCAGAAAATGACATGGTTTTTTAGCCACAAATGCCCAAAAATCCTAAGAAAGGGAATTTCAGCTGCTGGAAGGAGAATTTTATTGTGAGTTTTGATTTTTGATCAGAAATCTCAGAGATGGTTTTTAGGAGAGGCTGCTCTGGGAGGAGATGACGCCCCAGGCACCCCAAATTCCCTGGGAGAAGTGATAGAGAGAAGAAAGGATTGTGAAAAAACGGGATAAATCCTGAATTTCCTGGGATCAAGGGCAGATGGTGGAGGTGCAGTACCCACATTCCCAAATATTCCCAAATATTCTGTCTTCCAGGGAAATCAGGATATCCATGATCAGCCCTTCTTGAGGGAATTCCAGAGGAAAATCAGGGAATGGGAGCAGAGAATTCCGGTGGCATCAGAGCCACATGTCGGAGGTGCAGTCCCACATTCCCCCACTCCCACATTCCCGAATATTCCCAAATATCCCGGAATTCCAGCAGGATCACAGCCAGATGTCGGAGGTGTAGTCCCCCATTCCCAAACATTCCCAAATATCCCGGAATTCCAGCGGGATCACAGCCAGATATTGGAGGTGCAGTCCCACATTCCCAAACATTCCCAAACATTCCCAGATTTCCCTGGAATTCCAGTGGGGTCACAGCCAGATGTCGGAGGTGCAGTCCCACATTCCCAGATCCCGGATATTCC
The DNA here is from genome assembly GCF_023055355.1 of Agelaius tricolor. Lineage (NCBI taxonomy): Eukaryota > Metazoa > Chordata > Aves > Passeriformes > Icteridae > Agelaius > Agelaius tricolor. The sequence goes on from NW_027269329.1 coordinate 1,514,865, forward strand.
CAGATTTCCCTGGAATTCCGGCGGGGTCACAGCCAGATGTCGGAGGTGCAGTCCCACATTCCCCCATCCCAAACATTCCCAAACATTCCCAGATTTCCCTGGAATTCCAGCAGGATCACAGCCAGATGTCGGAGGTGCAGTCCCACATTCCCCCATCCCAAACATTCCCGGATATTCCCAGATTTCCCCGGAATTCCGGCGGGGTCACAGCCAGATGTCGGAGGTGCAGTCCCACATTCCCAGATCCCGGATATTCCCAGATTTCCCCGGAATTCCGGCGGGGTCACAGCCAGATGTCGGAGGTGCAGTCCCACGTTCCCAGATTCCCAAACATTCCCAGATTTCCCTGGAATTCCGGCGGGGTCACAGCCAGATGTCGGAGGTGCAGTCCCCCATTCCCAGATCCCGGATATTCCCAGATTTCCCTGGAATTCCGGCGGGGTCACAGCCAGATGTCGGAGGTGCAGTCGCCCCCCGGGTACCGCACCTCGTGCGCCAGGCAGGGCCCGCCCGGCTCCTTCCCAAAATCCAGCAGGAATTCGGGATTGACGGCCAGGCCTCCCCGCGCCGTGTCCACGTCCAGCTGCAGCAGCACCGAGCCCTCCCTGCAGCAATTCAATAAAAACTGCGATTAAAACCAAATTAATCATCAATTAATAACACAAAATTCATCCTAAAATTCCCCCTCAAAACCCCCCCTGCATTTGGAATTACCAACCAATTAATACCAATTGACAACAAATTATGAATCAATTATAAACCAATTAGCAATCAATTAACTGCCATTTAGCAATCAACTAATAACCAATTAATCAATCAATCAACAACCAATTAATAATCAGCAACCAGTAATAACCAATAACCAGTTATAAACCAATTAATGGTCAATTAATAACCAATTAATAACCGATCAATAATAATCAATAAGTAATAATAACCAACAACCAACTGTTAACCAATCAAAAATCAATAAACGATCAATTAATCGCTAATTAATGATCAGTTAATCACCGATTAACGATCAATCATTACCAATGAATAGCCAGTAACGACCAACAAGCAATTGTTAACCAATTTGAGCTAATTAGTGCCCGATGAATAACCAATGAACCCCAGTAAGTGCCAACAAGCAATTGTTAACCAATTTGAGCTAATTACTGCCCGATGAATAACCAGTGAACCCCAGTAAGTGCCAACAAGCAATTGTTAACCAATTTGAGCTAATTACTGCCCGATGAATGACCAGTGAACCCCGCGGGGCCGGGGGTTATTGATCATTGCTCATTGATCATTGATCGGGAGGGCTCACCTGAGCAGGCCGGGGTAGAACTGCCGGTCCCAGGCGCTGAACAGGGACGTGGTCACGAAGAGCCGGCGCCCGTCCAGGCTCAGCTGCAGCATCTGCGGCCCCCCCGGGATCCGCTTCCCCTGCGCGGGAAAAACACCGGGAAGCACCCAGGGCTCCGAAACCCCGGATCTGGGAAGGGCCAGGCCCCAGCTCGGGGGAGAAAATGGAATTTTGGGGGAAAAAAACATCCAAGGGCTCCGAAATCCTGGAGTCGGGAATGGCCAGGCCCCAGCTCGGGGGAGAAAATGGAATTTTGGGGGAAAAAATGGAATTTTGGGGGAAAAAAACGTCCAAGGGCTCCGAAATCCTGGAGTCGGGAAGGGCCAGGCCCCAGCTCTGGGGAGAAAATGGAATTTTTGGGAAAAAATGTAATTTTGGGGGAAAAAAACATCCAAGGGCTCTGAAATCCTGGATCTGGGAAGGGCCAGGCCCCAGCTCTGGGGAGAAAATGGAATTTTTGGGGAAAAAATGGAATTTTGGGGGAAAAAATTGAACTTTGGGGGAAAACCGATCCAAGGGCTCCGAAATCCTGGATCTGGGAATGGCCAGGCCCCAGCTCTGGGGAGAAAATGTAATTTTGGGGGAAAAAACGGAATTTTGGGGGAAAAAAACGTCCAAGGGCTCTGAAATCCCGGAGTCGGGAATGGCCAACCCCGAGCTTTGGGGAGAAAATGTAATTTTGGGGGAAAAAATGTAATTTTGGGGGAAAAAAACGTCCAAGGGCTCCGAAATCCCGGAGTCGGGAATGGCCAGGCCCCAGCTCTGAGGAAAAAATGGAATTTTGGGGGAAAAAAACGTCCAAGGGCTCCGAAATCCCAGTGTCGGGAATGGCCAACCCCGAGCTTTGGGGAGAAAATTTTTTTTCCCCCAAATTTCTTAATTCCACGATCTTTTTCTGAGGAAAAATTGGGGTTTCAGGGATGAAACCCATCCCTAAGGAAGCAAAATCCAGGTGGGAACAACTTCAGGAGGGGTTTTGGACGTCGGGAATCTCCAAAAATCTGGGGAGAATCAGGAAAAAAATGTGGGAATCCTCACCTGGATCACGCACGGCTCCGGCTGATCCTGCAATTCCCGATCCTCCACCACGGTCACAGGTCCCCCTTTGGAGATGCTGCCTCCCAGAAAAACCTGGAAAACCGTTAAAATCCATGGGAAATCCGGATGAATCCCTTCAAAACCACGGGAGTTGGGTTTTTTGGGAATTTCCTCCTCACCTGCCCCACCAGTCTGGGGTTTTTGGGGTCGGAGATGTCGTACTGCCGCACGTCCCCGTGCAGCCAGTTGCTGAAGTACAGGAATCTGTCGTCCAGGGAAATCAGGATGTCCGTGATCAGCCCTTCCCGAGGGAATTCCAGAGGAAAATCAGGGAATGGGAGCAGAGAGAATCCCCAAAACACCCAAATTCCCATGTGGAAACGCCCAAAAAAGGGGTTGGGAAGGAGTTGGGGGGAACAAAATCAACCTCAGGAATTACTGCGGAATTCCTGAGGAAATCCAGACTCAAATTCCAAGGATTTTCCTGGAAAATCCCACCCCCAGCACAGAGCAGACCCCACTCCGGATTTCCTTTGCTCGTCCCAAAATTCTCCCTCAAAAAAAAACCCCAATATTTGGAATTTTTTGCCATTTAAAGAGAGAATTCTGCCAAAATCTGCTCTGGATCCATGAGAAAATTCCCAAATTTCTCCCACTGACCTGGCATCTCCGGGAGGAGCCATCCTTGGACTTTCTTGCTGGGCACCTCAATCACCTTCTCCGCTTCCCATTTTCCCTCCTGAGGGACGGAAAACATGGAACTCCCAAAATTCATGGAATATCCACCCCACAATCCCTCAGAGATTTTTCTAAAACCCCTGGAATTCCATGGAAAAACCCTTAAAACCCTCTGGAATTCCACGGAAAAACCCACAATTCCCAGTGGATTTTTCTCCAAAAACCCAGGAATTCCATGGAAAAAGCCCCGATTCTCTGACGATTCCCCCCAAGTCCCCGAGCTCACGGGGTTCCTGTGGAACCTGCGGATGTCCCCGCTCGGGGCAATGAAACCATGGAAAAACCCCAGGAATTCTATGGAAAACCCCAGGAATTCCATGGAAAAAGCCCCAGTTCCCATCAGATTCCCTCCAGGTCCCAGAGCTCACGGGGTTCCTGTAGAATCTCCGGATGTCCCCGCTCAGGGCAATGAAACCATGGAAAATCCCCCATTATATCATGGAAAAAGCCCCAATTCCCTGAGGATTTCCCCCAAATCCGAGAGCTCACGGGGTTCCTGTAGAATCTCCGGATGTCCCCGCTCAGGGCACAGCCCACGAAGCCCTGGGCAGCGCTGGGATCGTGCAGGAACCGGATTTCCAGCGGGATGGAGCCCGCGCCCAGGTCCAGCTCCTGCACCAGGCGCCGCTCCTGCCAGTCCCACACGTTGATGTGCCGCCCGTAGTGCCCTGGGGAAGGGGAGAAATTCCATAAATCCCCGGCTTTTATGGAATAGTCAGCGCTTCGGAGTGAAACTGGGGGTAAAAACGGGATTTAAAAAAAAAATCGGGATATTTTTTTTAGGGGTTTTAGACACCAGAAATAGAATTTTTGAGGGCTTTTTACGGTCAAAATTTGGATTTTTTATGAGTTTCTGCTCTCAAAAATGGAATTTCCCAGGAGATTTCCCACTGACCTCGCTCCACATCCTTGGGATCGAATCCCTGGGCCAGGACTTTGGGGACGCCCCACTCGGTGCTGAGCAGGACGTTGTGCCGGGGCTGGTACCAGAAGTCGTAGCCCAGATTTGGGATTTTTCCTCCTTTCTCCCAATTTCCTTTCACTTCGAAGGTTTCTCCATCCAGGAGGACAAAAGTGCCTGGAAAAAATTCCCAAAAAAAGGAGTTTGGAGCGATTTATAGAGCTTGAAATAAAGCAATTTTTTGAAATCTACTTATTATTATTATTATTATTATTATTATTATTATTATTATTATTATTATTATTATTATTATTATTTTTACCAATAATAATAATAATAATTCCTAAAATTATTTCCCATTATTTTATTATTGGTAATAAAAATAATTTCCTAGGATTTTATCTTTTCTTGTAATAATTCCTAAAATTATTTTGCTTTAAATAAAGCAAATTATCTATGTATATCTACTTCCATTTTTAAATTAAATGAAACATAAAAGCAGTCTAGAAAATCAATAAAAAACCTGCAGGAATGTGCTAAAAATTCCAGGAAAATTCCACGTATTCCATGGATTTTGCAGGATTTTGCACGGAAATGAATCCCTGTGGATGTTTTTATGGAATCTGGTGGAATTCTGAACCTTTTCCGTTGCCCTCAGGATCCCCCAGGCAGCTGATGAGGATCTCCCCGGAGCCCAGGCAGTGGGAAGTGTGCGGGAACGCGGCGTTCGCCTTCCGCGCCAGCTCCTCGGCTTCCACCACCTGGAACGGGGGAAAAGGGGAAAAATTCCGGGAAAAATGGGAGTAATTCCTCAGCTTCCACCACCTGGAATGGGGAAAATTCTGGGGAAAATGGGGAAAGTTCTTGGACATCAGTTGGCAGGGGGGAAATGGGGATTTGCAGGTAAAGGTTTGTGGGAATGTTTGAAGGGAAAAGGGGGGAAAATATGGGAAAAAAGGGAAAAATCAGGGAATAAAGAGGGAAAAAAAGGAAGAAATTGGGATAAAAGGATGAAAAAAAGGAAAAATAAGTGGGGAAGGGGGGGGAATTCCAAACCTTGTGTAGTTTGGGAGCCCTGGGATCGGTTGCCACGTCCACGACGTAGATGCGGGAGGAGACGAGGCTGGGCAGGATCAGGAAGCGCCGGGATTTGCCGGGGTCCCCGTGGCAGCTGCTGCAGGCGTTCCAGCCCGAGTGGTGCAGCTCGTCCCCCACGTGCGGCATGGGCAGCCGGTGGATCACCTGGGAAATATCACCCGTGGAACATCACCCGTGGAATATCACCCGTGGAATATCACCCGTGGAATATCACCCGTGGAATATCACCCGTGGAACACGACCTGTGAAATGTCACCTGTGGAACATCACCTGCGGAACATCACCTGGGAAATATCACCTGTGGAACGTCACCTGTGCAATATCACCCATGCAATATCACCTGGGAAATATCACCCGTGGAATATCACCCGTGGAATGTCACCCGTGCAATATCACCCGTGGAATATCACCTGCGGAACATCACCCGTGGAACGTCACCTGCGGAACATCACCTGGGAAATATCACCTGTGAAACGTCACCTGTGCAATATCACCCATGCAATATCACCTGGGAAATATCACCCGTGGAATATCACCCGTGGAACATCACCTGTGGAACATGACCTGTGAAATGTCACCTGTGGAACATCACCTGTGGAACATCACCTGTGAAATATCATCCGTGGAACGTCACCTGTGCAATATCACCTGTGCAATATCACCTGTGGAACATCACCTGTGAAACGTCACCTGTGGAACATCACCTGTGAAATGTCACCTGTGGAACGTCACCTGTGGAACAGGATCCAGCTCCACATCCGCCTTCCCGGAATTCTGGCATTGCTGTCCCTGCCAGGGCCGGGAAGGACTTGGGAGCCCGGATCCTCCTGGATGTGGGATGCCAGGTTCTCCTGGATTTTCCCAGATTCCCCTGGATTTTCCCAGATTCAGGACCCCAGGCTCTCCTGGATTTTCCCAGATTCAGGACCCCAGGCTCTCCTGGATTTTCCCAGATTCAGGACCCCAGGTTCTCCTGGATTTTCCCAGATTCAGGACCCCAGGCTCTCCTGGATTTTCCCAGATTCAGGACCCCAGGTTCCCCTGGGTTTTCCCAGATTTGGGACCCCAGGTTCTCCCAGATTTTTCCACGTTGAGGATCCCAGGTTTTCTTGAATTTTCCCAGATTCAGGACCCCAGGCTCTCCTGAAGTTTCCCAGATTCGGGATCCCACGTTCGCTCAGATTTTCCCGGATTCGGGATCCCCAGACTCCCCCAGATTTTCCCGGATTCGGGATCCCCGGGCTCTCCCAGGCCCGTACCTGGCAGTACTGAGGGGATTTGGGATCCACGTCCACGGTGGCCAGGAAGTCGGGAATGCCGATCCCGGTGTTCCGGTAGATGCAGGGCAGGTACAGCAGCTGCTCCCGGGGCCCTGCGGGCACACCTGCGGCTCAGATCCCCAGTTCCAGAGTTCCCAGCAATTCCAGGATTTGGGAATGCCCAATTCCAGCTGTTAAAGCAATTCCAGGATTTGGGAATGCCCAATTCCAGCACTTGCCTTTCATGGCCTCCAGAGGGCTGGGATAGCCCGGCCCGCACGCTCCGCATTTTCCTGCTGGGAAAGGGCAAGATTCCATCACTTCCACACCCCAAAAATCCTGGGAATTCGGAGCCTTCCATTGGCTCCTCATTGGCAATTCCCCACTGCCAATTCCCAGCCTTAAGTCCATGGAATTCCCCATTCCCAATTCCTTATTCCCAGCTCCTCATTCCTAATTCCCAATTTTTGTGCCTTGGATTTGTTCATTCCAGGGGAAAAACACGTTGGAATTTATCCCAATTTTTGGCTCCCTGAGTTGTCCCAAAGTGCCAGGAGGAGGAATAAATTTGGGATTTTAGCAAGGGCTGGAAAAAACGGGAGTTTCTGTGGAATTCCAGGGTTTAATATCAAAAATATTCCAAGTTCCAGGGAGGAAAATCCAGATTAAATTTGGGAAAAATCAAATTCAAATTCAATTGAAAACAACAGAGAAGCCACTAGAAAAAAACCCAGGAATTTCAGGAATCTTCTCCCAAAAAAACAAATTCCCAAGGGATTTAGGGAGTTCATTTTTCAGAACATTCCAGGATTTATTTTCTTCCATAATTCCCATTTTTTTTGAGCTCCCAGATCATTCCAGGCGTGTCAATCATTCCCAAAGTCATTTATTGACTTCCAGGAACTTGGGCCCAAAAAAAATTCCTCAAAAAATTCCACTTGGGAGTGAAAAAAATTCCAGGAAATTCAGGATATCTTTGGTTAGAATATTGATATTATCTGGCTACACATTGCTGCTACAAATTCCTCATGTTTGGCTGGGTTTGATCCCAAAATTCCTGATATTTTCCCCCTGTTTTGAACTCCCAACTGTTTCCCATGGAAACGGCTTCCAACTTTTTGGCCCCTCCCACTTTTCCCACAGAGCCAAAAGTCAAAGTTCCTGGAAATCCGAGGTTTTATCCTCAAAAAACCTGATCAGGAAAACTATCCTGGAAATCAAGGATTTATCCCCATAAATATGGAATACGTCAGGGGAAAGCTCAGATCTGATCTTTAGGGATTTTTCCGAGGGGTTTTCCTGTTCCCAAGCAGCAAATCCAGGAGTTTCTCCCAGTTTTTGGAAGTTTAGGGATTATAAATTCCCAATTAATTCGAGGGAAAATGGGTTTTGATGAAGGAATTCGAGCTCTTAATTAAAACCCACGGGGTTTTTAGGGGATATTTAAATATTTAAATCCAGGGAAAAGCTGGACTTTCACCCCCCCCCCTCCACCCCCGGGACGCCAAAAGCAGCGGCAAATCCCGGGATTTCGGGGTTTTTTGGGGTTTTTTGGGATTTTGGGATCTCTTACCCATCCTGGACCGGGCTGGGAATGGGAATTCCAGGAGTTTCGTTGGATTTTTACGGAGAAACAGCCGGGAAAGGGTCGGAAACCCAGGGGGAAAGGGGAGGGCTGCGGGAGAGGAGGAGCCAAGGGGAGGATCCCGGGCACGGAAAAAACAAAATTCCGCCTTAAAATGCCAAAGGGAAACTTCCAAACTTCTCCCTCCGTGGAATGTCCGCTTTCCCCCCCGCCCCCGATTTTCTCCTTTTTATTCCAAATTTTCCTGACTTTTTACCAGCCCGGTAAGGAAGGAATTTGGAAATAGCGAAGGAGGGAGGAGTTTTGGTTCAAAACCTCGGGATTTTCGGAATGTTTCCAGGGAGTTCTCTCCCAGGGGATTTCAGCAACTTTAAAAAATATTTTGTGGCTTTCCTGGGTGAAAAATTTTTTTTTTTTTTTCCTCTGGAGAATCAGGATTTCACTCCTAATTCCTGCCGGGGTTGTGCCGTAATGAGAATTAATTTATTAATTAATGATTATTTATTTCTTTACTATGGAATTTTTAAGGAATCTGCCCTTTTTTTCCCACCTCCCAGGGAATGTTTATTTTGGAATTTCCAAAATATTTCCATTTTTTTACATCCCTGCTTTTTTCCACGAACCACCAGGAAAAGCAGAAAAAAAAAAAGAGATTCTTTTGCTATGAATAAAGAAATTTAAATGATTATTTTGCGGTAGTTCCTTTATTATTGAAGAGATGTAAATTCTTATTTATTTTTCCATTTTCTGGCTGTTTTTCACTCAGTTTTTGGGCTGTTTTACCAACACCTGCCCCAGGTGGGAGATTTTGCCCTCAGCTGGACAATTTTGGCCTCAGGGGTAGAATTTCTGCCCTCAGTTGGACGATTTTGGCCTCAGGGGGAACTTTATTGCCCTCAGGTGGAGAATTTTGGCCTCAGCTGGACAATTTTAGCCTCAGGGGGAGAATTTCTGCCCTCAAACGGACGATTTTGGCCTGAGGTGTGAGATTTCGGCCCCGAGCATCCCTCAGCTGTGAGGGCTGACCGCTGCTCACGGCCCGCCCGGCCCTGAGGGGCTCTCGGGCCGCTCACAGCCAGCGCGGGACACCGGCCCGGTAGCAGCGCCGGCCGTTCTCCCGCCGCTCCCCAAGCGCTCAGCGCCTCAGAGCGGCCTCGGCCCCGCAGCAGCGGCGGATCCATGAGGCGAAGAACCGCGAGGGGCGGGCGGGGGTCGCGACCCAGCGGCGCCATTTTCCCGCCCTTCCCCTTCCCTCCCTCAGCCGCCTCAGGGTCCGGCCCCGTGACGTCACCGCGCGCAGGCGGAAGTGACGTCAGCAGTATCCCTCCGCCGGCCAGGTCCCCTTTTTGTGTGTGTGGTGTGTGTGTTGTGTGTGTGGTGCGGCTGCGGGCGCCGCGCGCCTGTATCAGCCCGCCGGGCCCGACGACCTTTTTTTTCTTATCCCCCCCCTTTTCCGTGAGGGGTGAAGTAGAGGAGGGGGGGGGAAAAAACCCACACGCACGCCAAGCACGGAGCCGCCCCCTGGCAGAACGTACAGAGGGCGAGCAGAGCCAGGGATAATTCCTTCTTCTTCTTCATTACCATCTTCATCCTCCTTCTCCTCCTCAGCATCCCGCCAAGTGTGAGGGGGAGGGCTCATGCCACCTGCCCCCGTGCCCTGCGGGTCGCCTCGCCCGGAGAGCGGCGGAGCCCCGTAGGAGCGAGCGGCGGCAGCGCTGAGGAAGGTGAGGCGGGGGGCGCGGGGAAGGGGGGGGAATGAAGGCGGCGGGGCCCCCCGGGGGTGGCAGCGGCGGCGGTAGGAGATGGACATGGTGGGGGGGGGATCGGTGATGGTGGAACCGGCTCGAACCGCCCGGGAATGGGGGAGAAGGAGGGAATGAAGGAGGGGGGGGCGGCAGGGCCGGAGCGCGCCGTACACAAAGCGGTGGCGGGAGGAGGAGGAGGCGAAGAGCAGGAGGAGGAGAAGGAGGAGGGAGGGCTCGGGGTGCCGAGGAGGGGCCGGGGAGGAGCCGCGGCGGCTCCGGCGGCCGCTCCCGCCGGGCCCGGGCGGGCGCTGAGGGACGCGGAGGGATCCGCGCGCAGCCCTCACGGCCCGGGGGGCGCGGTGAAGCGGCCGCCCTTAGGGGAGGGGGGCGGTGGTGATGCGGCCCCACCGCCGCTCCCTCCGCGCACCCCCTCCCGCCATACCGGGGGTCCCCTCACGGTTCCCTCACGGTCGCCCCCCGGTCGCCACCGCCGGGGTGAGGAAGGGGCGGTCGTGTCCGTCCTTTCCCCCGTCTCCCGGTGCTGCCGCCCCCTCCTCTCTTTGGCGGCGCTTCTTCGCTGGTGGGCGGCCATGTTGGGCACAGGGATTATTTTTCCCTCTCTTTCTTAGCCGTCACAATACGCTGAGGGTGTGCGGGGGGGCTTTTCCCGGAGTTCTCGGGAGAAGCGGCCTTTTCCCGGTTTTTAGGAGAGGCTGAGGAAAAGGGGAGGGTCTGGGATCAGCGGTTTGCAGGGTGAGACCACCCCCCCATCATCCTTGGCCCTGCTGGTGCTTCACCTTCGCTGAGTGAGTGCCCCTGTCCAGCGCCGTGAGGGGAGGGAGCCCCTCGGCCGCAGGGATTGGGATCCCAGTCTCCTTCCTTGGGGATTTGGGATTGGGATCCCAGTCTCCTTCCTCGGGGATTTGGGATTGGGATCCCAGTCTCCTTCCTCGGGATTTTGGGATTGGGATCCCAGTCTCCTTCCTCGGGGATTTGGGATTGGGATCCCAGTCTCCTTCCTCGGGGATTTGGGATTGGTGTCCCAGCCTTTTCCTGAGAGATCCAGGAGTGCCATCCCAGCATTCTTCCTCAGGGATCTCACCTATTTCTTCAGGGATTTGGGATTTCCATCCCATCCCTTTCCTCAGGGATTTGGGGTGGGTTTTCCAGCCTTCTCCTCAGGGATTTGGGATCACCATCCCACCCCTCTTCCCAGTTTTTCCTGTCACTCTCAGCAGCAGCTCCATCCCCTCATCCCTCCTGGATCCAAGCAGAAAAAAATGGGAAAGCTCCTCATTTTCTCCCCTGCCCAAGCCGGGATCCCAAAACTCCTGGGAGAGGCTCAGGAATTCCCTCCCTCCAGCAGGATTTGGGATTCCATCCCCAAAACCCTCCCGAGGCTGCTTCTCTGAAAATTCCCAGATCTTGAGGTTTTGCTGCTGGAATTCCCTGGGGCTCGGATGTGCCAGGGAGCTGGGGAGGGATGGGATCCTGCTTCCCAAAAACCCGATTTTATTTGGATTCACTGGATTTTATTGGGATTCACCTGATCCCAGCATGGGCAGAGGATGGGAGGGATCCCACCAGAAAAATTCCCAAAGGTGCTGGAAAAAATAATAATAATAAAAAAAAATTAAACATCAAAATAAAGGATTTTAGAGGCTTTTAATGATTAATTAGCAGAAATTAAATCTGATAAATTAACGAGATGAGGTTTTTCCTGTTTTTTTTTTTTTTATGGGTGGGAAGGTGAAGGGTCAAGTCCCAAAGGAAATTTGCATTTTGTTTCACAAATTCCTCAAAATTCCCAGAATTTTCCCAATTCCTGGGTGTTTTAGGGCTGCCAATTAGTAATTATTATTAACATCTAATTTGGGTGTGTTATCCACTTCAAAGCCAAGGAAAACCAACCATTCCTGATATTTTTGGGATTATTTCTCCAGCTTCTCAAGGCCTGGAGATGAGGAACTTTTTGGGAAGAGGCAGGAGAGCATTGCAAGGTTCTGCCTGTGGGATGGGAGATGACAAAATCCCATTTTTTTCCCCCATTCCAGGAAAATTTTCCACTATTCCCCCCATCCCAGGCTGAAGCAATGGAGAGAATTCCCAGATTGGGAAGCTCTGGTTAATTTTTGTTTTTATCCCTGCAAATTTTTCCTTTGATCCCAAAATTCTTGGAATTCTCCTCCCAGTGCTTTTATTTTTATTGTATTCAAATTTTAATAAAAAGCCCCCTGAACTGAAGCTCCTGCTGCCTATTCTAAACTGGGAATTTCGGGATAACCAAAAATCCTTTGGCATTTTTTTAAATCTTAAATTTTTTTGATTTAAAATTTTTAAAACCATGAAATAACATGGGAATGTTATAACATGAATGAAATTCCTATGTTATTTCCTATGAAATAACATAGGAATTCCCTAATGGGAGAGGAAGGCAAAAATTGCAATTTTTTGTGAAATCCAAGAATTTTCCACAAATTTCTCTGGAAAAAAAACCCAGAAATAATCTGAAAATTTCTGGCTCCCTTTGTTTTCCCTTGGAATTTTGGGATCTAAAACCAACCCAGACCCATTATTCCCATTCCTTCCTTTGGAAAAAAAATCCCTGCGAGTTTTTTAGTGCCAAATTCCCTTTTTTCCCCCATTTTTCCAGGATGGCAGACACGGACCTTTTCATGGAATGCGAGGAGGAGGAGCTGGAGCCATGGCAGAAAATCAGCGACGTCATCGAGGACTCCGTGGTGGAGGATTACAATTCCATGGAAAAAAATCCCACAGGTCATTTCCCCCTTTTCCCACTTCATTTTCCCCAATTTTCCCCCTTTTCCAACTTCATTGTCTCTTTTTTCCCCCTGATGTTTCCCATTTTTCTCAGTGACTTTTTCATATTTCCCACTGATTTTCCCCACTTACATTTCCCCTTTCCCCACAGATTTTTTTTCCTCCCATATTCCCATGAATTTTCTCATGGATTATCCCTCTCTTCCCACTTAATTTTGTCCCTTTTTCCTCCACTTATTTTCCCATGGATTTTCCCCCTGTATTCCCCTGGATTTTCTCCCTTTTCCCACTGAGTTTTTCTCCCTTTCCCCCCGTCTCTCCCCCCCTATCCCCCTGCCTTTTCCCCCTTTCCCCCTGGCTTTCCCCCCATATTCCCCTGTGTTTTTCCCCCCTTTCCCTCCGTCTCTCCCCCCATATTCCCCTGCATTTTCCCCCTTTCCCCCCTGGCTTTTCCCCCCATATTCCCCTGTGTTTCCCCCCATATTCCCCTGCCTTTTCCCCATTTCCCCCTGGCTCTCCCCCCATATTCCCCTGCCTTTTCCCCCTTTCCCCCCTGGCTTTTCCCCCCATATTCCCCTGTGTTTCCCCCCATATTCCCCTGCCCTTTCCCCGTTTCCCCCCGTCTCTCCCCCCATATTGCCCTGCATTTCCCCCCGCCTTTCCCCCTGCCTTTCCCCGTTTCCCCCCATCTCTCCCCCCCCTTTCCCCCTGCCTTTCCCCGTTTCCCCATGCCTGTGGGCTCTTTTCCAGGTGGGAATGCTGCCGTCCAGCCGGGCGGGCAGTCGCTGCTGCTGGCGCAGAGCCCCGCGCCCGGCCTGGGGGCCGTGGTGACGCAGCCGCTGCTGCGGCCGGTGCAGCTGATGCAGAACGCCAACCACGGCACCAACCCGCCCGCGGGCACCCAGCCCATCTTCATCACCACCCAGGTCAGCTCCTGGCCCACAGCTGCCCGGGGAATCCCGGGAAAACCCTGCTTTCCTGGGAAAAATTCCCATTCCTCGCTCCGGTTTGGGTGCTGCTTTTCCTGTCACGCCAAAGTCCCCCAGGCTGTGGGATGGGGGTTGGAGCCCTTTGAGTGTTTGGCTCAACAAAACTTCAAACCCTCCAGAGGTTTTGTTTTCCTTGAACCCCAATCCTGAACCCCAAATTCCAGTCCTGATCCTAATCCTAAATCCCAACCCAAATCCTAAACCCAGTTCTAAATCCCAATCCTAAGCCCCAAAACCCAACTCTTATCCTGGGTGATTTTCAGGTTTGTCTGGGATATTTTTTGGGGTTGGAATTCCCTCAGGAATGGCCCGAGGGTGACGGATCCGTTGGATTGCAGCGGTTATTTTCTGGGTTGGTGTTGGGATGGTTTTTGGGTTGGTGTTGGGATGGTTTTGGGTTGGTTTGGGACAGTTTTGGGGCTGATGCATCCCTTGGGTTCCAGGGGTTCCCGGTGCAGAACGTCCGGCCTGTGCAGAGCCCCATGAACCAGGTGGGCATCGTGCTCAATGTCCAGCAGGGCCAGACCGTCCGGCCAATCACCCTCGTGCCAGGTAATTAATTCATTAATCAAATGAGAACCATCCAGTAATAGCTGGTAATGGGAATAATGCTAATAATGATGATGGTGATGAGGTGTGACCAGTGCAGAGCCCCGTGAGCCTATCCCCCTTGTGCCAGGTAATAATAATAATAATAATAATAATAATAATAATAATAGCATTAATAATCGTTTATAATAATAACAATAGTAATAACAATGACAAGGGGCCAGTGTAGAACCCCATGGGCCAGGTGGGCCCCATCACCCTTGTGCCAGGTTATCATCATTAATAATATTAATGAGAATTATCATTAATAAGAATAAAAGCTGTAAATCCCAAATAAAGTTGTAAATCCCATATTTCCTGGGATTGGGGTTGGATCACGGCTCTCTGTTAGTCTTTGAAGCCCCTGGTACCCAGTTTGTTAACCCAGCAGTTGGAATTGATGGATTCCAGATACAGATTCCTAATTTGGGGTTACTCGCACCTGGATTAAAGCTGTAAATCCCAAATTTCTCTTTTTGGGACTGGGGTTGGATCATGGCTCTCTGTTTGTCTTTGAAGCCCCAGGTACCCAGTTTGTTAAACCAGCAGTTGGCGTTCCCCAGGTGTTCTCGCCGGTGGCGCAGGTGCGGCCGGGCAGCGCCGGGCCCGGCCGGCCGGCCACCAACGCCTTCGCCACGGTCATCCCGGCCACGCTGACCCTGCGCAGCACCGTGCCCCAGGCCCAGGCGCCCCAGCAGAGTGAGTCACCAGTTCTGAGCTGGGCCCAAATTCCTGACCATATCCCAAATTCCTGAGCTGAGCCCAAATTCCCGACCAAATCCCAAATTCCTGATCCTTGCTCCAGTTCCTGAGCCTAGCCCAAATTCCCGATCTGGGCCCGAGCTCCTGATCATATCCCAAATTCCCAGTCCCAACTAGAGTTCCAGATCCTGGCCCAAATTCCTGATCATGTCCCAGATTCCGGATCCTGGCCCGAGTTCCTGATCCTATCCCAAATTCTCGATCCTAGCCCAAATTCCTGCGGGAATTCTCATGGAAAAATCCATGGGAGCCAGGGGGTGGTGTTGGGAGCTGGGCCTGAGTTTGCTTTTGGCTCAGAGTTTATTCACATGTTAGGAAATGAGGAGAATCTGGGGCAGTTTGGGTAAAAAAGTGGTTCAGTTTGGGAATTCCTGGCTGGGATTTCACTGGAGTTTTGTCCAAACCATCCCTGGGGGAGACTCAAGGTAGAAGATCCAGGCCAAGAGGCAGGGGTAGAATTCCAGGCCGGAATTCCGCTGGAATTTTGTCCGAACCATTTCTGGTGAAGCCCCAGGGAGGGAACCGGAGGAGGTGGCTGAGTGGGAACCCCACGGATCGCTCTCCCCTCTGCAGTGAGCATCGCCAGCTTCGTGACCGTGAAGCGCCCGGGCGTGCCCGGCGACGGCGGCAGCGGCGGCCCCGAGGTGGCCAAGCTGGTGAACACGCTGGGCACGGTGCCCTCGCTGGCGCACGGCCCCGCCGCGCTGGCCGTGCCCAACAGCAGCCCCGGCAGCGCCCAGCGCGGCCCCGCCGGCGAGGCCTCGGCCTCGGCCGCGCCCCGCAAAGGTAAAAATCCCCTAAAACAGGGGAGTTCCACCCTGCTGGGGGGCAGGACTGGGGTTCGAGGGGTGCCCCTGGTTCCTGGGAGGCAGGAGTTGGATTAAGGTGCTTTGTGGGGTAAAGGGTAGAAAAGAGAAAAACGGGGGTTTGGGGAGGCTTTGTGGGATAAAGGGTGGTGGGAAAGGGAAAAATATGGAATTTTGGAAGGCTTTGTGGGGTAAAGGGTAGAAAAGAGAAAAATGGGGGGTTTGGGGAGGCTTTGTGGGATAAAGGGTGGTGGGAAAGGGAAAAATAAGGAGTTTTGGGAGGCTTTGTGGGACAAAGGGTGGGAAAATTGGGGATTTTTTTGGGGTTATGAGTGTCTGGGGCAGGGGAGAAGTGGAAATGGTGGCACTGGGAGCTGATCCGTGTCTGTCCCGCTGCAGGCAGCTCCTCTCCCATTCCCAGCCTGGATTTCCAGGATGGGGGGCGCAAGGTCTGTCCCAAGTGCGACTCGCAGTTCCGCGTCACCGAGGCGCTGCGGGGCCACATGTGTGTAAGTGGTCATCCCAGGACTGGGGAGCTCTAGGCCTGGCTTAATGAGTGGGGATTCATTCTAGGCCCGGCTTAACGAGCGGGGATTCATTCTAGGCCCGGCTTCATGAGTGGGGATTCATTCTAGGCCCGGCTTAATGAGCGGGGATTCATTCTAGGCCCGGCTTAACGAGTGGGGATTCATTCTAGGCCCGGCTTAACGAGCGGGGATTCATTCTAGGCCCGGCTTAACGAGTGGGGATTCATTCTAGACCCAGTTTAACAAGTGGGGATTCGTTCTAGACCCAGTTCAATGTCTCCATGTTCATTGTCCCAGCCCCAGCTCACTGTCTCTCATTAATTACCCCAGCCCCAATTAGCGAGCAGCCGTTAATTGTTAATTACCCTGTTTCCACAGTACTGCTGCCCGGAGCTGGTGGAATTCCTGAAGAAACGCAAATCCCTGGATTCCGAGCCCGCCCCGCCCTCGGCCAAGGCCCCCTCCCCCGCCCAGGGCGCGGCCCCGGCCCCGCCCCCGACCCCGCCCAAGGCTGCCCCTGAGCCAGGTGAGGGCGGGGCCGACCCCGCCCAGGCCAAGCTGATCATGCTGGTGGATGAGTTCTACTACGGGCGGGACGGGGGCAAGGGGGCGGCTGTGCCACCCTGCCCCAGGGTGCCCACGTCCTTCCGCTGCCCCCACTGCACCAAGCGCCTCAAGAACAACATCCGGTGAGCTGTTATCTGCTAATGATCCACTAATTATCCACTAATTATCTGGGAATAACCCAGGAATAAACTGGGATTGTGGGAGTTGTGTGGGAATGGGCTGGGATCGTGGGAATGACAGGCAGCCTCAAGGACACCCCCAGTGAGGAATTATCCAGGAATTTGCCAGGAATAATCCATGAACAGCCCAAACCCAGCTGGGAGCGATGCACAGAGTGCGTTTTCCCAGGACGGGGAACGGGAATCTCCGGGAATTCTGTCCCTGCAGGTTCATGAACCACATGAAGCACCACGTGGAGCTGGACCAGCAGAACGGGGAGGTGGACGTGCACACCATCTGCCAGCACTGCTACCGCCACTTCAGCACGCCCTTCCAGCTGCAGTGCCACCTGGAGAACGTGCACAGCCCCTACGAGTCCAGCAGTCAGTGCTTTCCTGCTTTGCTTTGGGGCTCACCTGGGAATTTCCTCTGGGCTTCATCGGGGTTTTGGACAGGCAAAATTGTCCCTCCTCCCTCACGCCTTGCTTGAGGTCACCACAAAATCCACCCAAAATTCCAGCCAAGTTTCACTTCTCCAGCCCCAGTTCCACCTGGAGAGCGTGCACAGCTCTTAAAAATCCACTAGGCCGTGCTTTTCCGGGAATTTTTTATCCCTAAATCGGGATTTTCCTCCTGGATTTAGTGGGAATTTATGGAAGGAAAGTTGTCGCTCCTCCCTCGCCCCTTGCTTGAGGTCACCACAAAATCCACTCCAAATCCCAGCCAAGTTTCATTTCTCCAGCCCCAGTTCCACCTTCTCCCATTTCCCTCTTCCCTTTTTTTTTTTTTCCTCTTTTTTCCATTTCCCCTCCCTTTAGCCCCTTTTCCTGCTTTTTCCCATTTCCCCCCTTTCCCCTTTTCCTGCTTTTCTCTCTTCTTTCCCTCTTTTTCCCCTTCTCCCTTCCCCCCACAGCTCCAACTCCCACATTTTTCCCAACTTTTGCCCCTTTTCTCCTGTTTTTTGGTGCAGCCAAGTGCAAGATCTGTGAGTGGGCGTTTGAGAGCGAGCCGCTCTTCCTGCAGCACATGAAGGACACCCACAAACCCGGGGAGATGCCCTACGTCTGCCAGGTATGGAAAACTCCCGGAATTCCCGCCTGGAATTCCCAGTTCCCACCCCAAAAATCCTGGAGTTATTCCCTGTGTGTGCCAGGTATGAAAAAAGATGGAATTTTCCCCTGTTAATTGGGATTTTCCCACACCCTGCTGCTGAAATGCCCCAGATCCCGGGATTTTTTCCCCATTTTCCCCCGTCCTGTTCAAACGCCTCGGCTCCCTTTATTTCCCGGCCCCATCCCGGTTTTCCCGGGTTTTCCCGGGTTTTGCAGGTGTGCCAGTACCGCTCGTCGCTGTACTCGGAGGTGGACAGCCACTTCCGGCTGATCCACGAGGACACGCGGCACCTGCTCTGCCCCTACTGCCTCAAGGTGTTCAAGAACGGCAACGCCTTCCAGCAGCACTTCATGAGGCACCAGGTGAGCGGGGATTCCCGGGAACAATGGGAATTGGGGAGTTTGGGAAAAATGGGATTTGGGAATTGCCTCAAGGTGTTCAAGAACGGCAACGCCTTCCAGCAGCACTTCATGAGGCACCAGGTGAGCTGGAATTCCTGGGAACAATGGGAATTGGGGAGGGAATTGGGAAAAAATGGGATTTGGGAATTGCCTCAAGGTGTTCAAGAATGGCAACGCCTTCCAGCAGCACTTCATGAGGCACCAGGTGGGCTGGAATTCCCGGGAACAATGGGAATTGGGGAGTTTGGGAAAAATGGGATTTGGGAATTGCCTCAGGGTGCTCAAGAACAGCAGCGCCTTCCAGCAGCACTTCATGAGGCACCAGGAGAGCCCCAGTTCCAGGGAACTCCTTGGGAAAAGTGCCTACTTAATAACTAATACCTACTTAATAATTAATAAATAATTAATACCTACTTAATAATTACAACGAATTAATAATATAACAAAAAAAATTATTTCCAGAAGAAGAGCACGTACCACTGCAACAAGTGCCGCCTGCAGTTCCAATACCCGTTCAATACTCAATAAACAATTGATAGCTACTTAATAACTATTAAATAATTAATAAATAAAAACTAAATAATAATTAATACTAATTACTGCTCTTTCCCATAAGAGCGTGTACCACTGCAACCAGTGCAGTTTACAGTCCTAATATCCATTCAGTACTCACTATATAATTGATACCTATTTAACGACAGGTATTAACTAATGAACAATAATGCCTAGCGGACCAATTAATGATTAATTAATGCTGATGGTTTTTTCCAGAAGAAGAGCGTGTACCACTGCAACAAGTGCCGCCTGCAGTTCCTGTTCGCCAAGGACAAGATTGAGCACAAGCTGCAGCACCACAAAACCTTCCGCAAGCCCAAGCAGCTTGAGGGGCTCAAACCCGGCACCAAGGCACGCCCTGACCAGGAGAATTCCCGGAAAAATTCCCGGAAAAATTCCCGGAAAAATTCCTGGAAAAATTCCCGGAAAAATTCCTGGAATTCCCGGAAAAATTACTGGAAAAATGCCCAGAAAAATTCATGGAAAAATTCCTGGAGAATTCCTGGAAAAATTACTGGAATTCCCGGAAAAATTACTGGAAAAATTACTGGAAAAATTACTGGAAAAATTACTGGAAAAATTACTGGAAAGATTCCTGGAATTCCTGGAAAAATTCCCAGAAAAGTTCCCGGAAAAATTCCTGGAATTCCCGGAAAAATTACTGGGAAAATGCCCAGAAAAATTAATGGAAAAATTCCTGAAAAAATTCACAGAAAAATTCCCGTAATTCACAGAAAAATTCCTGGAAAAATTCCCGGGAAAAACTCCTGGAAAAATCCCTGTGGCTTTTGTTGGCTGGGGGTGGTGGGGATGGGGAAAGGAGTGGGATTAAGGGGGGGATTTGGGGAGGGGTTTATGGGATTGAGTGGATTTCTTACGGAGTTTGGTGTGTGGTGGGATTCATTGGGAATTTATTGGCATTCCTTGGGAATGTAATGAGATTCATTGAATTTTGTGGAATTAATTGGGAATTTAATGGCATTAATTAGGAACTTGCTGGGGTTCACGGGGTATTTCCTATGATTAATTGGGTATTTCCTGGAGTTAATTGATTTTTTTATGGGGCTGGTTGGGTGTTCCATGGCATTGACTGGGCATTCGTCCCAGGCCCAGATTCCCTGTGGAAGATCCGGATTTCCCTGATTTTTGGTGCTCCCGCAGGTGACGATCCGCGCGTCCCGGGGCCAGCCCCGCTCGCTGCCGCTGGAGCCGCCCCACGGGATGGGCCCGGAGCCGGCGCCCCTGGGAGCCTCGTCCGACCCCCAGCCCCTGTTCCTGTGCCACCGCAACGCCCCCCGCCGGGCCGGCAAAAAAACGTCAGCGCTTTTCCGGGGAAAAACGGGGATTTGGGGGAAAAACGGGAATTTGGGATTCTCTAGCCACCATGGGATCCTCAGGAGAGCCAGCCAAGGATAAAGTCAGTGCTTTTCCTGGAAAAAATAGGAATTTTGGGGAAACTCGAGGGAAAACCAGGGAAAATACAGGAATCTGGGGAAAGAGTGGGGATTTTGGGGTTCCCCAGCCAGTGAAGCATCCCCGAGAGAGCTGGCAGGAAAACATCAGTGATTTTCTGGGAAAATAGGGGAAATTTCAGGAGAAAATTGTGTCATTCTGGGAAAAAACCAGGATTTCTGAGGTTGGTTTGGAAAGGTGCGGCTGGAATTCTGTCCTGGAATATTGACACTATTGATAATTTAAAATCAGTTCATTAATATTGATTGGTTTTAAATAATCATTCATTTGTAGCAAACGCCCATCCTAACTCCTCCCATGCCCTCTCCCGCCCACCGAGGCCCTCCCAAAGTGCTGCTTTTGATGGATTTTGCCGTGTTTTGCCCCAGGAGCGGCCTGGGCCGGCAGACGTGCCTGGAGTGCAGCTTCGAGATCCCCGACTTCCCCAACCACTTCCCCACCTACGTGCACTGCTCGCTGTGCCGCTACAGCACCTGCTGCTCCCGCGCCTACGCCAACCACATGATCAAGTACGGGGGTTTGGGGGGAAATGGGGGGAAAATGGGCAAAAACGGGGGGAAATGGGCCAAAACGGGGCAAAAACGGGGGGAAATGGGCAAAAACGGGGCAAAACCAGAGGAATTCCTGCTGCTCCCGCGCCTACGCCAACCACATGATCAAGTACGGGGGTTTTGGGGGGAAATGGGGGGAAAATGGGCAAAAACGGGGGGAAATGGGCCAAAACGGGGGAGAAACGGGGGGAAATGGGGGGAAAATGGGCAAAAATGGGGGGAAATGGGCCAAAATGGGGGAGAAACGGGGGAGAAACGGGGCAAAACAGGGCAAAACCAGAGGAATTCCTGCTGCTCCCGTGCCTACGCCAACCACATGATCAAGTACGGGGTTTTGGGGGGAAATGGGGGGAAACGGGGCAGAAACGGGGCAAAACCAGAGGAATTCCTGCTTCTCCCATGCCTATGCCAACCACATGATCAAGGATGGACAAATCTGGGATTTGGGAACAATTTTGGGCTCCTGAGCAGTTTTCCAGTGTTTTATGGGGGATTTTTTATTATTTGTGGGGTGCTTTCTGTGATTTTACAGCCGTTTCTCCTGCTTATCCCTCACTTGCCCACCTCTTTCCCTCTCCAGCAACCACGTTCCCCGGAAAAGCCCCAAATATTTGGCTTTGTTCAAGAACTACACGGCCAGGTATGGAAAAAATTCCCCAAATCCCCATTCCAGGGGAATTCCAGCCCCTGGGAATTCCTGACCTTTTTCCCTCTGGGGGAAAATCCAGGGATTTTGGGATTTATGGGTCCCATTCCCACTGGGGGGGAATTTTACATTTTAATTATTAATAATTATTATTTAATCTTCAATTATTGTCAATATTTTAATTATTATTAGTTTAATTACTAGCAAGAAACAATTGATAGTAATGATTTAGTTATCAATGATTTAATTATTAATGAGGGGTTGGACACATTTTTATATCTGACAATAAAGTTTATTTATTTTTCTTCCTCCTCCCATTTTCCTCCCTTTTTCCTTCCCCTCTTTTCCCTTTTTTCCCCTTTGTCCCCCATTTTTCTCTCTTTTTTCCTGTTTCCCAGCGGGGTGAGGCTCTCATGCTCCTCCTGCCTCTTCGTCACCTCTGAGGGCGACTCCATGGCCAAACATTTGGTGTTCAACCCCTCCCACGAGTCCAGCAACATCATTGTCCAAGGTAAAACTGGGAAAAAAAACGGGAAAATGGGAAAAACCTGGAATTCTGGCCAAAATCCAAGAAACCTTCATATTCTGGAGCTTGGGCTGGGAATAAACTGAATTAATTTTACTTTTTTTTAATGGGATGGAAATTCAGAATTCATTCCTGAGGGAGCTTGGTTTGATTCCAGTTTTTCCAGGAATTCCCACAAATCCCAAATTCCTCTAAATAAAATTAAATAGAAGTAAAAACCTGAAACACCTCAAATGAATCAGAATGAAAACTGGGAATACTCTGTTTTATTCCAGGGCCTTCTTGGATATCACATTCCAGGTAAGCCAAAAATTCCTGTTTATCCTCATCCCTCCCAGTCCATGGGATTGGGAATTTTTTCTCATCTTTTTTCCTCCCTTTTCCATCCTTTTTCCCTCCCCTTGTTTTTCCTTTTCCCTCCCTTTTTCCTTCCCCTTTTCCGTCTCCCTTTCCCTCCTTATTCTCCCTTTTTTTCTCTCCTTTTTCCCCCTTTTGTTCCCTGTATTTTTTCCTTGCCCCCCTTTTGTCCTCCTTTCCCCCCTCTTCTTTCTCTCCCTTTTCCCCCCTTTCCCATTTTTTTTTCCTTTTTTCTGCCCTCATTTTCCCCTTCTTCCCCTTTTTTCTCCTTTTCTCCTTTTTCCCTCCCCTTTCCTCCCCATCCCCAAACTCCCCAAATATTTCACTTTTCCCACTCGCCCTTTCCTCCCCATCCCCGAACACCCCAAACATTTCACTTTTCCCACTCCCCCTTTCCTCCCCATCCCCGAACACCCCAAATATTTCACTTTTCCCACTCGCCCTTTTTTCCCCATCCCCAAACGCCCCACATATTTCACTTTTCCCACTCCCCCTTTTTTCCCCATGCCCAAATGCCCCAAATATTTCACTTTTCCCACTCGCCCTTTTTTCCAGGCACCCCCAGGACACGCCTCAGCCCCCTCCCTGCCAAACGCCCTCCCCTCCTCCGCCTCCCAAGCCCCAGACGCCCCAGAAGCCCCAAGCCCCGGCCCCGAACCCTCCGCCGGCCCCGGCCCCGCCGCCGCCCGAGGCCGCCCCCGCGCCGAGCCCGCCGGAGCCCGCGCAGCGCGAGCCCGAGCCCGGCCGCAAGGAGGCGCTGTCGGTGCGGAAGCTGCGCGTGGTGCTGTTCGCGCTGTGCTCCAGCCCCGAGCAGGCGGCGCGGCACTTCCGCAGCCCCCCCCCGCCGCATCCGCCGCTGGCTGCGCCGCTGCCGGGCCCTCCAGGACGAGCGCCCCGAGCTGCCCGAGGGCAAATACCTCAGCCTGGAGGCCGAGGAGAAGCTGGCCGAGTGGGTGCTGACCCAGCGTGAGCAGCAGCTGCCCGTCAACGAGGAGACGCTCTTCCAGAAGGCCACCAAGATCGGCAGGGCCCTGGAGGGGGGCTTCCAGATCTCCTACGAGTGGGCCGTGAGGTTCATGCTGCGGCACCACCTCAGCACCCACACGCGCCGCGGCGTCGCCCACCCCCTGCCCAAGGAGATCCAGGGCAACGCCGGGGCCTTCATCGAGTTCGTGCAGCGCCAGATCCACGCGCAGGAGCTGCCCCCGGCCATGATCGCCGCCGTGGACGAGATCTCGCTGTTCCTGGACGCGGAGGTGCTGGGCAGCGACGAGCGCAAGGAGAGCGCGCTGCAGACCGTGGGCAACGGCGAGCCCTGGTGCGAGCTGGTGCTGACCCTGCTGGCCGACGGCGGCGTCCTCCCGGCCCTGGTCATCTCCAGGGGCCGCCCGCCCTGCCCCACCGCCCTGCCCAAATCCATCCTGCTGGAGTCCAAGGAGAGCGGCTGCGGCGACGACGAGATCATGGAGCTGTGGGCGGCCCGGGTGTGGAGGAAGCACACGGAGTGCCGGGGCGGCGCCTCCAAAGGGATGCTGGTGCTGGATTGCCACCGGACGCACCTGTCCGAGGAGGTGCTGGCCGTGCTCAGCGCGGCCGGGGCGCTGCCGGCCGTCATCCCCGCGGGGTGCAGCTCCCGCGCCCAGCCCCTGGACGTGTGCGTCAAGAGGTCCCTGAAAAATTTCCTCCACAAAAAATGGCGAGAGCGGGCGAGAGACCTGGCGGATTCCGACTCCTCCGCGCTGCTCCAGCTGCTGCTGGGGTGGCTGGGAGAAGCCTTGGAAGTGCTCGGGAATTGCCCGGAATTGATCCGGAAATCCTTCCTGGTGGCCAGCGTCCTGCCAGGGCCCGCCGGGGCCTCGGGATCCCCGCGGCGCAACGGCGACGAGCAGGAGGAGCTGATCGCCGCCATGGAGGAGAGGCTGAAAATCGCCAAAACCCGGGAATCCTCCCCGGAATTCCCGGAGAACGACGACCCCGAGGCCGACCCCGAAATCCTGCACCGGCTCTTCGAGGGGGAGAGCGAGGCCGAGTCCTTCTACGGCTTCGAGGAGGCGGACTTGGAGCTGATGGAAATTTGAGAATTCCCAGAAAAAAAGGAAAAAAAAATGGGATGGATTCATCCCGGAAATTCCTGGGTTTGGAGAGGCCGAGGAGCGCCAGCAGTGGAAGGGGTGTTCCCTGGTTTTGGGCTCGAAAATTGAAGGATATTCCAAGGTTTTGGCCGCAGAAATTGAAGGATATTCCCAGTGTCTGGCCCCCAAAACTTAAAGGATATTCCCTGGTTTTTGGAGATCCCAACACGTCCCAGAAGTTGAAGGCTATTCCCAATTTTCCGCCCCAAAAATTGAAGGATATCCCCTATTTTTGGCCCCCAAAATTAAAGGAAATCCTTGGTTTTGGCCCCAAAAATTAAAGGATGTTCCCCGTTTTCGGAGAGCCAAACCCACCTCAGAAATTAAAGGATATTCCCATTTTTTAGCCCCAAAAACCCAAGCATATTCCCAAATTTTTGGCCCCAAAACAAAGGACATTCCCAGTTTTTGGAACAAAGAGATGAGATCCCAGTTCCCAGCAGATTTCTGGGATTTTTCCGGATTTGCTGTTTCCGCCGATTTTTTGGGAGGATTTTCGTGACTTTTTTTTCTTTTTTTTTAAATTTAAAAAAAACTGAAAAAAACAAAAAAACAAACTTGGATTCACTGTGTTGGTATTTCCTTGGAATTCTCTCTCGTGGGTGGATATTTTTTGGGAATTTTCTTTACCTCACTTGTACCATAATTCCTGGTTTTTAGCGGTGGGAATTTGACGTCGTTTGTGCCCGGTTTTCTTTCCAAGAAGACAAAAAGTCCCTGGATTTAACTCCCAAAAAAATGGGGGGAATTTTTCTTTCTTTTTTCCTTGACTTTTTTTTGGAATTTAACCCAGAAAAATCCCTGTTTCTTACAGAAAATTCCTTCAGATTGGCTGCGAAGATTCCGTTACTTTGGGGTTTTTTTAATGGAAATTGGGAATTTGGGTGGAATTTTGGTGGAACCTTAGGGAGTTTTGAGGGAATTTGGCTTGGGAATTGTGGAGCCACCATCCACGCCAGCAGTTTTTGGGATTGGCGCTGCTTTTCCTGCCCAGGAAAACTCAATTTCCTGCCCCAGGAACTCAAATTTTCCCAATTTCTCCCCAAAACCTTCCCATTGGAGGGGTAGAAAACCCCAAGTTCTCCTTGGATCCCCCCCTTTTGGATTGTTAATTATCAACTTTATTTAAAAAATAACCATCCTGGAAAAACCCCACCTTCCTTAGGGTCGAAAAATCTGGGATTTGTGACTAAAACTGTGACGAAAAACCCGAAAAAAATCCATGAAAAAAAAAAAGATTTTGGGTTGATTTTTCACTGCCAGCTCCGATTTTTTACCGGAATTTGCATGTTTTTTGGGAAATTTTTTTTTTGTTTGTTTGTTTTTTTATTTTAAAAATTCTTGGAATTCCCAAATTCCAGAGGCACCTGGCACCTGTTTTTCCATAAGATTTGTGGAGTTTTTTTTTTTTGGGTTTTTTCCCGGAAGAAAAACAGGAAAAAAAAATTAAAAAAATATTCAAAATAAATAAAATTTAAAAATAAAAAAAAATATGGATCATCATGGAATTGTACAGGAGTGGAAAATGTGGAATAAAAGCAGGGAAATGGATTTATAAATAAACAGTGTTTTTATTGTGGAAAAAATTCCTTCATTCCCATGGGATTTGGGTGGAAAAATCCTGGATTTAATTAATTGGTTTTTTCCGTGGAGAATTCCTGGGTTCTTTTGAGGAAAAGTTGGGAAAATGCTGCCGGAGGAATTTTGGGAATGGGGAGGGGAAAAATTCCATTTTAATTGGATTTTTGTGGCCTCGAAATCCCTCCGGGTTTGGGATTTTGAGGAAAAATCCCATGGAATGCCCCAAAATCGTGGACAGGGTTTAGGGATTCCTGTGCTCCATCCCAGAAGGGCTTTTCCCACCTCAGAAATTCCACAATTTCGGTAAAAATTGGGATCTGGGGCCACAGCATCCACCCAGAATTCCAGAACTTCCTGAAATCTGCATTTCCCAGGAGAATTCCCACGGCTTTTTGAGGATTCCCAAAGCACAAACACACAGATTGGTCTTAAATGATCAATTTTATTCCCAAAAAACGCCAGATTTGCCATTCCAGAGGGAAGGAAGGGATGGGATAAAAACGGGGATTTGATGAGGCCGGAGCAGCTCCTGGAGATCACTCGAAACCTCTGGAAAAACAGAAAAAAAAAAAGGGAAAAATGGGGGGAAAAAGGGAAAAATGGGGGATAGAGGGGCAGAAAAACCACCTGGATGTTCCTCAGGGAGCAGGAATTGTCTCCCTGGAACTCCTGGATCTCACCTGGATGCCCCCAGAGCCCCCGGGATTCCAAAGCCCTACCTGACCACGTGGGCGATGTCCCAGTTGGCCTCCAGGGTCAGGGGTCCCTCCAGCTCCACGCCCTTCTCCGTCACCGTGGCAACCTCGTACTGTGGGAAAAGCCGGGAATTCCTCAATTCCCACCCGGAATCCCACGGGAAAAACCCTGGAATTCCCCTAATCCCCACCCGGAATCCCACGGGAAAAACCCCGGAATTCCTCAGTCCCAGCCCTGGGATTCCATGGGAAAAACCCTGGGATTAGGATGGGTTTGGGGTGGATCCCACGGATTTGGGGATGGATTTTGGGATGGATTTTGGATACAAACCCTATTAGAGGAGCGAGCATCCCTGCAGCAGAGCACCCTCAGGCAGCTCCAGCAGCTCCCAGGACTGGGATGGGTTTGGGATGGATCCCATGTATCCCACAGATTTTGGGATGGGTTTTGGGGTGAATTCCCGGGATTTTGGGATGGATTTGGGATACAAACCCTGTTGAAGGAGCGGGCATCCCTGTAGTAGAGCACCTTCAGGCAGCGCTCCAGCAGCTCCCGCGCCTCCTCCCGCGTCGGGAGCCGCTCCCGGTCCCGCTCCAGCTCCGCCCGCAGCAGCGGCTGCACACGGATTGGGAATACAGGAAAAGAACAATTGAAATCAGATCAAAAAAATCAAAATATCAATTAAAAAAATAACGAGCTAAAAAAGAAAAGAATCAATTAATAATTGAATGATGAAGTAAAGACCCAAGCCCGGGCTCACCTGGGCCAGGTAAGCCCCGAATCCCGTGGCCAGCGACGGCGCCTCGTAGGCCACGCCCAGCATGTCCACATATCCCAGGAAACTGCGGAACAACGGGACAGCGCGAATCACCCCGGGAACCGGGCATTCCCTTGGGGAAAGAGCAGGAAGCAGCCCAGGAAAAAGCAGGAATTTCCCTGTGAAGCAGTGGGGACCGCGGCAGGAAAAGGGAGCAGGAATTTCCCTGGGAAGAAGGAGAAAGGCCCGGAGCTGCCGGCGCCCGGCTCCTCACCTCTCCCCGCCGTAGACGCCGGCGATGAGCACGGTGTTCCAGAGCGGGTTGATCTTGGAGCGCCGGTTGTACAGGACCCGCGTCAGCCACGAGTGCAGCGCCCGCGGGCTGTAGCTATGCCCGTCCCCCAGCAGCTCCTCGTCGATCCTGTAATTCCAGGGAATTCCGGCCTTGGAGATCAGGGATTCGGGGATTGGAGAGCGGGAATTGGAGAGCAGGGATTTGGGGACTGGAGAGCAGGGATTCGGGTATTGCAGCAGAGCAAAAAACGCCGCTGAATCTGGGGATGGAATGCCAGGAAATTCAGGGATTTGTGCTCAAGGAATTCCAAAGAATTCGGGGATTTTGTGCCCAAGGACTTCAGAGGAATTCATGGATTTGTGTTCAAGGAATTCTGGGATTGGTTCTCAAGGAATTCCGGGATTGGAGCAGAGGAATTCTGGGGATTGGCGCACAGAAAAGATCGCGGATGCGAAATTCCCATATTCCCCTGGAATTCTGGGGTGGGGACTTTGCAAGAATCAGTCGGGGATTTGGAGATGGGAAATTCCCAAATCCCCGGGAATCAGTTGGGGATTGTGGGATGGGGAATCTTGGAATTCCCAAGGCATTTTGGGCTGGGAATTCCCGGGAATCGATTTTGGGATGGGGAATCCCCGAATTCCCGGGAATCTTACACCATCTGCTCCAGGAGCTGCCGCAGGTGCTGGAAATCTGCCAGGTCCCCGGAGGCTCCGAGCACGGTGGAGTCGTTGACCTTGAGGAGCCGGGAGATGCCCCGGAACCGTGCCAGGGATCCGAAGGATCCCACCGTGTCCGCGGCCAGCATCACCCCTCCGGAGAACTTCAGCCCCAGCACCGACGTCCCGGTCACCATCGGGCTCCTGGCACACCGAGATCGGGGTCACACCAGTGTGGGTCCCAATCACACCAGTCTTGGTCCCATTTACCCCAGTCTGGGTCCCAGTTACACCAATCTTGGTCTCAGTCACTCCAGTTTGGGTCCCAGTTTGTCCGTTCTGCGCCCCTGGAGTCTCCCCGGCATTCCCGGATTTTCTGCCCCTTCCCTTTCCCCCTCCCCAGTACCCCCCAGTTCTGCTCCCAGCTCGCCCCCCCAGCCCTCAGAGACACTCCCCAAATGCCCCCACTTCCGCTCCCCCTCCCCAAATTCCCTCAGTCTCCCCATTTTCCTGCCCCCTCACGGACTCCCCCCCCCACTCTCCCCAGTTCCCCCCCATTCCTCCCCCCATCCCCCCCGGGACCCCCCCCCCCCATCCCCCTTTCCCCTCAGGACCCCCGACAGGACCCCCCCATCCCCCCCATCCCCCTCAGCCCTTCCCGCGCCCCCGCTGCCCTCACAGCGTGCGGCCGGCGGGCAGTGCGGCGGGCCCGGTGCCGGTGCCCCGGGGGGCGATGTCGGTGTGTCCCAGAGCCCGGGGGATGTACGTTTGTCCCGGGGCCGGGCCCCCGGCCCAGAACGGCGGCGGCGCTGCCCCGACCTCCATCTTAGTCACGCCGCGATTGCGCCTGCGCTGAGGAAACGCGGCCTCTCCCCGCCGCCGTAGAGTGGGCGTGGCTTCGCCGCCATCTTGAGCGCGGCGAAAACACCAGCCGGTTCCCTCCTCAAGATGGCGGCACCACCACGTGACGCAGCACCGGTGCGGTGGTGGGCGGTGTTTGTCGTGCGGGGCCGTGCCCATTGGGCGGGGTTTGTGGTTGCGCCGGCCAATCAGTGGCGAGGGGCGGGGCCTGAGCGAAGGTAACAGGTTGCGGTGGCTGCGGCGGGAGCGGGCGGTGAGTGGCGGGGGGGGGCGGGGAGGGACCACCGGGAAACGGGGCCTGGGGACGCCGGACCCGGGCCGGGGACACCGGGCAGGGGCTGGGGACACCGGACACGGCCTGGTGACACCGGACAGGGCTGTGGGAACATCGCAGAGGGATCTCGGGACATCGCAAAGGGGCTGGGGACACCGGACAGGGGTGTGGGGACACCGGACAGGGGCCGGTGGCACGGGAAGGGGTCCTGCCCCCTGGGCGGGGGCCTTGGTGACACCGGACAGGGCGCTGGGGGCACCCGGCAGGGCGCTGGTGGCACGAGAGGGGGGGCTGGTGGCACGGGACAGGGCACCGGTGACACCGGAGAGGGCGCTGGTGGCACCGGACAGGGTCTTGTCCCACCGGGCAGGGCGCTGGTGACACCGGAGGAGGTGCCGGTGACACCGGAGGAGGCGCCGGTGACACCGGAGACGCTCGTGGAGGCACGGGAGAGGGCACTGGTGGCAGCGGGAGGAGACCTGGGGACGCGCAGAGGGCGTTGGTGGCACGGGACAGGGTCCGGGTGACACTGGAGGGGGTTCGGGTGACACGCAGAGGGGCCTGGGGACGTGGGACAGGGTCCCGCTGTCCCTTTATGGGGTCCTGTCCTCAAGGAAGGGGTCCTGGTGTCCTTTAATGGGGTCCTGCCCTATGGAAAGGGGTCCCAGTGTCCCTTTTTGGGGTCCCATTGTCCCTTTTTGAGGTCCCAGTGTCCCTTTATGGGGTCCTGCTGTCCCTTTGTAGGGTCCCAGTGTCCCTCTATGGGGTCTCAGTGTCCCTCTATGGGGTCCCAGTGTCCCTTTTTGGGGTCCTGTCCTGTGGAATCCCCTCAGAAAACCCTTCCCGACCTTTCAGGGCAGCGCAACTTCCGCCTTTTATCCCTTCAATATTTTGGGAAAAATCCAGGGGGATTTTTAGAGCCTCTCCCCAAATCCAGAGGATCCCCAGTCGAAGGGATCCCAAATCCAGGGGTTTTGTTCCTTTTTGTTCCCGGTTTTTGGGATCGCTCCGGGCATTCCCAGACTGGTCAGACCGGTTTGGGATCATCGGAATTCCCTTTCCCTGGGCAGGATTTGGGGTTTCACCTTTTCCCTGCGGCTTTTTGGGGCCAGGGAGGGAATTCCCGGGGGGAATGTGTGGGATTGAACTCGGGGCGAATTCCTCGGGGCAGGAATTTCGGGGTGAAATCTGGGATGGAACTCAGGGCAAGCCCAGAGTGACCCCAAACGCCGCAGGGATTTTGGTGTCCAGGTAATGGGATCGTTCCCAGTTATCCCAAAGGAATGGGATCATTCCCGGTTATCCCAGGGAATGGGATCTTTCCTGGTTATTCTGAGGGTATGGGATCATTCCTGGTTATCCTGAGGAATGGGATCATTCCTGGTTATCCCAAAGGAATTGGATCATTCCCTGTTATTCCGAGGGGATGGGATCATTCTCGGTTATCCCAAAGGAACGAGATCATTCCCGGTTGCCCCAAAGGAATGGGATCATTCCCAGTTCCCAGTTATCCTGAGGAACACGATCATTCCCGGTTATCCCAAAGGAACGGAATCATTCCCGGTTATCCTGAGGCTTTTCCGCTTTTCTGTGCTCGGGAATTTTATCCCGCGGGCTCTGGTTCCAAGGGTTCGATTTCCCTGGAAACCGACACCTGATCCCGCGCTGGGAGCGGGGCCGGGATTGCCCCGGGCGCAGCCGGGATGGGATTTCCCAGGATTTGGGGTCGATGATTCCCAGGATTTGGGGTCGATGGTTGACCTGGGAGCTCTGCCCAAGGCTGGGCTGGAATTCCTGGAATTCAGCTCCGCAGGGAGCCCCGGGAGCAGCTCCTGGGGAATGATCCCAATCCTGAACATTCCTGATCCCAAATGTCCCGATCCCAAATGGAAATCCCTCTCCCAAGCCTTTTCCCAGGGGAAAGATCCCATTCCCGACCCTTTTTCCGGATGAAAATTCCCATTTTTCCAGCTGTAAGTCCCTCTCCCCCTTCGATCTCCGCCCCTGCCCGGTTTCGGGTTCCCAGGAAAACGGGAAAAACTGGAAAATCCGGAAAAGCCGCTCCCGGTTTTTGGGCGCGGCTCCAAATTCCCGGACTTTGGCCCCAAACAACGCCCGGGGGAGGAGCCGAGGGTGGAATTTTGGGAGAGATCAAAAAAAAATCCCCCTGGAGGCAAAAAAAAAATGGAATGGTTTGGGATAATTAATTTGAGATGGTTTGGGATAATTTTGGATAATTAATTTGGAATAATTTGGGATAATTTGAGATAATTTATGATCATTTAGGATCATTTGAGATAATTAATTTGGGATCATTTGGGATAATTCAGGAATTCTTTGGGATTATTTGGAACTCGATTTGGGCCCCAGGGACTCGGGAATGGGGCAGAATTTTGGGAAAACCTCACTGGGACCATTCTAAGTATTGGGAAGATCCCAAACCAGCAATTTTGGGAATATTTTGGGAAAATTTGGGATTTTTTTTCCTTCCTTTCCCACCCTTGAGCAGCTGGATTTTTCCCTCCCATTCTCCATTCTCAAAATCCCAAATTCCCTTTTCCTCTTTCAGGAAGAGGAAAAAAAAAAAAAGGAAAAAAAATCCTGGAGAAGGAACTCCAGTTTCATTTTTTTTCCCCAGATTTTCTGGCCACTCTGGGAATTACAAAACGGCTTTTTCTGGGTCGGAGCCACAAAGGCTCTTTGTGCTTCCCTGGATCCTGGCCAGCCAGAAAATTCCCAAAATTCCACCCTTCCAAAGGGGCCGGGATGGCCCCTCCTGATTTTTCCCAACCCCATTCCCAGGGAAATTTCCCATTTTGAGGTTTTTTTTAGGCCCTAAATTCCCTTTTCTGCTTTTTTTCCCTCTGGTTTTCCAGGAAAATCCCCAAAATTCTGGTTTTTCTCAGCCCCAAAATTTGCATTTTACTGCTTTTTCCCCATTTTTTCAGGCCCAAAATTCCCTTTTCCCATTTTTTTTTCCCTTTCAGTTTTCCAGGGAAACCCCAGAAATCCTGGGAGAGCAAAGGAGCAATTCCCGTCCCAGATTTCCTCATTTCGGGAATATCTGATCCTCTCCCGAATTTCTGGAAAATCCAAATCCTCTCCCAGTTTTCCGACCCTCTCCCGTTCCCGGTTTTTCCGGAGCCATCTGGGAACATTCCCAACCCCCTCCCCCCCATGGATTCTCCACCTGCTCCAGGATGGAGCTGGGATGGATTCGGGAATTTGGGATGGATCCCAGGGCTGGGGATGGATCCTGGGATCTGGGAAGGATCCAAGGGTTCGTGATGGATCCCAGCCCTTCCCGGTTATCCTGACCCCTCCTGGCCTTTCCAAAGGTCTTCCCTGGATCCCGGAATTCCCATCGGGATCGCTCCCGGCCCCGCCCCGGCCCCGCCCCCGCTGCCCTTTGGCCACCTGGAAAAATTCCCGATTTTCCGCCGGCGCTGCTCCCTGCTCAGGTCGGTCCCTGGATTTCCTGGATTTCCTGGATCCCGGGGATTTGGGAATTTGGGGATTCCGCTCCCGGGATCCTTCCCCTGAAATTCCAGGGATTTTGAGATTCCTGGGATTTGTGGTGATTCCAAAGGGATTTGGGGATTCAGGAATTTAGGGATTCGGGAATTTGGGGATTTAGGGATTCGGGAATTCCGCTCCCAGGATCCTTCCCCTGCCATTCCAGGGATTTGTGGGGATTCCGGAGGGGCAGCAGGATTTGGCCCGGGATCCTTTTCCCCACTCCCATCCCACGCTCAGCTCAATCCCTTTGGGATTTTTTTGGGGGATTTTGGGATTCTCCTGACACTTCAGACCCATCCTGGCATCCCAAAATCCCCAATATCCCAACAAACATCCCCAAATCCTTAACAAACATCCCCAAATCCCCTTCCCCCTCTCATTCCGCAGCTCCTCGCGTCATTCCCGCGAAAAAAAAAAAAAACAACCGGGATTTGGGGTAGAATCGCGGCTTTTCCAACCCGAAATTTCCGTTTTTTTCCCAGCCGCGGCTGGTCCCGGGAAAAAATCCCGGGATTTGGGGCCGATTCGGGGCGGGCTCGCGGCTTCTCCGTCCCAAAATTCCCGATTTTTTTTCCCGGGGCTTCCAGAGGATT
The DNA here is from genome assembly GCF_023055355.1 of Agelaius tricolor. Classification (NCBI taxonomy): domain Eukaryota; kingdom Metazoa; phylum Chordata; class Aves; order Passeriformes; family Icteridae; genus Agelaius; species Agelaius tricolor. The sequence goes on from NW_027269329.1 coordinate 1,548,745, forward strand.
TCTGGGATCGAGGGCGGGGGGAGGTTCCGTCCTCGCGCTGTTCCCAAAATGTCACCGCTCGTCCGAAAAACCGGGAAAAAACTGGGAAAACACCCGGGAACACCAGGGGAATCGGGAAAAAAGGGGGGAGGGAAAGGGGAAGACAAGTGAAAAAAGGGGGAAAATGGGGAACGCCGGGGAAAAAATAGGGAAATCGGAGAAAAAACAGGAAAAAACGGGGAGAAAAGGGGGAAAGCGGGTAAAAAATGGGAAAAACCGGGAAACTGGGAAAAAATGGGGGGAAAGAGGGAAACCTGAAATAGAATGTGGAAAACTGGGAAAACCGGGGGGAAAAAGCGGGAAAAAAGAGGAAAAGCAGGGGAGAAACCTCGATAAAATGGGGGAAAAACCGTGATAAAATGAGGGAAAACCCGCGAAAAACGGGGGTGAAAAAGATGAAAACCGGGGAAAGAACCACACAAAACGGGGGGGGAAATGGGGAAAAAACGCAAAAAATGGGGGGAAAAGGGGGAAACTGGGGGGGAAAAGCGCAAAAAAACGGGTGGGGGGGAGGGAAACGGGGAAACCGGGGGGGGGAAATGGGGGAAAAATGCCAAAAACCGGGGAAAACCGAGGGAAACCCATTTTCCCCCCCTAAGGAGCCCGAACTCGGCCCGGCTCCATGGCGGAGCAGCCGCTGGACCACGGCGTCCAGATCCGCTTCATCAGCGACCTGCGGGAGCCGCGGCGCCCCCCGCGCTCCTCCCGCGGCCGCGGCGGCTCCTACGGCGTGGCCGTGCGCGTCCAGGGCATCGCCGGGCAGCCCTTCGTGGTGCTCAACAGCGGCCAGCGCGGCCGAGACAGCTTCGGCGTGCAGATCCGAGGGGGACACCCCGAGCCCCCCCCGAGCGCCCCCAAAACCCGGCCCCACAGCGGCTCCGAGGAGGAGGAGGAGGAGGCGGGGGGCGTCGAGGGGCAGATTTGGGATGGGGCGGCGCGCGGGGGGCGCGGGTTTTCGGAGCAGGAGGATTCAGGGGGATCTCGGGGGCTCCCAAAAGTTTTGGAGAAGGAGTTGGGGGGAGTTCAGGGCGTCCCAAGATTTTCAGAGCAGGAAGGTTCAGGGGGGTCGCGGGGGGTCCCCAAATCCTGGGATGAGGAACTGAGGAAGGTCCCCAAATCCTCGGATCAGGAAATTTCGGGCGGATCCAGGGGGGTCCCCAAATCTTGGGATGAAGAAACTTCGGGGCGGCCTCGGGGGATCCCAAAATTCTCAGATCAGGACCCGGGAGGATCCCGGGGTGCCCCAAAATCCTCGGATCAGCACCTGAAAATCGCCAAACCCGCGGAGGAGCTGCGCCGATCCCAATCGCACGGGGACCTCAGCGCGCCTTTTTCCAAGAGCGGGGAAAAGCCGGGAAAAAGGGATGCGGAAATTCCCAGAATTCCTGGGGATGTGGACACGGAGCCGCTGCGCTCCGTGGATTCCTTGATCACCAAATTCGACGGGAATTTGCCCCGCGGGCGAGCGGCGCGGAGGTTCCGCGGCCCCGGGGCGGCTCCGAGGAAGCGCTCGCAGAGTTTGGATGCGCGGAATTCCCGGGAATCTGCCGCGGTCCCGCCCCAAATTCCCCAAATTCCCGGCGGGTTTGGGGGCGTGGAGGAGCAGAGCGTGGAGATGCAGGTATCTGGCGGGGGGGGAATTCCTCAAAAAATGGGGATTTTTTTTCCTAAAAAATGGGGTCTTTACATGAAAATTGGGGTTTTTCCTAAATTTTTTTTTCCCCTATAAAATTTAAGGAGTTTTCCCATTAAATTTGTGGGGTTTTCCGATGAAACTAGGGAGTTTTACCTATAAAATTGGGAGCTTTTTCCCCATTAAATTTGGGTTATTTTCCTATGAAATTGTGGTTTTCCCCTATAAAATAATGGGTTATTTTCTTATGAAATTGTGGTTTTCCTCTATAAAATAATGGGTTTTTTTCCTATAAAATTTGGGTTTTTTTCCCCCTCTGGAATGCGGGATTTGGGGTTTTTTGTTGGAATTGAGGGTTTTTGTTCCCTGCTGAAGCTGAAATCCACCCCGGACCTGCTGCGGGACCAGCGGGAATTGGGGGGCGGCGAAAACCCCACCGAGCTCATCTACAGCATCCTAAAGGAGGGGTGAGCCCCCAAAACATCCCAAAAATAGCCTCAAAAGGCCCCCAAATCCCCCCGAATTTCCCCCAAATGCCACAAAATCCCCTCGAAACCTCCCTAAAATTCACCGAAATCCCCCAAAGTGCCCTAAAATTCCCACTCCATGACCGCAATTCCCCCAGATTTGGGATTTGGGGGAATCCAGCAGCAATTCCTGCCCTTCCCTTTTCCCATGACCCCGCTCCCAATTCTTTTCCCCCAAAATCCGACCCCAAATCCAGGAGCTCCGAGAGCGAAATTTCCCTGAAAAGGAAAACCTCGAGGCTGCTGGGAAAATTCCAGGAGCTGGCAGTGAGTGGGAAAACTCCAGGGGTTTGGGGTTTGGGATTTGGAGTTTGGGATGGGTTTGGGGTTTGGAGTTTTGGATTTAGGATTTGGGATGGCTTTGAGATTGGGGATGGGTTTGGGTTTGGGATGGGTTTGGGATGGGTTTGTGGTTTGGGATTTGGGATTTAGGATTTAAGATTTAGGATTTGCGGTGGCTTTGAGATGGGGGATGGGTTTGGGATTTGGGAGGGATTTGGGATGGATTTGGGATGGGTTTGGGATTTGGGATGGATTTGGGATTTTAGGACGGGATGTCCCCAGCATCCCAAATGTTTCCATATGTCCCAGAGTTCCATGGTGGCTCCGGACTCACCGCAATCCCAAATCCTGCGGGAGGCCCTGGACAGGAAATCCCAGGAGCTGCAGCGGAGCCAGGCCCAGTAATGGGGTCACCGGTGGGGGGATGGGTTTGGGGTCACCCCATTGTCCCTTTGGGATCACCCCCAGGGATTTGGAATCCCCTGAAGGGTTGGGGGCAGGTTTGGTGTGGCCCTTTGGAGTTTGGGGTCACCCCTGGTGTCCCTTTGGGGTTTGAGGTCCCCCAAAGGGTCGGGGGCAGTCTTGGGTGGCACTTTGGGGTTTGAGGTCACTGTGGGTCCCCCTTTGTCCCTTTTGGGGTTTGGGGCCCAAAGACCCTTTCAAGACCCTCTAGACCTCCCTTAATCCCCCCCAAACACCCCCAAACCTCCCCTAATTCCACCTAACCCCCCCGAATCCCCTCTGAACCCCAAAAAAACCCAGGAACCATTTATTCCCCCCAGAAAACCCCAATAAGCCTCGATTTCCCCCATTAACTCCTGATTTGCCCCGTTAACCCTTCATTGCCCAGGCTGAGCGAGCTGAGAGCTGCCAAGGAGGCGCTGGAGGCACGGCTGGGCCACCTTGAGGGGCAGCTGCTGGCCACCGACCCCAAAAGTGACCCCGACACACAGGACCTCTACCAGGTACCTCTAAAAACCTCAAAAATGGGGAAAATTAAAAAAAAAACCCACAAAAAAAAAGCTCTAAAAACCTCAAAATGAGAAAAATCCCAGTAAGAACCACACAAAAAAAAAACCAACCAAAACACCAAAAAAACCCCAAATCCCAAATTTCCCGTTCCCAGGATGTTCTGGGGTTTCCCCATGTCCCAGATCCCGGTTTTCCCATTGCCAGGAGCTGCAGGAGTGCCGGGAGCAGCTGCAGGAGGTTTTGGGGTCGCGGCGGCGCCAGGAGCGGGAGCTGCAGGCGCTCAAGGGGGCCCTGAAGGCCGAGGTGGCCACGCACGATTCTGACCTGGAGCGGCTCCGGGGGGAGATGGAGGCGATCCGGGCGGAGATGGAGCGGGTCTCGGAGGTGGGAATGTGGGATGGGAATTCGGGACGGGAATTTGGGGTGCGAATTTGGGGTGGGAATTTGGGATGGCGCAGGGAATCCCAGGCTTTTCCCCATATTCTAAACCTCTAGAATGGGGAAAAAAAACGGGAAAAAAAAAATCCCCAGTGGAACATGGGAAAAATTGGGGAAAATCCCTCTGGAATTTCCACAGACTCAGCGCCGATTCCATGGATATTTTGGCTCGAATTCACTGGGAATTTTTTTTTTTTTTCCTGGGGGAATCTTGTCAATTCCTTGCAGGAGAAATCCAGCCTGGAGCAGGAACGGGAAAATTTGGGAATGCAGCTCCGGAATCTGCGGCGGGAGCTGGAGGAGAGCGCGGAGGAGACGGAGCAGTGGCGGGAAATGTTCCAGAAAAACAAGGAAGAGCTCCGGAATTCCAAGCAGGAGTGAGTCCCAGAGCCTGGGGTGATCTGAAATCTGGGATTTTCTGGGATTTTCCAAGATTTTCCAGGATTTTCATGATTTTCCACTCCAAATCCCAACAAAACAGGGTCGGGGATTTTGGGATGGAGGGAATGTTGGAATGTTGGGATTTTCCAGGCTGCTGCAGGTGCGGCTGGAGCGAGAGGAGTTGGAGGAGGAACTCCGGGAGCTCCAGGAGCGATTCCAGGCGGCGCGGGAGGATCGGGATCGAGCCCGGAGCGACCCCCAGGAGATGGAAAAGCTCCGGAAGGTGCAAGAAATCCGGGAAGTTTTATCCCAAAATTCAGGATTTCCCCCCCAGATTTGTGACTTTTTTTGGCTTAAATTTGGGATTTTTTTCCCCAAAAATCCATTTTTTTTTTCCCTAAAACTTGGGATTTTTCTCAGGAGCTGGAGCAGGCCCGGAAGGATCTGGAAAAGCTCCGGGGGGAGCGGGACGAGGCTGCTCAGGTAAGGGGGGGGAAATCCCAAAAATTGGAAATTTTTTGGAAATTTTTGGGACTTTTTCGGAATTTGGGGTCCCAGATTTGCTCATTGTGGGCTCAGCCAAAGTTGTCCCAAAAAATTAAAAAGAATTCCTACAAAATCCCCCCCAAAAGCCTTTAAATTAAAAAAAATTCCTCAAGAATCCCCCAAAATCCCCCTTGGATGCCCCAAGGCCCAGATTTCCCTGGAATCAGCGCTGGAGGCATCGGTGGAGGCGCGGAAAGTTCTGGAATCGCAGCTGGAGGAATCCCAGGAACAGCGGGAAAACTGGGAAAGGCTCCGGGAGAAAGTGGCCGAACTGGAGGTGCTGGGGATTCCCAAAAACCCAAAGAAAAATCCCAAAAAATCACAAAAAATCCCCCCAAAACCAAAAAAACCCCCACCCAAACCTCCCCCAAAAATCCCCAAAAAACCCAAATCGTCCCCAAATCCCCCAAAACGCGCCGGGGTCTGCGGCAGGCGGAGCGCGCGGCGCTGGCCGAGTCGCTGGGATCCGGTGCGGAGCGGGAGCGGGATTTGGTGTCGCGCCTGGAGCGCTCCCAGCGGGAGCTGCGGGATTTGGGATCGGCCCTGAGCGAGGAGCGGCTCCGGCGGGATCGGCTCAGCCAGGAGGTGCGGGAATTCCCAGAACTCCAGCGGCTTTCGTGGGATTTTGGGGGGTTTTGTGAATTATCGGGGCTTTTTTGGAGGGGTTCTTTCCTGGACTTGTGAGGTTTCCTTGCGGGATTTGGGATCGGCTCCGGTGGGATCGGCTCAGTCAGGAGGTGTGCGAAAAGATTCCAGGGATTTTCATGGAATTTCGGGGGTTTTTCACTGAATTTCAGAGATTTTTTTGTGGCATTTTGGGGTGGGGTTTGTTTGGGGAATCTGGGGGGAGTTTGTTTTTTTTTTCATTGAATTCCATTTTTTCCATGGAATTTTCAGCTTTTTTCATGGAATGCTGGGATTTCCACCCCCCAAAATTTCCACCCAGATCCCAGTTTTGGCACCATCCCACAAAATTCCCAATCCCAAAATTTCTGTTTTCCAGCTGGAGCAGATGACAGCGGAATCCCAGAGCTCCCTGGCCTCGCTCCGATCCCAACTGGAAGAATTCCAGGAAAAATCCCGTCGGGAACTCACAGATTCCCAAAAAATCGCCCAAGACCGCGAGGCTGAGGCAGAAAAATTCCAACAGAACCTCGGGAAGCTCCAGGACGAGGTTTGTTGGGAATCGGAGCTGAGTTTTCCAGGAATTCTGCAGATTTTTTGGGAAAATCCGTCCGGGAGTTTGAGGAATGTTGGGGTTTTCCCGGCAGGTTTCCCGGCTGAAGGAGACAATCCAGGAAAACCGGGAAGAGCGGGATCGGATCCTGCTGGACAAGGAGCTCCTGCTGCAGAGGCTCCAGGAGCTGGAGCAGGACCTGGAAAATCGGAAGCGATCCCAGGAAGAGCGAGCTCGGCATTCCAAGGCGCTGGAGGTGGGGATTCCTGAAAAAAAAAAAACAACCCCGGAAAATTATCCAAGAAATGGAAAAAAATTTCCAATATCACTCCCAGAAAATTCCACCTAAAAAATAATGGAAAAATTCCTAAAGAATTCCCAGAAGATTCCCAGAAATTTCCCCAAAAATTCCTCCAAAAATTTTTCCAAAATTCCCAGAAAATTCCCTAGAAATTCCATCCCAAATTCCCATCAGGAAAAATCCAAACGTCTGGAATTGGAGCTGGACGAGGAGCGGAGCTCGGTGGAGCTGCTGAGCGAGAGGGTGACCCGGAGCCGGGATCAGGTAAAATCCAGGGAATTTTAGGAATTCTCATCTTGGCAAAAATTGAATTCTCCCGGAATTCCAACCCCCGCCCCCGCCTTCAAGGACCCATCTGAAAATTCCAGCTGGGAATTGTTGGGGCGGGAATGGGGATGGCATTTAAAGAGGTTGGGAAAAGGGATAAAGATTCCCAAAGGAATTCCCAGTTTTTGATGTTTGGGTGGGAATTTGGGGATTAAATCCCAATGGATTCTGGGCTTTTCCCAAACTTTATTCCTTCCTTTTTCCGCAAAAATTCCAAGGCATAAGTGGGGCATAAAATGGGAATTTTTTCCAATTTTTTCCCATTTTTCCAGCTGGGAATAATCCCAGGGATCCTTTTCCCACTATTCCTGGAGAATCCCAGCACATCTGCTGATCCCATTCCTGAAATCCATGGGAAAATACATGGAACATCCTGGAAATTTGTGGATTTTCCCGGTTTTATTCCCAGATCGAGCAGCTGCGGGCAGAGCTGCTCCAGGAACGTTCGAGCCGCCAGGACCTGGAATGTGACAAATCCTCCCTGGAGCGCCAGGTGCGGGAAATCCCTGGAAAATCCTGGAAAAATTCCCAGGAAAAATCCCGGGATCCAGCCTCGAATCCTAGTGGGAAAGGCCATGGGGGAACCCAGATTCCATGAGGAATTCTGGGAAAAGGATCCTTGGGAATGGGGTCATGATTCCAAAGAGTTTTCCCAGTTTTTTCCTGCTTTTTCCCTGCTTTTTCTGTTTTTGTTTTTTTTTTTTTTTCTGTTTTTTTCCTGTTTTCTCCAGCTTTTCCTGCTTTTCCTTTTATTCCCAGTCCCAACTTCTGGGGTTCTCTGCCCTCTCCCAGGGTGTTTTTCTTGCAGTATTCCAACAAAATTCCCACTTTTCCTGTGCAGAATTCCCACTTTTCCTCACAGACAAGTCCCAGAGTTCCCACTTTTCCCCACCTTCCCGACTCCTGGAATCCTGCAAAGAATTCCTGGAATTCCTCCCCATTGGGAAACTTGGCAAAACCGGGAAGAGCCCCGGGATCAGGGGGATTTTTGGGAATTTTTCCCAGAACAAGGAGCTGAAGAACCGGTTGGCCGCTTCCGAGGGGCAGCAGCGACCCGGGAGCAGCCGGAATTCCCAGCTGGAATCGCAGCTGGAAGAGCTCCGGGAGCAGCTCCAGGCCGAGGAGAGGTGCCCGATCCCAAATCCCAAATTTTTCCAATCCCAATTCCCACATTTTCCATAATCCCAAATCCCATTTCCCAATTCCCAATTCCCAAATTTTTCCATAACCCCAAATCCCTTAAAAATCTCCCCAAAAAATCCTTGAAAATTCCTTACCAGTTCCTGAGAATTGCTTAAAAATTCCTTAAAAATCCCTTAACATCCCTGGAATTCCTTAAAATTCCGTAAAGATTCGTCAAATCCCACTCCCAGGACGCTCCAAAGGGTGGGGAATCCATGGAATTCCCATTTTTCCACAGGGAGAAGAGCGTCCTGCTCTCGTCCAACCGGAAGCTGGAGCGGAAAATCAAGGAATTGTCGCTGCAGCTGGACGAGGAGCGGCAGAGCAGCAGCAACCAAAGGGACCAGGTGGGGCTGGAATTCCTGGAATTCCATGGAAAAACCTGGGCTAGGATCCAGGATTTATCCCGAAAATCCCATCTGAGCCATGACAGGGAACCCTGAAATGGTTTGGGCTGGTAAAGATCCCAAAGATCCTTAAAAATTCCATAAAAATCTGAGGCCAGTGACATTCCCACCATCTCAGGGGTGGGGAATCCATGGAAAAAATGGAGCTTGGATCCTGAAAATCCCTAAAATCCCAGCCAAGGAATTCCTGGAGTGATTTGGGATGGAAAAAAAACCCCAAAATCCTTAAAAATTCCTTTAAAATCCCTAAAAAAAGCTCTAAAATCCTTAAAATTCCAAGGCCAGGGCCAGGCCTGGGCACCTCAGGATTCTCCCATAATTCCCAAATCCCAAATCTGACCCTGTATCCCGGGAATTCCCAGCTGAGCCTGCGGGTGAAGGCCCTGAAGCGCCAGGTGGACGAATCCGAGGAGGAAATCGAGCGCTTGGAAAACGCCCGGAAAAAATCCCAGCGGGAGCTGGAGGAGCAGCAGGAGCTCAACGAGCAGCTCCAGCGGCGCCTGAAATCCATGGAAAAGGAGGCCTGGTAAGGAATTCCCAGCTGGAAAATTCCAGAATCCATGGGAAAGGTCCCTAAACCCACGGAAAGGTCTGAAGCCCATGGGAAAACCCTGAATCCCAAGGAAAAAGTCCTAAATTCATGGGAAAGGATCTAAATCCATGGAAAAGGAGGCCTGGTAAGGGAATTCTGGTTTGGAAAAGGCCGGGAATTCCATGGGAGAGGCTGGGAATTCCATGGGAGAGGCTGGGAATTCCATGGAAAAGGCTGGAATTCTCACCCGCAGGCGCCGCGCCGTGGACTCGGCGCTGCAAGACGAGCGGCTGAGCTCGGATGAGGAATTCGGCTCCGCAGCCATCGCCTCCCTCCTGAGCGAGGCCAACCTGCAGGCCAGCTCCTGCTGAGGCTGGGAGGGAACGTTGGGAATGCCGGGAATGCCGGAGTCATCGTCATCATCATCGTCATCATCATCGAGGCCGGGACCGGTTCCGGGCTCATCCCTGGGACAGCGCCCTCCTGCTGATTCCTGGGAATTCCAGAGCTGGGATTGAGTCCGGGATCAGCCCTGAGGTCAGCCCTGGAATTCCGGCCAGGATCAGCCCTGGGCTGCGGCTGCTCCATAGGAAAAAATTCCCAAAGCGAGGACATGAAGGAAAAACAGCCGGGACCCCTGTGGGAATCCTGGGATTTCCAAGGATTTCCCAGAATTTCCGGGTATTTTTAGGGATTTCCCATCTCCTGAGGACACTTTGGGGGAACCCTGGGATTTCCCCATTCCAGGAATTTTTGTTCCCACTCGCTCCTGAAGATGTTTGGAATAAAATCCAGCAGTTTAAGGGCAGCAGGGTCTGAAATTTTTGGGAATTCTGGATGGGAATTCTAGGTAGGAATGTTCATGAATTTTCAGGAACTCTGGGTGGGAAATTCTTGGAAATTTTGGGGAATTCTGGGTGGTATTTGTGAATTCTGGGTGGGAATTCTTAGGAATTCTCAGGTGCCACCTCTGTCCCCCGATGTCCCCCGGTGTCCCTGTGCCACCACCCCCGCAGGGCCGTGCCCGGGGCCCGCCCCGCGCCCGCACAGGTGACACCGGGATGTCCCCTGGAGCCACCGCTGTCCCCTGCGGCCACCTCCGGCCGTGTCCCCTGCGGTCGCTGCGCGGCCACCGCCCCGGAAGGGCCCCGCCCGCTGTCCCCCCAGGTGCCACCGCTGTCCCACCCCGGAAGGGCCGTGCCCACGCGGGTGGCACCGGCGTGTCCCCAGCAGGTGCCACTCCTGTCCCCTGCGGTCACCGTGTGGTCACCGCCCAGGGAGGTGCCACCGCTGCCACCTCTGTCCCCCTGTGTCCCCTCGTGTCCCCTGCAGGTGCCACCTCTGGTATCCCCTGTGGCCACCACGTGGGGAGGGCCGTGCCAGCCCCTGCAGGTGCCACCGCTGTCCCCTGCTGTCCCCCGGTGTCCCCACCCCGGAAGGGCCGTGCCCGGTGCCCTCGGAGGTGCCCCCGGACCGGCCCGACCGGTCCCGCGCTGTCCCCACCCCTCCGTGCCTCAGTTTCCCCCGAGCCTTGAGGACATCCCGGGGACAGCGCGGCCGGAATTCCCAATCTCTGAAATTTCCCGGGAATTCCCGATCTCCGCGGTTTTCTGGAATTGCCTGAAATTCCCCGGGATTGCCTCGGATTCCGCTGTGCCACCGTTGCCGGGGCTGTCCCCGGGGATGTCCCCAAGGTGTCCCCAGCTGGGGACACGCCCGGAGGACACCGCGGTGGCACCGGGGGGTGGGGACAGCGCCTGGCACGGCTTTGGGGACACGCCCGGGCCAGGCTTGCCACGGCTCCGGCCTTGGCAGGACACGGCCAGGGCGGGGCTTTGGCACCGCTGGGGACACGCGGGTGTGACGTTGGCACGGCTTGGGCACACCCGGGTGTGACACTGGCACAGCCCGGCACGGCTCGGGTCACCTTGGGCACGGCTCGGCAAAGCTTTGCCCCAGTTTCCCCCCAGTTTTATCCCAGTTTCCCCCATTTTTTGCCAACTTTTATCCCGATTTTCCCTCAATTCTATCCCAACTCTCCCAGCAGCTTTTCCCCTCTTTTTTCCCAATTCTCCCCATTTTTCCCAATTATCCCAACCTCCCCCTTGTGGGCGTGGCCTCCGCGTTGTGGGCGTGCCCACATTGCCTCATTACCAAATTTAGCCATGCCCAAACATGGGCAGGACCCGGAGGGGGGGTGGCCAAACACCGCGAACAACAGCCAAACCCCGGGGGGCGTGGCCGGCGTGGGCGTGGCCACCTGGCTCAGGTGAGGCGGAAGTGGCGGCGGGGCCATGAACGGACTCCCGGGCTGGGCCGCGCTCCCGGAATCCCCGGTAAGGACCCCCCGGGACCCTTCCCCGCATTCCGAAATCCTGCCCCGAACCCCCCCCCCCAAATTCCTGCGGCATTCCCAAAAAGTTCCTGGATCTTCCGCAAAAATCCCCGGGAAAATTCCTTTCCTTTGGCTCTTCCCGGAACTCCCGGGATTTTTTTCCTCCGTTTTGGGATCCCTTTGGCGTTCCCAGGATCCCGCTCCAAATTCCCAGACTCTTCCCAAAATTCCTGGATCTCTTCCCTAAAAACTTCGGGACCCTTTCCCGAAATTCCTGGATCCCCTTCCCAAAATTGCCGGGCCTCTCTTTTCCCCACTCCCGGAACTCTCGGGCTCTTCCCGCCCTCCTGGGAGGAGTTTGGGGGTTCCCAAATCCCTTTGGTATTCCTGGGACCTCATTCCCAAAATTCCCAAATCCTTCCCAAAATTCTCGAATCCCTTCTCTAAAATCCCCAGGACACCTCCCCAAAATTCCTGGGTCCCTCGTTGTCCTCATTCCCGGAATTCTCGGAATTCCTGGGATTTTTTTCCCCCTACTGGAACGACTTTTGGGGGATCCCAAACCCCCTTGGAATTTCCGGGACCCCTCCCAAAATTCCCAAATCCTTCCCATAATTCCCTCGGGATCCTTTCCCTAAAATCCCCGGGACCCGTCCCCAAAATTCCCCGGTTCCTCCTTTTTGTCATTCCCGGAATTTCCGGGATGATTTTTTGGGCGATCCCAAATCCCTTTTTCCCGCGTTCCAACCTCAAAACCATCCATTTTCGGGATCTTCCCGGCTCCGTTTTCCAATGGAATTCCCGGGAATCTCTCCCCAAAATCCTCTCCCGAAATCACGATTGTTTTGGGAATTCCGAACCCCAGGGGGCGGGGGCATCCTGGAATTTTCCAGCTGGGATTTGAGGCGTTTTCCCATTTTTTTTTCCCGGTTTTTTTTCCCGCTTTTCCCAGCCGGGCCTTGGGGCGGGGCTGGTGCATTCCCAAAAATGCAACCCCGCCCCATATCCCAGGGAATTTGGGAATTTTGTGTCTCAAATCCCAACGATCCCAGTTTTTTTTTTATGGATTTGGGGAACTCTGGGATTTTCCCCGGGATACCAGGCTGCTTTTCCCAGTTTTCCAGAGGGAAATTCCTCATTCCCAGCCTTTTAAGGAGCAGTTTGGGATCGCTGGGAATTCCCAAATTCCCGGGGTTTTTTTGGGATTCCCCATTCCAGGATTTTTGGAGTTCCCTCCCCATCCTTCCAAGCTTTTCCCAAAAAATCCTTTGGAATGATGGAAAAAACATTGGAAAAATGGGAAAACTTACCTTGGGAATTCTGGGATGGGGTTGGGATTTTGGGATTCCCCATCCCAGGAGTTTTGTGATTCCCAAAATTCCCATTCCCAGTGAATTCCCCCAAAAAGTCCCCCTGGGGTTGGGCTGGAAAACTCCCTGGGAATGAAAATTTGGGCATTTTGGGAATTTTCCAGTTCAGGGCAGGCTTTTCCCAGCAGGAGCTGAGCATGAGGCGCCCCACGGAATTCCCAGAATTTCCCAGCCTTGAAAACTCCCCCGGATCCCTGGAAGATTCTGGAGGGGGCCCCAAATCTGCCTGGAACCCGGAGGTGAGTCCTGGAATTTTTGGAAAATTCCCCCCCCCAAAAAAAATCCGGATCTAGTGTCTCTTTTCCTTCCCTTTCTCATTCCCGATCCCAGCAGAGAAATCCAGGAAGGGTGGGATTTTTCCCAGATTTTTCCCAGATTTGTCCCAATTTTATCCTGGATTTCTTCCCAGTTTATCCCAGATTCTTTCTGGATTCATCCCAAATTTTTACCGGATTTTTGCTGGATTTCTTCCCAATTTATCCTGAGCTATTCATTTGCCCAAAATGCTGATTTTTAGCCCCGATTTTAAACTGGGTTTAACCCTTAGGAGGCCGGGCCGGTGCTGAGGCTGCGCCTGCCCCGAGACCCCCCCGGGGAGCCCCGGCCCAAACAGAAGGTGCGGAAAAAGCGGGAATGGGGGGGGGAATTTGGGAATTTCAGGGGGAAATTCTGGGAAATTCAGGGAAAAATGAGAATTTGGGGGGGAAATTTGAGAGTTTAGGGGAAAATTTGGGTGTTTGCGGGGGGGGAAAGGCGAATTTTGGGGAGGAGCAATGTGGGTTTTGGCATCATTCTGGGAACTTTTTGGGGAATAGTGGTGAAAATTCGGATTGGGGGGGAATGGGAAATCTGGGATTTTTATGGGAATTTTGGGGGGAAATTCCAGGAATTTTGGGGAAAACTGTGGGTTTTGGGAGGAAATAGGGATTTTTGGAGGTATGGGAATTTTTTTTGGGAAAAAAGGGGAATTTTGGGGGGAATTCTGGGAGGAAATTCAGGACTTTGGGGGGAGAAAGTGAAATTTGGGGTTTTTCTGGGAATTTGGGGGGAAAATCTGAAAATTTTGGGGAAAACTTGGGGTCTTGGGGGGAAATTTGGGATTTTGTGGGGTAAAACCAGGAATTTGAGAGAGGAAAATGGGAATTTTGGGATAATTCTGGGATTTTGGAGATGAAAATTCAGGATTTTGGGGGAAGTCTTGGCTTTTGTGGTAAAATCCAGGATTTTTGGGATCATTTTGGGAGAGAGAATCGGATCGTGGTTTTCCCAGCTTTATCCGCAGCAGGAAACAGCTGAAAATCCTGGGTTTTTCCATTAAAATCCTGGAATTTTCCCTCCAAATGTGGGATTTTCGGGACAATTCCCACCTGGCCACCACCCTGAGGGTGGCTGATCCCAATTCTGGGCATTTCCTGGGAATTTTTTCCTGAAATCGCCGTGTTTTCCCCCACAGCCGGTGGGCAGAGCCTTTGCCATGGTGGCCAAGAGATCCGACGGGAATTCCTTGGCCTCGGAGTGCGTCAAATCCAAGGACGGCGACGAGGAGATCATCAAGGTGCCCCAAATCCTGGGATTTCCGTGTGGAATTTTAGGGATAAAACGTGGATTTTTTTGGGATTTAGTGTGTATTTGAGGGACTCCAGGTGGAATTTTGGGAATTCCTTGTGGATTTCAGGGAATTCCACTCCTTGGGAACAACACAGATGGGGAAACCCCTCCCAAAACAAACCCTGGAAAATTAAAATTTAGCAGGAAAATTCAGAGACAAAAAATTCCGGGAAATTTTGGGAAGCCTTGCCCCAACCCCTCTGGATCCGTTGGAATTCCCGGAGGGATTTGGGACGTTCCCAATCCCATTTCATTCCCGTTTCCATTCCAGGTTTACCTCAAGGCTCGCGCCGACCACGAGGAGCCGGTGACACAACTCAAGAGCGAAGTCCGGCACATCCAGGAGGTGAGATTCCCAGAATTCCACGAAATTCCCTGAAAATCCTGCAAAATTCCCACAAATTCCTGTAAGATTCCCTGATTTTCTCACAAAAGTCCCTGAGTTTACATGAAGTTCCCAAAAAATCCTCCCAAAATTCTCCAAATCTCGGCCCAAATTCCCCCCACAACTCCCAAAAAATTCCCCTCAAAATTTCCCCAAATTTACCCTGAAAGTTCCACAGATTCCACCCAAATTCACTCAAAATTCCGCAAAAATGTCTCCGAATTCCCCTGAAATTCCCACAAAATTCCCCCAAATTTTCCCTGAATTATCCCAAAATTCCCCAAAAGTTCCCCAGATTTCCAATTTTTATTTTCATTTATTTTCCTTTCATTGGATTTTTCCCCACTTTTACTTGGACTGTTTAACCTTTTTTCCCCCTCCCAATTCCCTGAAAATTCCCACATCCCAAGAAAACCCCAACTTTTCCCTTTTTTTCCCCAGGCTGGGAGTGCCCTCAAAAAACTCCGTGAAGATTTGAGCACCAAACTCCAGACCCGGACGGAATTTCTGGAATTCCGGGAATTCCAGGAGAGCTCTGAGGTAAAAAATTAGGGAATTACAAAAGAAAAAAAAAAGTGGAATTTTCCCCTGGAGAAACCATTCCAGAGGGATTTTGGGTGGAAAAAAGGGGATAATCCAAATTTTTCCAGTGGGAAAAATTTTTTTCAGGGAAAAAGGGAGGAATTCCCATTTTTGGGGCAGTGAAAGGGAAAATTTCCAATTTTTAGTAGGGAAAACAGGAAAATATTGCTTTTGGGTGAAAAATGTGAAATTTGGGATTTTCTGGAGGGATTTCACAGCTCCCAGGGATGATCCTGGAATTTTGGAGTTGCTATTTTGCCAAAATTCCCAAATTTTGCTCCAAATTGGGAAGTAGGAGCAGGTCCTGGAAATAAAAAAAAGGGGGAAAAATGGGGATAAATCCATAGAAATTTAGGAATAAATGGATTTAAATTGGGAATACATCAATTGAAATTTGGGAAAAGGGAATTGGGGAATTAGAAAAATTTGGGATAAATCCCGATTTTCCCCCTTTTTTCCCTGGATTCCAGATGGTGCTGGAGAAGTGGAACCAGAGCTGCTCCTGCCGGGGAAATTCCCAGGATAATCCGGTAGGGAACAGAAAAAAATTCTGGAATTTTCCAGGACAGGATTTGGGTCGGGGTGAAAACATTTAAGAAACCCGTTTTCCACCCAAAAATGGGGAATAGTTGGGGTTAATTTGGGAATATTTGGTGTTTTCCACCAAACTTTGAGTCCTGAAATTCCAAGTTTTAATTGGGATTTGGGAAGTTCGGTTTTTAGCCAAAAATCTCAGATTTTGTGAATTTTTGAGCTCTTGGAAAATTAAAAATTTGGGATTCTTGACCTCTGGGAAAACTCAAAAATGTGGGAATTTTTGACATCTTGGAAACACCAAATTTGGGGAATTTTTGAGCACTTGGAAAACACAAAATTTGGGAGTTTTGGGATGTATGGGGGACACTGGGGCCTTTTGGGGCCGTTCCCGCAGGAGGACCCCGAGGCCCCACGGCTCCTGTGGAGGCTCCAGGAGGCGGAAAAGCGGCACCAGCTGGAGCGGAGCGGCCTCGAGGTGAGCCTGGAATTCCCAAAAACCCGGAATTTCACCCAAATTCAGCAATCTTGGAGGAGAATTTTTCCCAAATTCTGGAATTTTAGGGGCAATTTTGTCCAGATTCTGGAATTTTAGAGGAGATGCTGGGGTTTTTGAGGAACTATTCCCCTTGGGGTTTTTGAGGGATCTCCAGGAAAATCCTCCTGCCAAGGAAAGTCCTGGAATGTGTCCTGGGATCCCGGGAGAGCCAGAATTCCTGGAATTCCTGGATTTCCCATTGCAGAGGGCGCTGCTGCGGTGCCAGGAGGACGTGGAGCGGGCAGATTCCGCCCGCAGCCGAGCGGAGACAGAGGTGGAGCAGCTCCAGAGGCTCCTAGCAGGCATGGAAAAGGTGATTTGGGATCAGGATCGGGGGGTTTGGGATCAGGAACCAGCGCTTGGATGAGTGGATTTGGGATTGGCATGAGTCGGAGGCCATTCCCGATATCCCACCCCATTCCTGATATCCTGACCCATTCCTGGTTTCCCGTTATCCCATTATCCCTGTATCCCATTATCCCATATCCTGTTCCCCAATCCGCAGGATCACCAGGATCTCCTGGCGCGGATGGAGTCGGGACAGGCAGAGCTGGAGCGGCTCCGGAAGGCGGAAGGGGAGAGAGCGGCGCAGCAGGAGCGGTGGGAATTCAAGAATGGGACTTCCGGGAGTCTGGGAATCTGGGAATGGGAATTGTGGGAATGGGGGAATCCTGGGATTGAGAAAATCCGAGGAATGTCCAATTCCTGATGTCCCGACTTGTTCCTGATATTCGAGGGTCTTTTGGGCTGGGCATTCCCACATTTTTTGGGACAGGCATTCCCAGGGTTTTTTTGGGGTGAGCATTCCTGGCTTTTTTGTGGTGGACATTCCCTTTTTTTTTTTTAGTGGGAATTCCAGAGCTTTATGGCTGTGAACATTCCCAGTTTATTTTAGGTGAACATTCCCTTTTTTTTTTTTTGGGATGAACATTCCCAGGTTTTTCTGCTGTGAGCAGTCTCAGTTTTTTAGCTGAACACCCCCAATTTTTTTTTGGATGTGACCATTCCCAGGCTGTTTTTGGAGGAGGAATTCTGGGTTTCTTTTGATGTGGGCATTCCTAGTTTTTTTGGAGAGTGTTCCTGGAGATTTTTCCCGGTATTTTCTCAGCTCATCCCAGCTGGAGAAGGAGGTGGCGGGGCTCCGGGAGAAAATCCATCATCTGGACGACATGCTCAAGAGCCAGCAGCGCAAAGTCCGCCAGATGATCGAGCAGGTGATGGGAAAACTGGGAAAAACCTTGGAAAATCCAAGGAAAAAATGGGGAAAACTCTGGGGAAAAAATGGGGAAAAATTCACAGAGAAAATGGGGAAAAGGGGGGAAAAACCAGGGGAAAACCCAGGAAAATTCTAGGAAAACCTAGGAAAAAACCTGGGAAAGAACCTGGGAAAAATCTCGGGAAAAATCCAGAAAAAAAGGGGTGAAACACCTCTGAAAAAACCCAGGAAAAACATGAAAAAATCTGGGAAAAACTGGGGGAAAATCTGTGAAAAACTGGGAAAAAACTCAGGAGAAACCAGGGAAAAATCCAGGTAAAATCCATTAAAAAATCTGGGGAAAATCCAGGAAAAACCAGGAAATCATCCTGGGAAAAAACAGGGAAGAAAAAGAAAAAAGCAGGAAAAATCCAGGATAAAAACCCGGGAATTGCCAATCCCTTGGAAATGTCCGGCTTGCAGCTGCAGAATTCCAAGAGCGTGATCCAGGCCAAGGACACGGCGATCCAGGAGCTGAAGGAAAGAGTTTCCTACCTGGAAGCAGAGGTGGGGCCCGGAATTCTGGGGGCTGGATCCGAGCTTGGATCTTTTTGGAATGTCGGGATCGGGGTTGGGAATGTCGGGATTGGGGTTGGGCTCCTTGTGGGGGTGGCTGGGGAACTGGGAATGGGGGAAAAGCAGGAAAAAGGTGAGAAAAGCAGGAAAAAGGGAGGAAAAGGTGGGGAAAAGGATGGGAGGGAATCAAGATCTAGAAAGTCCCACAAGACCAAAAAAAAAGCTGGAAAAAACCCCAAATTCCCAACCTGAGTCTGACCATTTCTGCCAGGATTTGGGAAATTCCTGGGAAATTCCCAATCCAACAGTGATATTGAGGATTTTGAGATGGAAAATTCCCCCAATCCTCATTTTTCCTGGGACAAACCTTCCCAAATAACTCAGGAGCTCCCCAGTCACATTCCTACGCTCCAAATTACCCCAAATCCCAGAAATTCCCATTCCGGGCACAGACGGACCATTCCAAGGCAGCTCTCCAGGGCTGGAAAATCCTTTCCGGATCCCAATTTTTTTCTTTTTTTTTTCCCAGAATCTGGAGATGCATGACCGGATTGAGCACCTGATCGAGAAACAAGTGAGCCGGGGCGGGAGCAGTGCCCGCGCGCGCTCCAAGTCGGAATACGTCAGCAGGTGCAGCGGGAATTCAGGGATCAGGGTCAGGAATTCTGGGATCTGGGTTGGGAATGGTGGGATTCAGGTTGGGAACTCCAGGATCTCTTCTGGATTTGGGGATTCTCCTTGCATTAGGCAATGAACTTTTGGATTTGGGGCTGCAGTTTTGGAAGTGCCGTCTGGATTTTGGGGATTTTCTTCTGGATGTGGGGATTTTCTTCTGGATTTTGGGGATTCTCTTTGGGATTTAGGGACCAACTTTTGGAATTTTGTGATGCTCTTCCAGATTTGGGTATAATTGAAATCTCCCATAATTTTTTCCATGTCTGCAGCAGATCCCAAATGCCTCCCACAGGAATTTTTAGGAATCCCAATCTCCCCGAAACCCTTTTCCCTGTTTTTTCCTACTGAAAATTCCTTTATTTTTTTTCCCCTTTTCCCAGCAAACGCCTCCCAGGCCCGAAGCCACTGCCCCTGATCCGAGTGGTGGAAACCTGAATTTTGGGGTCTGGGCCCAGCCGGATCCTTCCCCTTCGGAATGACCGGAATTTCCAGCTGGACTCAGAGCCCTTCCCGAGGGAAGAGGTTTGGGATCGCGCTAGGCACGATTCCAGGTTGGAATCGGGAATTTTCCCCCTTTTCCCAGCGATTTTCCGGCTCTTGCCATTCCCGTGTGGATTCCAGAGGTTTTTCCCAACCGGATTCCGGATTTCACCTTTTTTTGGGGAATTTCCAAATCAAAATCTTGGATTCTGCTTTTTTCCTGAAGGAAGATTCCAAAAAGCTTGGAGCCACCACATTGTCAACCTCCAACACCACCCTTGGACTTGGAAAATGCTCTCCCAACCCTAAAAATTCCATGTCTTTCCTGCTGAATCCTGTGTTTTTCCCACGTAATTCCCTGCTTTTCCCGCAAAATTCCATGCTTTCCCCCCAAATGATTATTGTTGAAATTCCCGCAATTTTGGGATTTTATTCCCTGTATTTATTTCTGTAAATTATCGGAGTCTCCGGGTGAGGTGGGGGATGGGCACAGGCCGGAATTCTTGAGAATTTTGGCCCAGGACTGCCCCAATCCCATGTTTGACCCCAGAGGCTCTAACCAGGATCCCTCAGGATTCCCTTGGAATTTTTAAATTCCTGGTTTTCGTATTAAAGATAAAAAATTCTGTCTGCTTTAAATCCCAGAAGTTGTGGTTGCTTGGAAAAGACTGGGCATTTTGGGGGGAAGGTGGGGGCTTTTTTCTGGGTTTTTTGGCTTTTTTGGTTTTCCCGGGTCTTGATTCCATGGGAATGGTGAAACTTTGGGATTGGGATTTTCCCAGTTTTCACCCAGTTTTCAAAACCAGGGTGGGGCTCAGGTAGGGAATTTGGGGATTTTTCCAGGGTTTTTCTTTTTGGTTTTTGGGGTTTTTGCGGGTCCTGATTCCATAGGAATGGGGTAACTTTGGGATTGGGATTAGGGTTTTCTGGGTTCCCAAAACCTGGGGCACTCAGGGTGGGATTTGAGGGGTCTCGGATTCACCTCCAGATCCCAAGAATTCCTCTTCAAAAGGTCTGGAGCCCCAGGATCCATGGATTTACGGGGAGTGGGGCCTGGGGACACCCAAGACCCTCAGGAATGACCAAGAGGGGACCCCCAGGACAACTGGGAATGGTCAAAGGATTACTGGAAATGACCAAGAGAGGAAAAGATGAAAAAAGGAGAGAGAAATGAAAATAAAAAGAAAAATACAGAAGAAAAAAAAAAGAGAGGGGAAAAATGAAAGAGAGAGAGAAAGAGAAAAAGAGAAAAATAAAGGGAAAAAGACAGGAAAAATGAGAGAGATGAAAAATGAGGAAGTTACAGAAAAGAAAAAAAAAAGGAAAAAGAGGGAATTTTGGGGGTGATTTTAGGGAGGAATTGGGTGATTTTGGGAATTTCTTTGGGGATTTTTGGGTCCCCCTGGGCCCCCCAGGGATTCCAGGACCTTTAAGGGGATTTAGGGTGATTTTAGGGGTGATCTGGGATGATTTTGGGCAGATTTTCAGGTGATTTTTGGGTCATTTTTTAAACCACTTTTAACCCATTTTTATCCCTATTTTAACTCCTTTTACTCCCTATTTTTATCCCTACATATTTCCCCAATTTCCCCTTTTAATCCCTATTTTTACTCTTTTGAAACCATATTTTAACCCATTTCATCCCAAATTTTAACCCTTTAACCCCATTTTTATCCAAATCCCCAGCCGGGGTTTTTTCCCCCCCCCGACTGTTTTTTTTTTTCCTCGGACCTGGTTGGTCTGAGAGGCGACGTTCATCACCAAAGTTTGGGCGCGGACCGGCCAGGGACCGGGGTTTTCGTCAGGCAGGAGGATTTTTTGGAGGCTCCCGGGAACCACGTTCCCGAGGAGCAATGATTGCTGGGATGTAATTTAGCAGTTGTGATGAGAATGATGGTGAGTTTGTGTGTAATCTGAAGGGGTTGTTAATGGTAGATGAGTGTTGTTTTCTGTGTGCTTTTGTTGTTTTGGCTTTCCTGTAACAATAAACCAACACGTAATGAAAATAGAAAAAGGTTATCATCTTGTGTTAATATGTGTGTTGTGTTGTATTGCTCTGTATTGCAGGGTGAGCACAGGGTGAGCAATCCAGAGCAATACAGAGCAATACAACACCACACACACATTAAAGGTGAACTCTCTCCTCCTTGCTGTGACACCTGGGCTGGCAGGGATGACACAGTGACCTCGGCCAGGCGATGCTGCCTGTGCCATCACCTGGCACTGACGTGTTTGATGAAAATCCTTTTGCTGGGATTTTTCTCCTGAGAAGCCTCAGAACAGAAATGGAACCAATAACGATCTGCTGGCTGTGGAGTGTGGGCTGGAGATGGTTTAGCAACAGGGGCATCTTGGATTGGTCTCCTGTGCATTGTTTCTACTTGATGACCAATCATGGTCCAGCTGTGTCAGGGCTGTGAGCAGTCCCAGGTTTTTATTATTAATTCCTTTCCAGCTTTCTGATGTCTCCTTGCTCTTTTAGTGTAGTTCTAATTTCTCATTTTCTTTTAATATAATAGAGATAATAAAATAATATTTCAGCCTTCTGAAAGGTGGAGTCAAGATTCTCGTCTCCTCCCTTGTCCTGGGGACCCTCAAACACCACCACAATCAGCGGCCGCGCAGGTTTGTGCGAGCCTCTCAGTAACCCTC
The DNA here is from genome assembly GCF_023055355.1 of Agelaius tricolor. Lineage (NCBI taxonomy): Eukaryota > Metazoa > Chordata > Aves > Passeriformes > Icteridae > Agelaius > Agelaius tricolor. The sequence continues at coordinate 1,570,419 of NW_027269329.1, forward strand.
GGCCAGTCCCGAGTCGGCAGCCCTGACACGGCCGACAGCGGGGAGACACCCGAGGGTGCTGAGGGCACCTGGGCTGGGGGCAGACACTCTCTGTGCCCCGAGGGTACTGAGGGCACCTGGGCTGGGGGCAGACACTCTCTGTGCCCCGAGGGTACTGAGGGCACCTGGGCTGGGGGCAGACACTCTCTGTGCCCCGAGGGTACTGAGGGCACCTGGGCTGGTCACCTTTGCAGCAGAAGAGACACCAGAGACAGCGGTAGAAGATAAAGGGCCGACTTTTAGCAGGGGTTAATCCAAGGTTTTATTAGGAGCCCCAAAGGAGCTCCTGCACCTCAGGGGCCTCCTGCCAAGAGCCCTGGGAGATGTGACAAGGTTACATTTAAAGGGAGGTGGAAACCGAAAGTAGATAACATCCTACCAACCATTAAGTGACCCTAAGGGATGGGTACTGAGGGGTAGACATATAGGACAGCGTATGGGGCAAGGCTTGGGGGGCTGACTCCCAGCCTCTGGCTGATCACTGGATGACTTGGACTGAAACTTCTGGATGGAGGGGATGGGAGGCTGAGTGATTGACAGAGAGCCAGGGTGGGCGTTTGGGGATGATCTCATCCCGGGAGAGGGATAACACAGGTAAAGGGAGGGGGGTACAGTTTGGGATGAACCATTTGGGAAAAATATGGGGATACAAAACAAAATTACTTCAAAGTATTACAAAGTATAAAAATGCACTACAGCAGGTTTGGGCAGCACCAAATAAAATGTAATAAAATGCTTTAAAAATAGAAAAATTAAAAATAAAAATTAAATAAAATTAAAATAACAAAATTAATTCAAAATAAATGAAAAACAAAACAAAAACTGTAAAGTGCCGTAAAAGTTCCATAAAAGGTAGTGCTGTAATGCAAGACCCTGAAACACCACCACAATCACCAGCCTGAGTTGGTCTGGTCAGCTCCAAAAAAAAAAAAAGCTTTAAAAATAGGAAAACGAAAAAAAAAATTAAATAAAAAAGAAAATTAAAAAAATAAAATAAAAAGCTTTAAAAATAGAAAAAAGGGAAAAAAAATTAAAAAAATTAAAAAGCTTTAAAAAGAGAAAAAAGGAAAAAAAAAATTAAAAAAATTAAAAAGTGTTAAAAATAGAAAAATGAAAAATAAAAATTAAAAAAAAATTAAAAAATAAAAAGCTTTAAAAATAGAAAAATGAAAAATAAAAATTAATTAAAAATAAAAAAAATTTAAAAAAATTTTTTAAAAATAGAAAAATGAAAAAAAAATATACAGCTCTAAAAATAGAAAAATGAAAAATAAAAATTAAATAAAAACTAAAATAAAAACCCCTTTAAAAATAGAAAAAAGGGAAAAAAAATTAAAAAAAATATTTAAAAATAGAAAAATGAAAAATAAAAATTAAATTAAAAAATTAAAAAATAAAATAAAAAGCAATAAAAATAGAAAAATGAAAACTATAAATTAATAACAAATTAAAAAAAATTAAAAGCTTTAAAAATTGAAAAATGAAAAATAAAAATTAAATAAAAAAAGCTTTAAAATAGAAAAATGAAAAATAAAAATTAAATAAAAAATAAAATAAAAAGCTTTAAAAATAGAAAAATGAAAAATATAAATTAATAACAAATAAAAAAAACTTCAAAGCTTTAAAAATTGAAAAATGAAAAATAAAAATTAATAAAAAAAATTTAAAAAACCTTTAAAAATAGAAAAATGAAAAATATAAATTAAATAAAAAATAAAATAAAAAAACTTAAAAGCTTTAAAAATTGAAAAATGAAAAATAAAAATTAATTTAAAAAAATTGAAAAACCTTTAAAAATAGAAAAATGAAAAAAAAATTAAATAAAAAAAGCTTTAAAAATAGAAAAATGAAAAAAAATTAAGTAAAAATAAAATTAAAAAAATAAAATAAAAAGCTTTAAAAATAGAAAAATGAAAAATAAAAATCAAATAAAAAATAAAATAAAAAGTTTTAAAAATAGAAAAATGAAAAATAAAAATTAAATAAAAACTAAAATAAAAAGTTTTAAAAATAGAAAAAAGGAAAAAAAAATTAAATTAAAAAAAATTAAAAAATTTAAAAAGCTTTAAAAATAGAATAATGAAAATAAAAATTAAAAAAAATTAAAAAAATAAAAAGCTTTAAAAATTGAAAAATGAAAAATAAAAATTAAATAAAAAAGCTTTAAAAATAGAAAAATGAAAAATAAAAAAAAATAAAATAAAAAATAAAATAAAAAGCTTTAAAAATAGAAAAATGAAAAATAAAAAAAAATAAAATAAAAAATAAAATAAAAAGCTTTAAAAATAGAAAAATGAAAAATAAAAATTAAATAAAAAATAAAATAAAAAGCTTTAAAAACAGAAAAATGAAAAATATTAATTAATAACAAATTTAAAAAAAATTAAAAGCTTTAAAAATAGAAAAATGAAAAATAGAAATGAAAGAAAAAAAATAAAAAAAAAAAAATAAAAAGCTTAAAAAAAATTAAATAAAAAATAAAATTAAAAAAATAAATAAATTAAAAATAAATGCAAAGCAAAATAAAAACCATAAAGTGCTGTAAAGGACCGTAAAAATTCCATGAAAGGGAGTGTCATAAGGCAGGACTGTCGCAAAAGGTGCCGTAAAGCGCGACTGTCGCAAAAGGTGCCGTAAATCGCGACTGTCGCAAAAGGTGCCGTAAAGCAAAACTGCCGTAAAGCGCGACTGTCGTAAAAGGTGCCGTAAAGCGCGACTGTCGCAAAAGGTGCCGTAAAGCGCGACTGTCGTAAAACTGCCGTAAAGCGCGACTGTCGTAAAAACTGCCGTAAAGCGCGACTGTCGTAAAAGGTGCCGTAAAGCGCGACTGTCGTAAAACTGCCGTAAAGCGCGACTGTCGTAAAAGGTGTCGTAAAGCGCGACTGTCGTAAAAGGTGCCGTAAAGCGCGACTGTCGTAAAAGGTGCCGTAAAGCGCGACTGTCGTAAAAGGTGCCGTAAAGCGCGACTGTCGTAAAACTGCCGTAAAGCGAGACTGTCGTAAAACTGCCGTAAAGCGCGACTGTCGTAAAAGGTGCCGTAAAGCAAGACTGTCGTAAAACTGCCGTAAAGCGCGACTGTCGTAAAAGGTGTCGTAAAGCGCGGCTGTCGTAAAAGGGGTCGTAAAGCGCGACTGTCGTAAATGGTGCCGTAAAGCGCGACTGTCGCAAAACTGCCGTAAAGCGCGACTGTCGCAAAAGGTGCCGTAAAGCGCGACTGTCGTAAAAGGTGCCGTAAAGCGCGACTGTCGTAAAAGGTGCCGTAAAGCGCGGATGTCGCGCTTTACAGCACCTTTTGCGACAGTCGCGCTCTACGGCACTACCTTTTATGGAACGTTAACGGTACTTTAAAGCACTTTATGGATTTTATTTTGTTTTTCATTATTTTAAAATTAATTTTATTTTTAATTTTATTTTTATTGAATTTTTATTTTTAATCTTTCCATTTTTACAGCTTTTTTATTTTTTAAATTTTATTTTATCTTTAATTTTTAGTGTTAATTTTTCTATTTTTAAAGCATTTATTTTTTAATTTTTTTTTTGTTTTAGTTTTGATCTTTTTATTTTTAAAGCATTTATTTTATTTTTTATTTTTTATTTAATTTTTATTTTTGATTTTTTAATTTTTAAAGCTTTTTATTTTTTAATTTTATTTTTTTGTTTTAATTTTTTTATTTTTAAAGCATTCATTTTTTTAAATTTTATATTTAATATTTTGTTTTAATTTTTTTATTTTTAAAGCATTTCTTTTATTTTTTAATTTTATTTTTGTATTTAATTTTTATTTTTGATTTTTCTATTTTTAAAGCTCTGTTAATTTTTAATTTTATTTTTTCTTTAATTTTTGTTTTAATTTTTCTCTTTTAAAGCATTTATTTTATTTTTTTAATTTTATTTTTATTTAATTTTTAGTTTTAATTTTTCTATTTTTAAAGCTTTTTATTTTTTAAATTTTATTTTTATCTTTAATTTTTAGTTTTAATTTTTCTATTTTTAAAGCAATTATTTTTTTAAATTTTTTTTTGTTTTAGTTTTGATCTTTTTATTTTTAAAGCATTTATTTTATTTTTTATTTTTTATTTAATTTTTTATTTTTTAAGCTTTTTATTTTTTTAATTTTATTTTTGTTTTAATTTTTTATTTTTAAAGCATTTATTTTTTTTAATTTTATTTTTGTATTTTATTTTTAGTTTTGATTTACTTTTAAAGCATTTATTTTATTTTTAATGTTTTATTTAATTTTTATTTTTGATTTTTCTATTTTAAAGCTTTTTTGTTATTTTTTAATTTTATTTTTTATTTAATTTTTGCTTTAATTTTTCTATTTTAAAGCATTTATTTTATTTTTTAATTTTATTTTTATTTAATTTTTAGTTTTGATTTTTCTCTTTTTAAAGCATTTCTTTTATTTTTTAAATTTTATTTATTTATTTTTTAGTTTTTTCTATTTTTAAAGCATTTATTTTTTAAATTTTTTAAAATTTAATTTTTAGTTTTAATTTTTTTATTTTTAAAGCTTATTATTTTTTAAACTTTAATTTTTATTTAATTTTTATTTTTTATTTTTCCATTTTTAAAGCTTTTTTTAAAATTAATTTTCAATTTTTCTATTTATATAGCTTTTTTATTTTATTTTATTTGGTGCTGCCCAGACCAACTCAAGCTGGTGATTGTGGTGGTGTTTGAGGGTCTTGCAGTTACCCCGATTAATAGGTAGAGATGATGTTTGGAGGCCACAGTGTTACAGGTAGGGGTTAAACAGTTTTTTAGGGTCTTTCAGGTGATTTTTCAGGGATTTTTAAGGATATTTTAGGGGGGTTTTTGCAGGAGTTTTTTAGGAATTCTCTGGAAATGTTTAGGATACCTTTAGGGCTTTTTCAGGGCTTTTAAAATAATTTTTAGGGTGTTTTAATGACCGTCTTACCGGGGCGCCCCAGCCACCCAAGCCACCCCGTGCCGGCGCCGCGGCGCTCCAGCCCAGCCTCCCGTCAGCGCCGCCCGTGGTCGCTTCCCCTCTCCTGCCGCCGCCGCTGCATGGCGGGCCGAGCTGCACCTTCCCCACCGCACCTTTCCGCTTCAGAGCTGCTGGATGGCGTGGCTCCGCCGCCTCCTGCAACCACGGACATCCTGGCGTTTCCCTCCATGGCCGCAGCCGCGGCCCCGTTCCCGTTCCCGCAGCTCCGCCGCCTCCCGCACCCCCCGGCCCACCCGCCGCCATGATTACTGCCCGCGCCACGGCAGTGACGGAACCCACGCATGCGCAGTTGCTACAACCCCAGCACCAGCGATATCACTCTGCGCCGACTCATCGAACCACAGCGCTGCTTCCGGGATCAGTCGCATGCATGCGCAGTTCTATCTCCACGGCCCCGCCGCCACCCCCCGCTGCGTTTGCCGCAGCTTTGGCACAGCTCGGTCCCGGTTCCGAGCCGCTGCGTGCCGCTGTCCGGCCACAGCCGGCATCCATGTGCCCTGTCACGCCACTTCTGCCGCCACTGCGTCTATACACGGCACCACAGCAGGGGAAAACTGCAGCGCCTTGCACCTATCCTTCCGCGTCTCTCCTTCTGCCGGGCACCGAGAGATCCCTCCGCAGCGCAGCGCGTAACTGTGCACAACCGATACCTGATGTGCCTCCGCGTTTTCGCCTTCCACACTCCTAGCACCCAGTGGGACTACTTTGTGTCACGATTCGTCTGCACAGCCACATCCATGCACACAAACCGTGCGAGGAGGAGGAGGAGGAGGTTGGAATATGACAGCTGCTTTAATAAATATACGACAGACAGAGAATTATTTTGCCCCTGCAAATGCCAGCCCTTTGATCCCAACACAAAAGAATTTCGAAAAAGAACTGTTCCCAAATAGCCCCAGAGTCCCCTCAGTGTTTGGGACAGATTTCTCGACCCAAAATTAGACAGTAAACCCTGAAAATTTGCCAGCATTAATGCCAAAATTAGAAAACTCACAAAAATCTTTTGATAATTTTCAACTAACAGACTGGTGTGAAAACGCCAATCACTTGCTTTTAAAATTTTTGAAAGTTTAATAGTAATAAAATGGTTGTAAAAATAGTAATACAATTAGAGTAATAATAATTTGGACAATTTGAATTAGGACAATATGAGACAACAAAAACAAAGAGTTGCGGACATCCGGGTACCTTTTTCTGGGCAGCATGAGCCCGAAAAAGGACCCCTGTTAACAAAGGATTAACCTTTAAAAGCAATAGCCTGTTGCATAGTCATACACTTCATACATGGTGCATAAATTCCATTCAAATACAGGATTCTGTCTGGTCATCATCCACTTCTTCCTTCTAATCCTAACAGCGCCTTGGAGGCAGGAAGAAGTTTGTTTCTTCTGATAAGAAGGCAATAAATTCTTTTTCTCTGAAAGATTCAGGTGTCCTGTGGCCGCTATCTCGCTGCAAGTCCTTTCTTTAAAAAAAGTATCTTGCATAGCATCATTTCTATATTAACAGTTTTTGTAACCTAAAACTATATTTAACACACTACTTAAGAGACTTAATACAGCATTACTTTCTAACACAACACATATAATATTATTTTTATATTTCCAAAAAGCCAATCATAAAATACACGCATTTTTCACAATCCCCACTCTTATTCTTTGTAAATCATTTGGCTTGAGCAATATTTCTTATCTACTTGCATCTTCGGGACTATGCGGGCAAAATAAAACAGGGGATTACACAAGGAAGAAATATAAAAATAGTTGCAACACATAAAATGAAAGATCTTAATTTCTTCTAATACATTACCCTACCAGCTAGGTTTTAACATTGTTTTCTAATTTTTGGACCGGTACCTGGGTTATTATATGCATATATATTTTTTTCTTCTTTGATTTCTTTTGCTTTTTCTAGAATGACTTTTCTGTGGTCATCAATTTTCAACAATTTGATATATTAAACTTTCTACAAACACCCCCTTCTTTGGCCAATAAATAGTGTAAAGCCAACCTATTCTGATACCCTACAGTTTTTGTTTGGCTAAGCTGACTTGATATTAACTCCAATGCCTGGGCGGCTCCATTTGCTATCATTTCCATAACTGCTTGGACTCTATAGATAATTTGGGGTCAATACAGAGTTAAGTTGCTGTGCTGGTTTTACCTTTTTGTTTATTATTTGTTTTTTTACCAAATCTCGAACCATATCTTCAAGATTAATTGTAAAACAAATCCATCTCTCTCCTTTTGGACATTCAATTCCAATTCTATTACCACATTTTCCTAAGTTTCTTGTAATCCAATAATTTACTCCATTTTGCCTACAGGTTCTTAATTTGGATGGGTTATAACAGTGGCTGTTGACATAGGTGTGTGTAATTAAAGAGGAACTTTGGTTTCTTTCCACGTGATGCTTTCTGCAGCATTTGTAACACGATCTTGCTGGTATCCCGAAAGGGAAAAGAGAACAAATGAGTGCCAGAAACAGGAATAACAGAGGTCCAGTATGGCTTATACTCCCATCTCCCAGGCCTGTGAGGTTGCAACCCACAGCTGGTGTATTTGATCTTCTCGGTGGCAAAATACAGAGGCCAATCTGGTCTTGCCCTCTATTTCCTTGTCACATTCTCTTAAATAATTTCCAGGCAAATTGGTTTTGACACCCTTTAACTGTGGTCTCTTACGGTTCTTCAGCTATCTCTCATTCAACAGGCAGTAATAATTCCCATCCACAAAGCTAAGTTATTACTTTAACACTTTTTGCAATAAGAGCATAAATGTTGTGAACTTCAATACTAATTATTCTCACAATTCAAGCATTTACTTATAACCCAGCTAGCATGTCCAGTATTGGAATGAATCAAATAAAGTTTACTGATGGAAATGGTAATTCCCCTTCTCCCCTGTACAATTCTCAGGCTAAGGTCAGAACACAAAAACAGTCTTGATCCTTCTATCTGGAGTATTCCTCCCCTAAGGAGATGTTTTATTCAGGCAGTGCTTGAAACCAGTAGTATAAGCATTGTCTTACTTCTGAATTCAGTGTTATTCTTTGTACATTTCTTGGATCATTTGGCTTTTTCCAAACTATTACCGCTCAGTCCCCATTGGAAAGTCAGTTTGGTATCACCCGGTTTAAATGTGATAGTCCTTAGATTCTGCTGGCATGAATTCACCCTTTTTCCATGGTTCTGATTGTTGCTTTGGTAGTACCTGGAAAGGACTTCTTAATAGCATAGTAATAAAAGTAAGATAATACTGCATTAACTTTTCTTCCAAACTTTCTGGGTTTAGCTAAAAGCTTTTTCCACAGCAGCCTCTTCTTCTTCTATCCAGCTGTGCTAATAGCTGCAGAGGCAAATTCTTCTTTTTGTGAGTTACAGTTAGTTAAATAAGAAAAGCTAGACCAATTTTAACACTAGATGTACCACATCTATTGCTTTTTACTTTTTGGGCAGCATTTAATTGTTTTAGCCTTACAAACCCATTCTTCAGGAAAAAAATCAAAAAACTTCTTTTTAACAGCAAACAAAACACACAAAAGAAAAGACCAAGAACCTTCTTACTTAAGAAAAACAAACCACTTTGTGAGGTTTGGAGAGTCAGCAATCTCTGCTTTGATTTGATCTTTTAGTGCTAGCTCCCTCTCCCTCTGTTCCCGGCCTTGCTGTCAATGCCGTGCTGCCACTTCGCTGCAGGGCCAGAGCAGGGGAGAGCAGCCAGGGGCATGGGGACCCTGGGGGCAGCCTTGGGTCCCTTTTGCCCTCTCTCTCTCTTCTTCTCTCTCTTCTTCTCTTTCCTTCTCTCTCTCGGCCCACTTACCGGGGCCGACGCTGCCATCCTCGACCCGGGACCCCGGCAGTCTGGGAGCCCCCTGGCAGTTCCACCACGGAGCCAGCCCGCTCCTGCCCGGCAAACCCGTGTATCCCCTGCTGCCAGCACCGCCGCCGGGTCACCTCCATGGATCGGTGCCTGCCGCAGCCTCCGAGACCCCGCCGCTCGTAGGGAGCGGGCAGACACCTCCCAACCTTGACAACCCCAAACCTGGCGTCCCCAGGTGCTCCTGACATTCTTTTCCTTTCTCTAGTCAACTTCTCCTCTTTTCCCTTCAAGGAGGGCCCATTCTGCTAAACCCTTTCTGGACCTCAGTTCAGCATTGAATAACCTCCTAACAACCGTGTGTTGAGACACTTCCCTGCCTTTCATGCAAAAAACCCGCATTCACACTTCTGCTCTCTTCCAGCACCAAGATGTCATCACTTCACATTCTAACATCTCAGAGTTTGCTAACCACCTCCCTACTTCAACTTCTCTCTTTCTTCTCTTCTTACCTGTTTTTTTGTTTTGTTTTTTTTTTTTTTGTTTTTTTTTTTTTTTTTTTGTTTTTTTTTTTTGATTCAACACACCTCAGACGGTACGAAGTGAACCTAACTAAATTACTTCCAAAAGTAAGCTTACAACTTTCTTTTACTAGGATTGCAGTAGCTGTTAAATACCTACTGGCTAGCTGTGGCTTACTGAGTCTAACATCTTTGATATATAAGCTACTAGATATTTTTTTACTCTTCCTTACTCTTGAATTAAAATTTTATGAGCTACTCCATTTTCTGTATTTATGTATAAAGGATAAAGGATTTTTCTAACAAAGGTAAGCTTAAAGCTGGTACTTAGGCTAGTTTTAACTTAACTCTTTTAATTTAACAATATCTTCTTTGGTCTGTTTTACATCATCTCCTTCTGTCAATTTTTTTCATACGCGAATTTTTCTACTTGTGCGTACCCCTCAATCTATAATCTATAATATTTCAATAATCTAGGTAATTTTCTGATCTCTCTCTTTGAAGAGGGAGGGAGAAGGAATAAAATTCTTGCAATTTTCTCATGGTTGGTTTTCTAGCTACTTTTATTTATTAAGTGTCTAAGATATTTTACCACTGGGTAGTGAGTCTGAGTTCTTTTATTAACCTCCCTTTAATCTTGTACTAGTCTATAACTCCCATCAGACTTTACTGGGGGAATAGGGATATTATGAGGAGACATACAAGGTTCTAATGCCCCATCCTTTATTAGTCCTTCTATTACTGGCTTCAAACCTTCCCGTCCTTCTAAAGATACAGGATACTGACGTACACGTACGGGACAATCTTCTCTCTCAATTGTAACCCTTATGGGGTCGATATTTAATCTTCCCCTATTTCCTTCCCCACCTCAAACTTCTTTGTTGATTTTTTTTTCCTTCATCCTCTTGGCCTAATTTTAAAACTCTAGCTGTCATTTTCCCATTTTCTGATATTACTCCTATTCTTATTTGCACTTGTAAGACTCTTCCCAATAAATTGCTACCTGCCCCTGGGACCAATAAGACATCTCCCATCCAAATTCTAGTTTCTTCCCTCAATTACTACATCTTTAATGAGCAGCAATTAAAAAACTTTCTCTTTTTGCCCCTGTTACTTTCACTATGTGTTTGCTCACACTATAACTTTTTGGAATGTTTAACAGGCAGGTTCTCTCTGCCCCTGTGTCTATTACAAATTCCAATTCTTCTTCTTGGGGACCCACTTTTAAAGTTATCACAGGCTCCAGATGGTATTTGTCCCCCCCAGAAAATTAGAGCTTATGACCTCCCTATTCCTCCTCTGTGCCCATCTCTTTAAAGATTTTCAGATCTTCTGCTTACTTAGGACCATTTTCCTATTTCTCTTAAGTTTGTTTATCTATTTAGCTGACGTTTCTTCTTTCCCCTCTAAAAACTGTCCCTTAAAAACTTTTTTTCCCCCTGCATTTCACCTTTGATATGCTGTCTCATTTATTCCTTTGATTATGTAATTACAATAATTATTCATGTGTTTACTCCCCTCCTCGTTATTTTTACCCCGCTCAGGAGGTACAGTTGGCATTTTGTCTTCTCTGGGGGTCCCCACAGATGATCTTTTTTCCTAAGCTTTTATTTCAGCTGCTCTGATTAATTGCCTTTCTTCCTGAGAAAAATATTATTGTCATTACAGACCTCATCTCTTCTCAAATATAAATGTTTGGACAAAAATTGGTCTAATTGTTCAGCTATGCCTATGGGATCCTCCAAATATCCCTTTTATTTATTTCTTAAAATTTCAGACCTCACACGAAGTCAAAGGAGCATTTCCAAACCCTGGTCCGCCACCTCCTATGGGAACCTCTTTTAATGGAAATAGACCAATCCCTTTATCCCATTCTTTTTGGATTTTTATCTTCTATAGTTTTTCTCCCGTATTTTTAGGAAGACTCAGGAGACGGCTTTCTTTTGCCTGAACTTTTAGTGTTTCGATAAGGTGATTCCTTTAGATCTAGAGTTCCGCTGAGCAGCCGGAGCTGTGGTTACCAAGGGAACGGAGCTCAGGGCGGGACGTGGGAACTCGGCACAGCTCAGAGTCTCGGTCCTCAAAAGGCGGGGTCTGCAGCCGGGATCGCCCGAGGGGATCGGCACAGCTCAGAGTCTCGGTCCTCCAAAGGCGGGGTCTGCAGGGGGAATCACCCGAGGGGATCGGCACAGCTCCGGGTCTGGATGCTCCAAAGGCGGGGTCTGCAGCCGGGATCACCCGAGGGGATCGGCACAGCTCAGGGTCTCGGTCCTCCAAAGGCGGGGTCTGCAGCCGGGATCGCCCAGGGGCTGTTCCGGTGCAGACCGAGCTGCAGCGTGGATCGGCCCCCCATGGCTCACGGCGGCTGATCCGGCAGAGACAAAGCCGGCGACTGACCCCGGCTGCAGCGGCGGGAGCCGAGCAGAGTCAGGGCAGCCGGGGATGGGACAGACGGGACCCCCCCCTCGGTGCGGTCAGCGCGGTACCCACGGTGCACACGGCAGGACGGACCCCCCGCCCCTTCCGCCGGCACGGCCAGCGGAGCGGCCGCGGGCCAGGCGGCCGGGACCGGGCCAGACGGACCGGGACAGACGGACCGGAACAGACGGACCGGAACAGACGGACTGTGCCGGAGCCGGCACAGGGGCTGGGGCAGCCGCGAACGAGTGGGGAAACAAACGGGAATGGATGAGGTAATATTTCTATAAGCAAGATTGAAATGAAAGCGAGCTTTGAGATCCCTCAGTTACTGAACAACAGGAAAACAATGGTGTGGCCAGCTGAAGGTAATCCCCTGTGATGAAACAACACCCTCCGCCTGCAGACAGCTCCAAGGGGCTGAGCAGACCCTACTAGCTTGGCAGAAGGGGTCCAAAGAGGAGCTTTTAGGGTTTAAAATGTAACACAGTATGGTAACGTAGTGATTCTTATAGGCCATATGGAAATGCTATAGGATTTGTGTATTGTACTAGATCGGTTAGTGAGAAGTAGAATATTCAACACAGAAGATGATTTATTGTATTGTAATGGGAACTTCACTCTCTTGACCATTTACTTGCTTACCCCTATTTACTCTCTTATGCTTTTGCTCTCTTACCTTTTTATGCTCTTACCCTCTCATCCTCTCAACCCCTCTCTTCTCTCAGGCCTGCTCTGAGCTGTGGCTGGCAATAAACCTTTGCAATAAACCCCAAGTTTCAAAAGGCCCCTGCCCCCAGGCCCTTTGCAATAAACCCCAAGTTCCAAAAGGCCCCTGCACCCAGGCCCTTTGCAATAAACCCCAAGTTCCACGACCTGGCTTCAGAGATCTCTCGTCTCTGTCCGTCCTGACCGTGCTACCCCCTGATGCTCCTACAGCTAGGAACTCACTCACTAGCAAGGAAAAATCCTTCCAAAGCATTTTTTTCTATTTTTATCCTCTGAGTGTCCAACTTATTTTGCTAAATTTCTACAGATTGGAGTTCAAATTACCATTTCTGACCAGTGCAGAGACAAATGATGAAACATTCCTGAGTTATTCTTACTCTTCAACTAATGGAAGTAGCCAGCACTCAATTTGCATGATCTAACCAAAGTAGACATTTCACAGAAAAGCACTTTCTCTAGCAATATTGAAAAACTATAGATTGAGGTAAAACCATCAAGTTTCTGCCCTCACTGCTGCAAAGTCACATGTTTGAAGACCATCCCACTGACTTTTCTAACGATGTGTAAATGTGTCATCTGGACCACAGGAGATAAAGCAGGGTTAAAACACTGAGCAAAACTCAAGTTAAAAAACACAAGGTTCATCAACCTTGCAATAGAAGCTTGCAGAAACCTTTCAAGGCTCATCCAATAAAGCCCCGTGGCACTTTGTTCTTCCCCCTCCTCCCAAATCTCCATCCGTGTGAGCCAGCATCAGCAGGAAACTTTGCACGGAAGCTTGCCAGATAAAATAGCTCTATCATCTGCCATTAGTTTTAGAGAGTTCTTCACAAAAAGATTAAAAATTACTTATTATTTTTTAGCTGTGTCCTAAGTTAGGGATGGGCCAAGTCCTGTGTCTTTGTCTCACAGAAAGGTGGTTCACATGTCCTTTAATATCATATGTGCAAATATTTCCAATCTGCATTCTGCCTTATCAGAAGGCTAATTAATTACTTTATTATAGTATATTACATTACATCTAAACCGATTCTGCCAAGTACTCAACCCTGCACACACCACACACTACTCGTTACTGTCACCCAAGAGTCCCGACACACACACACACTTGGCCCTGACAGGCCAAGGAAACAAAACACCATCACTTTGGGTAAACAATCTCCACGCTGCATTCTACTTTGGCACAAACACAGGCACAGTAAATGAGATAAGAATTGGTTTTCCTTCCTCTGAGGTTCAGAGAATGTGAATCCCAGAAATATTCTTGGGAAGAATTGTGCCTTGCTTTTCTCTGTGAAGAGAAATGCGGTGTCAGGTGCACCCTTGCCTCCAGGGCAAAGAATCACGGAATGGTTTGGGTGGGAAGGGACCTTGAGGTTTATCTTTGATTTATGCAACACTTCAACAGGCAAGAGGGGGCTCATCTGCTTCAGAGCTGCTTGCTTTTCTCACACCTTTCACAAGCAAAGCCTGAAGCAAACCCTCCCGAGTTGCCCTATGGACCAGGGGACCCCTCAGCACTCGGTGACGCTGCCAGCAAAACCTCAAACTTTTACTCACACAGGGACGAGGCCGTGCACTCAGTTGTAACCCAGATTCTCTTTTTCCAGCAGTAGCCTCGAACTTCCTTTGTTCTCTCTGCAGGCCTTTTTGCAAGCACACCAATTAACAGACTACACAAGTTTCACCAGCAGACTTCAGCTAAATCCAAAATTGGTTTCTACCCCGAGTAAAATTTCCAACCCCCTGTTCCAACCTGCGATGTTTGGAATTTTAGGAGGTGGCAGCCCACTCGAGATCAAAGGTCCCGGGCAGGGTGCAGGCCCACGGACACAGATGCCACCCCTTTCCCAAGGGAAACTAAACTCATCACCCCAGTTTCCTTACATCAGTTTGCCAAAGACGTTCACCGCTCCCAGGTCACTCAGAGTTCTCGTTGGCTGCAGACTCGGTCTTGGAGTTACGGAGTTACGCTTCCTCCTAACACTCACCTCCTCACCTCAGCCCCCTGCTGCTGCGTCCCCTTCTCCGCCCCTAACCCTACTCCATTTTCCAGCCCGCCCTTGCTCCATCCCTCACTCCGCCCTTAACCCGTCCCACCACACTTCCCGCTCCATCCGTTACTTCACCCACCGCCCACCCGTGAGTCCCCTGCTGCAGCACGCAGGAGCCCGAACCCTCGGAGGACGGCACAGCTCTCGCAGCAGGACAACACCCAGGCGAGACAGGCAGGGACAACGTCTGTGTGCTGCAGGGTGTCACAAGGGGCTGCGGGCTGAGGGGAGGGGGCTGGAGGGTGACACAGAGGATGGGGGGAGCTGAGAGGCAGAAGGGGGCGTTAGGAGCAACTGGGGGGCTCCAGGGTGGCACAGAGATGCTGAGAGGCTGAGAGTGGGGAGCTTGAGGGTGACAAGAAAAGGGTGAGGGGGAGCAAATGCCTTGAGGGGCAAAGTGGGGGCTGCTTGAGGGTGACAGGTGAACCAGCCCTCACACCACCCCTAACCTTACCCTAAAAACCACCCCTAACCAGGTGGAGAGTGCCCGGTGGAGGCCAGGGGGCCAAGGGACAACGCCAGAGTTCTCGGGGTGGCACACAGATATTGCGGGCTGAGGGGCAAGGAGGGGGAGGCTTGACAGATGGAGAGCTCACACCGAGGGTTAGGGGTACAAAAGACACAGGGTACCAGGTAGGGTTAGGGTACAGGTGCAGCAGCCCTCAACCCAACCCCAAGGTCATCCTAAAGAGCACCCCTAGGACCCCAGTTTTCCCCAACAGCAGCACAAGGCAATAACCCCAATGCTGGGACAGCCCCAGAAGTCTCCCAGCAGCTGCAGGCAGCAACCCTAATAAAAAGGTAGCAATGATGTTTGTGGTCTAGAGAGTGACAGGTAGGAGTTGGGTGCTGAGCAGTTTTTTAGGGTTTTTTTTAAGGGTTTTTCTCATGGCTTTAAAAGGATATTTTAGGGCTTTTTTGGAGGAGTTTTCCAGGAATTTTCCGGAAACGTTTAGGATACTTTTAGGGCTTTTTCAGGGCTTTTAAAAAATTTTGTTAGGGTATTTTAAGGGCTTTCTTAGTACTTTTAAGAATTGTTTGGGGGCGGATTTGGGTGTTCTTGGGGTTTTTTTTAGGACTATTGAGGGTATGTGTAGGACTTTTTAGGGCTAGGGTATTTTTAGGGTTTTTGAGGAAATTTTTAGGTTTTTTAGGGTCTTATCAGGGCATTTTAAGGATTTTTGGGGTATTTTTTGAGCTCTTTTTGGACTATTTAGGGTATATTTAGGAATTTCTAAAGGTTCTTTGGGGATTTTTAGGGGTTTTTTAAAAGTAGGATATTTCCAGTGTATTCTAACAGCATTCTGAGGCTGTTTTTAGGTTTTCATGGAGTTTTTAGGACATTTTGAAGATCAGGAGGTTTTCAGGGAATTTTTAGGTTTTTTTAGGGTCTTTTCATGGCACAACACATGGAAGCTGAGGGGCAGCTTGAGAGGCACTGTGGGGGCTTGAGGGTGAGAGAGGCTGGGAGCTGAGGGAGGAACAGGGAGAGGGGACAGCGGGTGACACACAGAGATGCTGAGGGTGGCAGGGGCAGCTGTAGGGTGACACAGAGAAGCTGGGGGCTGCGGGGCAAAGGAGAGGGGTCAAGGGTGACACACAGGAGCTGAGGGCTGGGGGGCAGAGGGACCGGTTGAGGGGTAAAGGGAGAGGGCTTGAGGGCTGGACAGTCCAGTGGAGATCAGGGGTACAGGGTACAGCTGTACCACCCCTCACCCCAGCCCTAACCTCAGCCGAAGCAGCCCCCCTAAAAACAGCCTTTTCCCCCAACAGCAGCACAACACAGCAACCCTAACAGCGAGACCAGACAGCAACCCTCACACAGCAGCACAATGACAGAACCCTCAGAGGACAACAGACCCACTGCAAAAAGGTAGGGACGACATCTGTGGGCTAGACAGCAAGAGGTAGAGTTCGGAGACTGAGCACGTCTTTGTGAGGTTTCTTTCCAGGACTTTGAAAGGTATTTAGGAGATTTTGGAAGGAACTTTTCTGGGACTACTTAGGGTATTGTTGGGGCTTTTTCAAAGCCATTTTATGAGTCTTTAGCATATTTTGAAGATTATGGTCAGGGTCAGAGGAAACACCCTCCGAAAAGGCAGAGTTTTAGGACTGCAGTGGAATGCTTTAGAAAGGGGCCAGCGGCGGCACAGCGGGTCGGGTCCCACGCCGCCAGTCCGAAGGTTGTAAGTTTTAGACCCAGCTAAGTTGTTGTGGTTAGGGTTAGATGCTCTCAGCTTTGGTCTGGGAGAACTTCTGCACAGAAAAACTCACCCCCCGCGTCTCCCGACGCCAGTTTGCAGGAGGTGCTCGGCACTGCCAGGGCAGCCCGAGTTCTTGGCGGGGGCAGCTTTGCTCCTGCAGGAGCAAATCCTGCGCTGGCCCTCTTCCCCATAAAGCCAAACTCAGCCCCGCTGCGCGTCGACGTCCGTTCGCAGGAGGCACGTGGCCCTCCAAGGGCGGCGAGAGTTCTCGGCGTCGGCAGCCGCGGTCCGTGAGGTTTTGGAGGCCGAATCGCAGTTTCGGCCACGGGCACACAGAGAGGAAAGACGGTTAATTTCCTTAGAAAGGAAAGTCTGGCAGCCCATGGTTTAAGGGGCAGACGAAGGGCTGTGCAGGGGAAGGAACTCCTCACAGGACCTTTCTTCACCTCAAGCCCACTCCAAGGTCTAGCAGCCCCCGTGTGCCCAGCTGCTTTCAGAGGGTTACCTGGGCACACCCGCACAGGGAGCCGCTAGTCCAGAGGGGCTAACGGGGCATCCCAAGGGTCCCTCCAGGAACTACGGTCGGAGCATCCAGCACGGACTAGGGAGCAGCCGGACCCACCCGGGCACGGAGCATCACTTTGAGAAAATGCCAAGGGAAGAGCCCTTTTGCCAAGGGGCAGCATCTGAGCAGGCCAGGCAGCATGTGGGGTTCCAGGAGAGGGCTTTCAACTTTCCCCTTTTACTGTGTCAGTCCCTCCCCAGGGCCCCCAGACCCTCACAGCACTCCCAGAAAGGAGAGAGGTTATTAGGAGAAAAAGGGTTTAGAAAAAAGGGAAAAAGTTTCCTTTTCCTTTATTTTTTGTGTTCAAACTGGGAGGAAGTCTGCTTCCCCTGCAATTTTAATGGTCTCAGTTGAAAGAACCCCTGCCTTTTTTATGCTGTTAGGGGTGTTAATTGACAGGGAGTCCTCATTTTCTATTATTTTCCAGTTTAAGTAGAAGGGGAAAATCTTGACAATGTTTCTTAAGGGTTTGAATTAAGGGTAGCCATCCCCTTTTTGTTGTCCTGAGGCCTAAATTGAGGGAGAAGCCCAGCTATCCCTCCATAAGAGTTTGAACTGAGGGAAAAATCCCTCTTTTTTCATCACTGGAGAGATTTAAAGTGATGAAAACCCCTCTTTTCCCAGTATTAAGGAGAATAAATTAAAGGGCAGAAGCTATTTATTTGCTATTGTATTAGTTTCAGTAGAGGTAACTGCCCCATTTCCTCTGTTTGAGGGGTGCACTGGAAGGAAGCTCTGCCTTTTTCAGCATTTTAAGGGTTTAAAACTACATTTCAGGGCCCTTCTTCCTGTGCCATAGGACCAAGTATCTCAGAGCAGGGTGAGCCTGGCATGCACTTAACCCTTACACTGCCTGGGAAGCTTTTATTTTTCTTATTTTTACTTACAATGTAGTTAGGCCTAATTAGAGGTCCCAAGGAGACTTAGACAATTTTCTCCACCCAGCTCAGACACATGTGAAATACTACTTAATAGCCACTAAGGAATAATTATGAAAGTTAACAGCAGATTACCAATTTATCTAGTTATGCTGTCTAAACAGAAACTTTTATTTCTTACCTGTTTTCTGCCCTTTTGCTCCAAATAGTTGTTGCAAAAAAAGAAAGCGCTGTTATTTTTATGAAGAGTTTTCTTCTATAACAAGCCCTTTGCTCCCCTTGAAATCAAATCAGAGAAGCCAAACACCTGCAGCCGCTCTGAGGGTTTTTATGCCCGGTGGGATCAGCCCCCTCCCTTTTCCTGGGTGCCATGGGAACGAGAGGCGGGCACCATCAGGGGTATATTAACCCCAGCCTTTGCCCAGGGCCTTCATTCCTCCTCTGGTAGGTGCTGGGGTCAGAGCTCTCCTCTCATTTCAGGTAAGAGGCTCTTTCAGCTTATTTCAGCTTGTTTTCAGCAGGTGTTTCTGGGCATCTAAAGCAACAGAGGCTTTGAAGATACTGTGAAGAAAACAGCATAGAATACAGGGAGTATTTACATTCACAATTTTGGGTTTTGTGTTTAGGGGTGGTAAAGCGCATTTGTAATTTCTGGTTTTGTTCTTATATTGTTTTGTATTTTTTTTAGGAGGAGCGCAGCTTCCAGAGGCTCCAGGTTGTGTCAATTACAACACTTTTTTCAGCAGATTCATCGTGTCACAAGAGGGATCTGCCCAGCGTCCAAGGTGATGTTTGAGATTGAGGCTTCAGGTGAGTTGAGGATTGTGACTAGGAGAGGGAGGGTGAGCGGGTATCCAGTTAGGAGGTATTGTTGGGGGGGTGGTTTTGAAGGCAGCAGGGTGAGAAAGGGGGATTATTTGAAACCCCACCCCAAGGCTTTTCAGAAGCTGAGCAGAGGCATTCACACATCTTACAGCACACAAGGTCATCCACTACACTCACAGGAATGCCATTTCACTTTGCCTTTCTCTAACCCAGGTGGCACTCATAATAATGGCCACAGCCTTGGAATCAGGATGAAGCTGGAGCCTGAAGGAGCCAGGCACACTCAGGAGAGGGCAAGTATCTGACTCGCTGGGATTTGGCCCACATAACTCTGTACTCATACTTTGGTTTTGTTTTTCTTTATTGTAGCTGGCCGAGAGGCTAACAGGCGATCACGGGGCCCTCCGAGGCAGACTCATTTCAGGCGCAACGTGGATCCACATCACCGATCATCCAAAAGATAAGTCAGGGCCACGGCCTGGAGATGGCACAATGGGAGAGCAGCAGGTCGGGAGTTCCTGGGACAGATTTAAAAATTAGCAGAGGGAAAAGCAATCTCCTCCAAGGGGCCTCTTAGGACAGCTAAAGGGAGAGGCTCTACTTTTGATGGCAGCTTTCAGGCGGGCAGCGCAGAACAGTTCCGGTCCACGTCGTGTTGTCCGGCGTACCGTGTTACCTAGTGTGTCTTTGGGGTCCCTTTTGCCTTTTCCCCTCGAGACCCTCACCACAAGCATGATGTGTTGCGTTTGTCGTCCCCCTGTTTGTCACGTTCTGTGTCACGGGTGTCCGCGCATGTTTGTGGCGGAGCTGCTCTGCCCTGCCCTGCCGCAGAGGCTGCTGCAAGAGGACAAGTCCCAGGGACTTGCAGTTTGTGGGGTGTTGCCAGACTCTAGATGATATTCCTAGATAGACAGAAGATGTTTGGAGCTGTGAAGTTATCCTGCAGCCCTTTGACTTTTGTCCTCACTTTCTTTCAGACGCAGAAGGATAAAATCCAGGGCAAAATCCATCCACCCATCCCGGGTGAGGAGGTTCCCCCGAGCAGGTCAGTCACCGTTTGTCTCTGCAGGGGGAGTGTAAAGTGTGACTCTGTTACAGCACTGTTCTTTCTCTTTTTAGGAGGTAAAGCTGGATATCAGCAGTCAAGGTGAGGTGGGCAAGGTGAGCATTGAGTAGGGTACAGAAGCAGTTGTCATTGCTCCAGTCTCTCTTTCCAGTGCAACTCTAAGCATCCGTTCCTGTTTTTTCATCAGCCTCGGAGCGCGGCCGAAGGGTGCGGCCCCAGGAGCCGGGCATTCTTGGGAAAACAGTGAGTGGCAGAATTGTTGGGTTTTGGCCAGTGTGCTGCAGAGATCGTGCATTGATATTTGGATTTCTTTCATGTAGCTAACTGAGAAACAACAGGAAGCTGTTGAACAACAGTGCCAGCAAGAACTTCCCAGATGTTGAGGCTGCCTTCTTTTGCACCTGACACGGACCTGCATCCCCAGATGTCTGAGAGATAAGTAGAGGGCTAGAACCCAGAGAGGGGATGAAAGCGGGGCGCAGGGTAGGGACCCACCGGGAGGGGTTTTTGAGTCTCCTTTGGAGATTGGGGCTGTCCATGAAGCGGCCCCTTAGGCCCCATAAAAGCAAAGCCTGACTTTGGATCACAGTGCTGAGGTGAGCAGGGCAGAGCAGTCCCGGTGTGTATCGTGCCACTTGTCTTTTGTGTATTATGTGTGTTTGCATGTGTCATGTCCTTTGCCTTAGGCCTTGGAGGGGCCTGTGAGAAACCCTGGCATCCTTGTTAGCATCTGTGATTCCTCGGCCTGGCACCCAGGCCATAGAACTTTGGCCTCAGGAGCTCAGACAGGCATCAGACTCTCTTGTCTCTTTAGAAGCATCCGGTCAGGTGTCTTTTCAGGTCTTGTTCTGAGCTGTGTGGACAGCTGTGCCCCGCCAGGATCCATTATGGCGGAGTAGGACTTGAAAGAACGTGAGGGCAGGCAGAGGCTTCTGGCCGTAGGATTCTTGGGCATCCATCTTTGCAGTTCTTGGAATAAATCATTCGGTTAGCATCTTCTTCCTCCAGGTTTCTCTGAGCCTCATCAGCTCACCATTGGTCTCCCCTTGCTCATCTCATTTGGCATCTTCTCGGTCCTTGCAGTCATCCTGCCTGCCCAGAGATTTCTGTCCGTGTTGTGTCCCCGTTGTCTGTCACGTCCTGTCCTGTGTCACGGGTGTGTGCACACACATTTGTGCCGGAGCTGCTCTGCCCTGCTGCATAGCCCGGTGCAATAGGACAAGCCCTGGGGGGTTGAAATTTGTAATGTGGGCTGTAGTTGGACTCTAGATGCCATTCCTAGATTGACCTGAGGTGTTTGCAGCTTTTGAGTTATCCTGCAGGTTTTTGACATATGTTCTAACTCTCTTTCAGGTGCAGATGCATTGCACCTGTGGCAGAGCACCCCATCCTGGGTGAGGGGGTTCCCCTGAGCAGGTCAGTCACCATTTGTCTGTGCAGGGGGAGTGTCAAGGGTGACCCTGTTACAGCGCTGTTTTTTGTCTTTATTTTTAGGAAGTAAATCTGGATCTCAGCAGTCAAGTTCAGGAGAGCAAGGTGATCAGTAGCATTTCTTGTTGCTGAGGTCTCAATTCCTGGGGCAAGTCTAAGTCTCCATTCTCGTTTTTGTGCCTTAGGCCATCCACTCGGAGCACGCCAGGCTCCCATCCCCAGCGGCCGATGGACCGGGTTTGCCACTCTCGCCAGCCCTGTGTGCCAGGTCAGGAACCGCCGAGGAGTTGCGGTGAGTAGGGGAAGTAGGGAGGAGGAGCGAGGGTCCCCTCAGGTTTCAGCCATGCCAAATCACCTCATCTCCTCTTAACCCAGGCAGCCCCTGTGACGACGGCCTCGGTCTCCAAGCGTGCCCGAAGCGTGCGGCCCGAGCAGCTGAGCGTTCTTAGGAGCAGGGTGAGTAGCAGACTTGTGGGGTTTTGGCCGAGGGGCTGCCAAGATCAGGCACTGATGTTTGGTTTTCTTTAACACAGCTGTCTGAGAGACACCAGCCCGGTGCCAGCAGGACCTTCCCGGCTGACGAGGTGGCCTTTCTTCGCACCTGAGACCGGCATCCCCAGCTGTGCGAGAGATAAGTAGAGGGGCACGACCCACAGAGGGGATGAAAGCAGGGTGCTGGTTTGGGAATTACTGGGAGGGGTTTTTGAGTCCCCTTTGGAGGTGGGGGCTGTCCATGAAGCAGCCCCTTGGGCCCCATAAAAGCAAAGCCTGACTTTGGATCACAGTGCTGAGGTGCGCAGGGCAGAGCAGTCCCGGTGTGTATCGTGTCACTTGTCTTTTGTGTGTTATGTGTTGTTTGGATATGTCATGTCCTTTACCTTAGGCCTTGGAGGGGCTTGTCAGAAACCCTGGCATCATTGTTAGCATCTGTGATCTCTGCATTCCTCGGCCTGGCAGCCAGGCCATAGAACTTTGGCCTCGGGAGCTCAGACAGGCATCAGACTCTCTTGTCTCTTTAGAAGCATCCGGTCAGGTGTCTTTTCAGGTCTTGTTCTGAGCTGTATGGACAGCTGTGCCCCGCCAGGATCCATTATGGCGGAGTAGGACTTGAAAGAACGTGAGGACAGGTAGAGGCTTCTGGCCGTAGGATTCTTGGGCATCCATCTTTGCAGTTCTTGGAATAAATCATTCGGTTAGCATCTTCTTCCTCCCGGTTTCTCTGAGCCTCATCAGCTCACCATCGGTCTCCCCTTGCTCATCTCATTTGGCATCTTCTCGGTCCTTGCAGTCATCCTGCCTGCCCAGAGATTTCTGTCCGTGTTGTGTCCCCGTTGTCTGTCACGTCCTGTCCTGTGTCACGGGTGTGTGCACACACATTTGTGCCGGAGCTGCTCTGCCCTGCTGCATAGCCCGGTGCAATAGGACAAGCCCTGGGGGGTTGAAATTTGTAATGTGGGCTGTAGTTGGACTCTAGATGCCATTCCTAGATTGACCTGAGGTGTTTGCAGCTTTTGAGTTATCCTGCAGGTTTTTGACATATGTTCTAACTCTCTTTCAGGTGCAGATGCATTGCACCTGTGGCAGAGCACCCCATCCTGGGTGAGGGGGTTCCCCTGAGCAGGTCAGTCACCATTTGTCTGTGCAGGGGGAGTGTCAAGGGTGACCCTGTTACAGCGCTGTTTTTTGTCTTTATTTTTAGGAAGTAAATCTGGATCTCAGCAGTCAAGTTCAGGAGAGCAAGGTGATCAGTAGCCTTTCTTGTTGCTGAGGTCTCAATTCCTGGGGCAAGTCTAAGTCTCCATTCTCGTTTTTGTGCCTTAGGCCATCCACTCGGAGCACACCAGGCTCCCATCCCCAGCGGCCGATGGACCGGGTTTGCCGCTCTCATGGGCCCTGTGTGCCAGGTCAGGAACCGCCGAGGAGCTGCGGTGAGTCGGGGAAGTAGGGAGGAGGAGCGAGGGCCCCCTCAGGTTTCAGCCATGCCAAATCACCTCATCTCCTCTTAACCCAGGCAGCCCCTGTGACGACGGCCTCAGTCTCTGAGCGTGCCCGAAGCGTGGGGCCCCAGCAGCTGAGCGTTCTTAGGAGCAGGGTGAGTAGCAGACTTGTGGGGTTTTGGCCGATGGGCTGCCAAGATCAGGCACTGATGTTTGGTTTTCTTTAACACAGCTGTCTAAGAGACACCAGCCCGGTGCCAGCAGGACCTTCCCGGCTGACGAGGTGGCCTTTCTTTGCACCCGAGACCGGCATCCCCAGCTGTGCGAGAGATAAGTAGAGGGCCGCGACCCACAGGGGGGATGAAAGCAGGGGGCTGGTTTGGGAATTACTGGGGGGGGTTTTTGAGTCTCCTTTGGAGATTGGGGATGTCCATGAAGTGGCCCCTTAGGCCCCCTAAAAGCAAAGCCTGACTTTGGATCACAGTGCTGAGGTGCGCAGGGCAGAGCAGTCCCGGTGTGTATCGTGTCACTTGTCTTTTGTGTATTATGTGTGTTTGCATATGTCATGTCCTTTACCTTAGGCCTTGGAGGGGCCTGTCAGAAACTCTGGCATCATTGTTAGCATCTGTGATCTCTGCATTCCTCGGCCTGGCAGCCAGGCCATAGAACTTTGGCCTCAGGAGCTCAGACAGGCATCAGACTCTCTTGTCTCTTTAGAAGCATCCGGTCAGGTGACTTTTCAGGTCTTGTTCTGAGCTGTGTGGACAGCTGTGCCCCGCCAGGATCCATTATGGCGGAGTAGGACTTGAAAGAACGTGAGGACAGGTAGAGGCTTCTGGCCGTAGGATTCTTGGGCATCCATCTTTGCAGTTCTTGGAATAAATCATTCGCTTAGCATCTTGTTCCTCCAGGTTTCTCTGAGCCTCATCAGCTCACCATCGTCTCCCCTCGGTCATCTCCTTTTGCATTCTCTCAGTCCTCGCAGCCATTTTCCTTGCCAGGAGGTTTCTGTCCGTGTTGTGTCCCCATTGTCTGTCACGTCCTGTCTGTCCTGTGTCACGGGTGTGTGCACACACATTTGTGCCGGAGCTGCTCTGCCCTGCCGCATAGCCTGGTGCAATAGGAGAAGTCCTGGGGACTTGGAGTTTGTAATGTGGGTGTAGTTGGACTCTAGGTGGGATTTGTAGATGGACACAGGATATCTGGAGCTCTTAAGTTATCCTGCAGCTCTTTGACTCTTGTCCTAACTTTCTTTCAGATGCAGACGGATAAAATCCAGGGCAGAGCCCCCCATCCCAGGTGAGGGGATTGCCCCGAGCAGGTCAGTCACTGTTTGTCTCTGCAGAGGAAGCATAAATGGTGGCTGTTACAGCATTGTTCTTTGTCTCTCTTTTTAGGAAGTCAAGGCCGAGAGCAGCAGTCAAGGCTGAGTGGGCAAGGTGAGCATTGAGTAGCGTACAGAAGCAGTTGTTATTGCTGATGTCTCAGTTTTTGTGCAGCTCTAAGCATCTCCTCTTGTTTTTGTTTTCTTTTAGGTGGTCCACTTGCCATCTATCCTGGCCGACCATATCTGTGCCAGGTGTGTGCAGGCTTAAGGTATTGGTGTGGCATCCTTGTCAGATTTGGGAGGTTGTCTTTTCACAGTATCTCAGCAAATTTTCTGCTTTGTTTCTTTGCAGGTGCTGTTGCTGCCCTAGGCACGCCAAGGAACAGAGGAGGGCAGGTGAGTCGGGGTTTAGGCAGGCTGACCCATAGGTGAGCGTTACACAGCAGCATGCTAAGCGTGTACCTTTTCTTTTCGCAGGTATCTTCTGGGCAGCCTCCGGAGTCAAATCAAGATTTGAGGTGAGCCGGGGCAGTGCTGCGGACGAGTCCCAAGGATTACTCTCTTTCAGGGCAATAGTCAGGTTTTCTGTTTTGTCTTAGGTACCCAGAGGAGCCTCATAGCCAAAGCTTGGAAACGGCAGCACCGAAGCACACACGGAGAGCATCTCAATATCCACGTGCGACCGAGGATGGATTTTGTCCGCTCCTCTTCCAAAAGCTAAGTGTCGGGGCCAGCGGCTGGGAGAAGGGGAAAAACCTTTACTCTCACAGGAGGCAATTTGATGTCAGCTTAGCGTAGAGGTCTGTAGGGGCATGGGCTCTCTGGAAGTAAAGGGAGAGGGTTTCCCCTCAGCCTCGCCAGAGCCTTTGCCGGGCAGGGCAGTTCCGACCCATCTCCACATTTTCATGTACTTTGCGTCGTCCGCCTCCCTCGACTCGACGTCGTCACGGATCTTTCCCCCGAGGAGCTCACCTTCACGTCCGGAGCTACGGCCACGGTCACCCGGCAGTCGGCTTCCTTCTCTAGGCTCGCCGAGCCTCTCGAGCATCCTCTTAACTACTTCAGCACTAACTTCTTTTAACGAGTTCCATTTCATCATCACGTGCTCTTGTCATAGGGCTTTCTTTCCTTTGGCATCATCAGCCTCTGGCTCATCTTGCGTTAGGAATCTTGGGTCCCTGCGGGGACAGTGCCAGGCAGTTGCCACTTGTCTCTGTGTTATGTCGTCCGTGTCTGTGTTATGTCGTCCGTGTCTGTGTTATGTAGTCTGTCCATTGTCTTACGTGTCACAGGCCTTTGTTATGTCTCGATGCTTTATTGGCACTATTCCGTGCCACATCTCCCGTATTCTACTCACGTTCCTTTCCGGATATCCCTTGTTCCAGCATCTTTACATTTTTACTCTTTGAGACAGGAATGTCTCAAAGGGACAAGATGTTCTCATCCATCTTCCTTCTCACTAGCGGCTTTGGTAGTGCCTTTTTTTCCACGCGATTCTCTTGGACTTCTGGAGGAAGCGTCTTACACCCTCCTCACGTGACTGCAGCAGTTCTATAGGTTCCATCTTCCCAAGGGGTATAGGGCTCAAGAATTCGTATCTTCCAGAGAGCTACCTCAAGTCCTGGCTTATACTGTATGTGCTTACATTGTTTGTACCTATGCTGGCTTATACTGTATGTACTTACACTGTGTGTACCTATGTTGGCTTATACTGTATGTACTTACTTACATTGTGTGTACCTATGTTGGCTTATACTGTATGTACTTACACTCCATGTACACTTGCACTGTATGCGTCGGCTTATATCGTGTGTACTCATGTTGTACCACTTATGGTCGGAGCTGCCCTGCCCTGGCACATATTCACAGTTAGGTAGAAGAGTTATAAAAACTTTACTGTTCATCTGTCTTTTATGGGATTTTGGGTAGAAAATTTATTGGTCAGAGTGGGGACAAGTCCTAGCTGTCAGCCACTCGTTGACCGCTTCCTGTCGTCTCACAGGTCCCCGAGGCTACTGATTTCCCCAGAATCTACCATTTGACGTTGAGGAGCAGCAGCCAGAAGAAGCGTGGAAGCGCGTTCTTCAGTGTCTCGAGTAAGAGCCGCAGGGAACGTTTAAATGGGGGGAGTGCGTGAGCATGTGTGAGAGCACGTGTCTGTGTCTGTCTGTGTCTGCTCGTCTCTGCGTGTGTGAGCGCATGCTGACTGGATTTAACCGTGTGTGTGACTTTTGCTTTTCAGGTTTTTCAACTCATTTGTAAATTTAGAGTAAAAAATCCCTAGCCGGGTTCCCCCCCCCCCCGCCGGCTGGGTTTTTTTTTTCTTTTTTTTTTTCCCCCCGGCTGGGTTTTTTTTTCCCCGGTCCCGGTTGGTCAGCGAGGCGACGTTCATCGCCAAAGTTTGGGCGCGGACCGTCCAGGGACCGGGTATTTCGTCAGGCAGGAGGATTTTTTGGAGGCTCCCGGGAACCACGTTCCCGAGGACCAATGATTGCTGGGGTGTAATTTAGCAGTTGTGAGGGGAGGGATGGTGAGTTTGTGTGTCATTTGAAGAGGGTGTTAATGGTAGATGAGTGCTGTTTTTTGTGTGCTTTTGTTGTTTTGGGTTTCCTGTAACAATAAATCCACATGTAATGGAAATAGAAAAAGGTTATCATCTTGTGTTAATATGTGTGTTGTGTTGTATTGCTCTGTATTGCAGGCTGAGCACAGGGTGAACTCTCTCCTCCTTGCTGTGACACCTGGGCTGGCAGGGATGACACAGTGACCTCGGCCGGCCGATGCTGCCTGTGCCATCACCTGGCACTGACGTGTTTGATGAAAATCCTTTTGCTGGGATTTTTCTCCTGAGAAGCCTCAGAACAGAAATGGAACCAATAACAATCTGCTGGCTGTGGAGTGTGGGCTGGACATGGTTTAGCAACAGGGGCATCTTGGATTGGTCTCCTGTGCATTGTTTCTACTTGATGACCAATCATGGTCTAGCGGTGTCGGGGCTGTGAGCAGGTTTTTATTATTCATTCCTTTCCAGCTTTTTGATGTCTCCTTGCTCTTTTAGTGTAGTTCTAATATCTCATTTTCTTTTAATATAATAGAGATCATACAATAATATTTCAGCCTTCTGAAAGGTGGAGTCAAGATTCTCGTCTCCTCCCTCGTCCTGGGGACCCTCAAACACCACCTCAATCAGCGGCCGAGCGGGTTTGTGCGAGCCTCTCAGGAACCCTCGGCCGGTCCCGAGTCGGCAGCCCTGGCACGGCCGAGAGCAGGGAGACACCCGAGGGTGCTGAGGGCACCTGGGCTGGGGGGAGACACCCTCTGTGTGTGCCCCGAGGGTACTGAGGGCACCTGGGCTGGGGGCAGACACTCTCTGTGTGTGCCCCGAGGGTACTGAGGGCACCTGGGCTGGGGGCAGACACTCTCTGTGCCCTGAGGGTACTGAGGGCACCTGGGCTGGGGGCAGACACTCTCTGTGTGTGCCCCGAGGGTACTGAGGGCACCTGGGCTGGGGGCAGACACTCTCTGTGTGTGCCCCGAGGGTACTGAGGGCACCTGGGCTGGGGGCAGACACTCTCTGTGTGTGCCCCGAGGGTACTGAGGGCACCTGGCCTGGGGGCAGACACTCTCTGTGTGTGCCCCGAGGGTACTGAGGGCACCTGGGCTGGTCGCCTTTGCAGCACAAGAGACACCAGAGACAGCGGTAGAAGATAAAGCGCCGACTCTTAGCAGGGGTTATTCCAAGGTTTTATTAGGAGTCCAAAAGGAGCTCCTGCACCTCCGGGCCTCCTGCCGAGAGCCCCCCGGGAGATGTGCCAAGGTCACGTTTAAAGGGAGATGGAAACCAAAAGCAGATAACATCCTACCAACCATTAAGTGATCCTAAGGGATGGATGCTGGGGGATGGACATACAGGACAGCGTATGGGGCAAGGCTTGGGGGGCTGACTCCCAGCCTCTGGCTAATCACTCGATGACTTGGACTGAAACTTCTGGATGGAGGGGATGGGAGGCTGAGTGATTGACAGAGAGCCAGGGTGGGGGTTTGGGGATGATCTCATCCCGGGAGAGGGATAACACAGGTAAAGGGAGGAGGGTACAGTTTGGGATAAACCATTTGGGAAAAATATGGGGATACAAAACAAAATTACTTCAAAGTATTGCAAAGTATAAAAATGCACTACAGATGGGTTGGGCAGCACCAAATAAAATGTAATAAAATGCTTTAAAAATAGAAAAATTTAAAAAAAAAAAAAAATAACAAAATTAATTAAAAACAAATAATAAAAAAAAACAAACTGTAAAGTGCTGTAAAGTGCCGTACAAGTTCCATAAAATGTAGTGCCGTAATGCAAGACCCTCAAACACCACCACAATCACCACCTTAAATTGGTCTGGGAAGCACCAAATAAAATAAAATAAAAAGCTTTAAAAATAGAAAAATATAAAAATTAAATAAAAAACAAAATTAAAAAAATAAATGCTTTAAATATAGAAAAATTAGAAATAAAAAATAAAAATAAAATTAAAAAAATAAAATGCTTTAAAAAGAGAAGAATTAAAAATAAAAATAATTTTTAAAAAATGCTTTAAAAATAGAAAAATTAAAAATAACAACTAAATAAAAATAAAATTAAATAAATAAAATAAATGCTATAAAAATAGAAAAATTAAAAATAAGAATTTAATACAAAACAAAATTTAAAAAAAAATGCTTTAAAAATAGAAAAATTAAATATAAAAATTAAATAAAAAATAAATAAAATTAAAAGGTTTAAAAATAGAAAAATTAAAAATAGAAAAAAAAAAAGTTAAAAATAAAAAAAAGGTTTCAAAATATAAAATTAAAAATAAAAATTAAATAATAAAATTAAACAATAAAAAAGCTTTAAAAATAGAAAAATTAAAAATAACAATAAAAAAGAAATAAAATTAAAAAAATAAGTCCTTTAAAAATAAAAAAATTAAGAATAAAAATAAATAAAAAATAAAATTTAAAAATCAAAAACTTTAAAAATAGAAAATTTAAAATGTAAAAATTAAATAAAAAACAAAATTAAAAAATAACTGCTTTAAAAATAGAAAAAATAAATATAACATAAAATAAAAAACAAAATTAAAAAATAAATGCTTTAAAAATACAAAAATTAAAAATAGAAAAATAAATAAAAAACAAAATTAAGAAAATAAGTGCTTTAAAAATAGAAAACTTAAAAAAAAGCTTTAAAAATAGAAAAATAGAAAATAAAAACAAAAAAAATTTAAAAAGCTTTAAAAATAGAAAAGTTAAAAATTAATAAAAAAAATTTAAAAATCAAATAAATTATTTTAAAATAGAAATATTAAAAATAAACATTCAATAAAAAACAAAATTAAAAAATATAATAAATGCTTTAAAAATAAAAAAAAATATAAAAATTAAATAAAAATTAATAAAATAAAAAGCTTTTAAAATAGAAAAGTTAAAAATAAAAACGAATTTAAAAAATATTAAAAAAGCTTTAAAAATAGAAAAATAAAAAATTAAATAAAAAAATTTTAAAATCAAATAAATGCTTTTAAAATAGAAAAATTAAAAATAAGCATTCAAAAAATAGCAAAATTAAAAAATATAATAAATGCTTTAAAAATAAAAAAA
This sequence comes from Agelaius tricolor, assembly GCF_023055355.1. Lineage (NCBI taxonomy): Eukaryota > Metazoa > Chordata > Aves > Passeriformes > Icteridae > Agelaius > Agelaius tricolor. Next base: position 1,600,837 of record NW_027269329.1, read on the forward strand.
TTAAATATAAAAATTAAATAAAAATTAATAAAATAAAAAGCTTTAAAAATAGAAAAATTAAAAATAAAAATAAAAAAATAAAATTAAAAAAACAGTTTAAAAAGAGAAAAATTAAAAAAGAATTAAAAATAAATTTTAAAAAATAAAAACCTTTAATAATAGAAAAATTAAAAATTAAATATAAATATTTAAAAAATAAAATAAATGCTTTAAAAAAAAATTAAAAAAACAAAAAGGTTTAAAAATAGGAAAATTAAAAATAAATAAAAAACAAAACTAAAAAAATAAAAAGCTTTGAAAAAAGAAAAATTAAATTTAAAAATTAAATTTAAAAAAATTTTAAAAATCATATAAAAAGCTTTAAAAATAGGAAAATTAAAAATAAAAACAAATAAATTAAAAAAAAGAAAAAGCTTTAAAAATAGAAAAATTTTAAAAAAAATTAATTAAAAATACATGAAAAACAAAATAAAAACTTTAAAGTGCTGTTAAGTGCCGTAAAATTTCTATAAAACTGTCGTAAAACTGCCGTAAAGCGCGACTGTCGCAAAAGATGCAGTAAAGCGCGAATGTCGTAAAACTGTCGCAAAAGGTGCCGTAAAGCGCGACTGTCGTAAAACTGTCGCAAAAGGTGCCGTAAAGCGCGACTGTCGCAAAAGGTGCCGTAAAGCGCGACTGTCGTAAAACTGTCGCAAAAGGTGCCGTAAAGCGCGACTGTCGTAAAACTGTCGCAAAACGTGCCGTAAAGCGCGACTGTCGTAAAACTGTCGCAAAGCGCGACTGTCGCAAAAGGTGCAGTAAAGCGCGACTGTCGTAAAACTGTCGCAAAAGGTGCCGTAAAGCGAGACTGTCGTAAAACGTGCCGTAAAGCGCGACTGTCGTAAAAGGTGCCGTAAAGCACGACTGTCGTAAAAGGTGCCGTAAAGCGCGACTGTGGTAAAACTGTCGCAAAAGGTACCGTAAAGCACGACTGTCGTAAAAGGTGCCGTAAAGCGCGACTGTCGTAAAATGTACCGTAAAGCACGACTGTCGCAAAAGCTACCGTAAAGCACGACTGTCGTGAAAGGTGCCGTAAAGCACGACTGTCGTAAAAGGTGCCGTAAAGCGCGAATGTCGTAAAAGGTGCCGTAAAGCGCGACTGTCGTAAAACCGCACCTTTTACGACAGTCGCGCTTTACGACACTACCTTTTATGGAACTTTTACGGCACTTTACAGCACTTTACGGATTTTAGTTTGGTTTTTAATTATTTTTAATTAATTTTTTTTTAAATTTAATTTTTATTTAATATTTTTTTAACTGTCCTATTTTTAAAGCTTTTTTTAACCTTTTTTTAGTTTTAATTTTTATATTTTAAAGCATTTATTAAATTTTTTAATTTTCTATTTTTTTTTAGTTTTAATTTTTATATTTTTGAAGCAGTGTTTAGATTTTTTTATTTTTATTTTTATCTTAATTTTTAGTTTTGAGGTTTTTATTTTTAAAGCTTTTTTTAGATTATTTTTTATTTAATTTTTATTTTTGATTTATCTATTTTTAAAGGTTTTTGTTTTATTTTAAAATTTTTTTTAATTTAATTTTTGTTTTATTTTTTTTAAAGCATTTATTTTTTTAATTTTATTTTTTATTTTTTAGTTTTCATTTTTTATTTATAAACTATTTATTTTATTTTTTAATATTATTTTTATTTCATATTTATTTTTGCTTTATCTATTTTTAAAACATTTATTTTTTTTAGTTTTTATTTAATTTTTAATTTTTGATTTTTTTATTTTTAAAGCATTTTTTTATTTTTTACTTTTTATTTAATTTTTATTTTTGATTTTTCAATTTTTAAAGCTTTTTATTTTATTTTTTAATTTTATTTTTTATTTAATTTTTTGTTTCAATTGTTTTTAAAGCGTTTATTTTATTTTTAATTTTATTTTTTATTTCATTTTTTATTTTTGCTTTTTCTATTTTTAAAGCTTTTTTATTTTTTATTTAATTTTTTGTTTTAATTTTTCTATTTTTAAAGCTTTTTTTATTTTCTAACTTTATTTTTTATTTCATTTTTAGTTTTAATTTTTTATTTTTAAACTATTTATTTAATTTTTTAAATTTTATCTTTTATTTCATTTTTATTTTTTGCTTTTTATATTTTTAAAGCATTTATTTTATTTTTTAAATTTAATTTTTATTTCATTTTTAGTTTTATTTTTTCTATTTTTAAGGCTTTTTTTTATTTTTTAATTTTAATTTTTATTTCATTTTTAGTTTTAATTTTTTATTTTTAAACTATTTATTTTATCTTTTTCATTTTATATTTTATTTCCTTTTTATTTTTTGCTTTTTCTATTTTTAAAGCATTTATTTTATTTTTTTAATTTTCTTTTTAATTTAATTTTTAGTTTTGATTTTTTTATTTTTAAAGCATTTTTTATTTTTTATTTTTATTTAATTTTTATTTTTGATCTTTCTATTTTTAAAGCTTTTTTTATTTTTTATTTAATTTTTAGTTTTGATTTTTTTATTTTTAAACATTGATTTTATTTTAATTTTACTTTTTATTTATTTTTAGTTTTGTTTTTTCTATTTTTAAAGCATTTCTTTTATTTTTTAATTTTATTTTTTATTTAATTTTTTAGTTTTGATTTTTTTTATTTTTAAAGCATTTCTTTTATTTTTTTAATTTAATTTTTATTTCATTTTTAGTTTTAATTTTTCTATTTTTAAAGCATTTCTTTTATTTTTTATAATTTTTTTTAATTTTTAGTTTTAATTTTTCTGTTTTTAAAGCTTTTTATTTTTTTAAATTTTCTATTTTTTTATTTTCCCATTTTTAAAGCAGTTATTTTATTTTATTTTATTTTTTATTTAATTTTTATTTTTAATTTTTCTTTTTATAAAGCTTTTTATTTTATTTTATTTGGTGCTGTCCAGACCATCTCAAGCTGGTGATTGTGGTGGTGTTTGAGGGTCTTGCAGTTACCCCGATTAATAGGTAGAGATGATGTTTGGAGGCCACAGTGTTACAGGTAGGGGTTAAACAGTTTTTTAGGGTCTTTCAGGTGATTTTTCAGGGATTTTTAAGGATATTTTAGGGGGGTTTTTGCAGGAGTTTTTTAGGAATTCTCTGGAAATGTTTAGGATACCTTTAGGGCTTTTTCAGGGCTTTTAAAATAATTTTTAGGGTGTTTTAATGACTGTCTTACCGGGGCGCCCCAGCCACCCAAGGCACCCCGTGGCGGTGCCGTGGCGCTCCAGCCCAGCCTCCCGTCAGCGCCGCCCGTGGTCGCTTCCCCTCTCCTGCCGCCGCCGCTGCATGGCGGGCCGAGCTCCGCCTTCCCCACCGCACCCTCCCGCTTCAGAGCTGCTGGATGGCGTGGCTCCGCCGCCTCCTACAACCACGGACGTCCCGGCGTTCCCTTCCACGGCCGCAGCCGCAGCCCCATTCCCGTTCCCGCAGCTCCGCCGCCTCCCGCACCCCCCGGCCTGCCCGCCGCCATGATGACTGCCCGCGCCGCGGCAGTGACGGAACCCATGCATGCGCAGTTGCTACAACCCCAGCACCAGCGATATCACTCTGCGCCGACTCATCGAACCACAGCGCTGCTCCCGGGATCAGCCGCACGCATGCGCAGTTCTATCTCCACGGCCCCACCGCCACCCCCCGCTGCGTTTGCCGCAGCTTTGGCACAGCTCGGTCCCGGTTCCGAGCCGCTGCGTGCCGCTGTCCGGCCACAGCCGGCATCCCTGTGCCCCGTCACGCCACTTCTGCCGCCACTGCGTCTATACACGGCACCACAGCAGGCGAAAACTGCAGCACCTTGCACGTATCCTTCCACGTCTCTCCTTCTGCCGGGCACCGAGAGATCCCCCTGCAGCGCGTAACCCTGAGCAACCGATACCTGGTGTGCCTCCGCATTTTCGCCTTCCACACTCCTAGCACCCAGCGGGACTATTTTGTGTCACGATTCATCTGCACAGCCACATCCATGCACACAAACCGTGCGACGAGGAGGAGGAGGAGGAGGAGGTTGGAATATGACAGCTGCTTTAATAAATACAGGACAGACAGAGAATTATTTTGCCCCTGCAAATGCCAGCCCTTTGATCCCAACACAAAAGAATTTCAAAAAAGAACTGTTCCCAAATAGCTCCAGAGTCCCCTCAGTGTTTGGGACAGATTTCTCGACCCACAATTAGACAGTAAACCCTGAAAATTCACCAGCATTAATGCCAAAATTAGAAAACTCACAAAAATCTTTTGATAATTTTCAACTAACAGACTGGTGTGAAAAACGCCAATCACTTGCTTTTAAAATTTTTGAAAGTTTAATAGTAATAAAATGGTTGTAAAAATAGTAATACAATTAGAGTAATAATAATTTGGACAATTTGAATTAAGACAGTATGAGACAACAAAAACAAAGAGTTGCGGACGTCCGGGTACCTTTCTCTGGGCAGCACGGGCCCGAAAAAGGACCCTCGTTAACAAAGGATTAACCCTTAAAAGCAATAGCCTGTTGCATAGTCATACACTTCATACATGGTGCATAAATTCCATTCAAATACAGGATTCTGTCTGGTCATCATCCACTTCTTCCTTCTAATCCTAACAGCGCCTTGGAGGCAGGAAGAAGTTTGTTTCTTCTGATAAGTGGGCAATACATTCTTTTTCTCTGAAAGATCCAGGTGTCCTTTGGCCGCTATCTCGCTGCAAGTCCTTTCTTTAAAAAAAGTATCTTACATAGCATCGTTTCTATATTAACAGTTTTTGTAACCTAAAACTATATTTAACACACTACTTAAGAGAATTAATACAGCATTACTTTCTAACACAACACATATAATATTCATTTTAATATTTCCGAAAAGCCAATCATAAAATACCTGCATTTTTCACAATCCCCACTCTTATTCTTTGTAAATCCTTTGGCTTGAGCAATATTTCTTATCTACTTGCATCTTCTGGACTATGCTGGCAAAATAAAACAGGGGATTACACAAGGAAGAAATATAAAACCAGTTGTAACACATAAAATGAAAGACCTTAATTTCTTCTAATACATTACCCTACCAGCTAGGTTTTAACATTGTTTTCTAATTTTTGGACTGGTACCTCAGTTATTATATGCACATATATATTTTTTTTCTTCTTTGATTTCTTTTGCTTTTTCTAGAATGACTTTTCTGTGCTCATCAATTTCAACAATTTGATATATTAAACTTTCTACAAACACCCCCTTCTTTGGCCAATAAATAGTGTAAAGCCAACCTATTCTGATACCCTACAGTTTTTGTTTGGCTTAGCTGACTTGATAATAACTCTAAGCCTGGGCGGCTCCATTTGCTATCATTTCCATAACTGCTTGGAGTCTTGTAATACGACTCAATAGATAATTTGGGGTCAATACAGAGTTCAATTGCTGTGCTGGTTTTACCTTTTTGTTTATTATTTGTTTTTTTTACCAAATCTTCTTGAACCATATCTTCAAGATTAAATTTAAAACAAATCCATCTCTCTCCTTTTAGACATTCAATTCCAAATCCATTACCACATTTTCCTAAGTTTCTTGTAATCCAATAATTTATTCCGTTTTGCCTACAGGTTCTTAATTTGGATGGGTTATAACAGTGGCTGTTGACATAGGTGTGTGTAATTAAAGAGGAACTTTGGTTTCTTTCCACGTGATGCTTTCTGCAGCATTTGTGACACGATCTTGCTGGTATCCCGAAAGGGAAAAGAGAACAAATGAGTGCCAGAAACAGGAATAACAGAGGTCCAGTATGCCTTATACTCCCATCTCCCAGGCCTGTGAGGTTGCAATCCACAGCAGGTGTATTTGATCTTCTCAGTGGAGAAATACAGAGGCCAATCTGGTCTTGCCCTCTATTTCCTTGTCACATTCTCTCAACTAATTTCCAGGCAAATTGGTTTTGACACCCTTTAACTGTGGTCTCTTACCGTTCTTCAGGTATCTCTCATTCACCAGGCACTAATAATTCCCATCCACAAAGCTAAGTTATTACTTTAACACTTTTTGCAATAAGAGCATAAATGTTGTGAACTACAATACTAATTATTCTCACAATTCAAGCATTTACTTATAACCCAGCTAGCATGTCCAGTATTGGAATGAATCAAATAAAGTTTACTGATGGAAATGGTAATTCCCCTTCTCCCCTGTACAATTCTCAGGCTAAGGTCAGAACACAAAAACAGTCTTGATCCTTCTGTCTGGAGTATTCCTCCCCTAAGGAGATGTTTTATTCAGGCAAGACCAGAATAAAACCAGGCAGTGCTTGAAACCAGTGGTATAAGCGTCATCTTAATTCTTAATTCTGTGTTGTTCTTTGTACATTTCTTGGATCATTTGGCTTTTTCCAAACTATTACCACTCAGTCCCCATTGGAAAGTCAGTTCGGTATCACCCGGTTTAAATGCGATAGTCCATTCCTCAGGTTTCTTCACAAGTCCTTTGATTCTGCTGGCATGAATTCACCCTCTTTCCGTGATTCTGATTGTTGCTTCAGTAGTACCTGGAAAGCACTTCTTAATAGCATAGTAATAAAAGCAAGATAATACTGCATTAACTTTTACCATTCACTTTTCTTCCAAACTTTCTGGGTTTAGCTAAAAGCTTTTTCCACAGCAGCCTCTTCTTCTTCTATCCAGCTGTGCTAATAGCTGCAGAGGCAAATTCTTCTTTTTATGAGTTACAGTTAGTTAAATAGGAAAAGCTAGACCAATTTTAACACGAGACGTATCACATCTATTGCTTTTTACTTTTTGGGCAGCATTTTATTGTTTTAGCCTTAAAAACCCATTCTTCAGGAAAAAAAACCAAACCAAACTTCTTTTTAACAGCAAACAAAACACACAAAAGAAAAGACCAAAACCTTTCTTACTTAAGAAAAACAAACCACTTTGTGAGGTTTGGAGAGTCAGCAATCTCTGCTTTGATTTTATCTTTTAGTGCTAGCCCCCTCCCGCTCTTTTCACGGCCTTGCTGTCAATGCCGTGCTGCCACTTCTCTGCAGGGCCGGAGCAGGGGAGAGCAGCCACGGGCATGGGGACCCTGGGGGCAGCCTTGGGTCCCTTTTGCCCTCTCTCTCTCTTCTTCTCTCTCTTTCTCTTTCCTTCTCTCTCTCGGCCCACTTTCCAGGGCCGACGCAGCCATCCTCGACTCAGGACCCCGGCAGTCTGGGAGCCCCCTGGCAGTTCCGCCACGGAGCCAGCCCGCTCCTGCCTGGCAAACCCGTGTGTCCCCTGCTGCCAGCACCGCCACCGGGTCACCTCCATGGATCGGTGCCTGCCGCAGCCTCCGAGACCCCGCCGCTCGTAGGGAGCGGGCAGACACCTCCCAACCTTGACAACCCCAAACTTGGCGTCCCCAGGTGCTCCTGACATTCTTTTCCTTTCTCTAGTCAACTTATCCTCTTTTCCCTTCAAGGAGAGCCCGTTCTGCTAAACCCTTTCTGGACCTCAGTTCGGCATTGAATAACCTCCTAACAACCGTGTGTTGAGACACTTCCCTGCCTTTCATGCAAAAACCCCGCATTCACACTTCTGCTCTCTTCTAGCACCAAGATGTCATCACTTCACATTCTAACATCTCAGAGTTTGCTAACCACCTCCCTACTTCAACTTCTCTCTTTCTTCTCTTCTTACCTGTTTTTTTTGATTCAACACACCTCAGACGGTATGAACTGAACCTAACTAAATTACTTCCAAAAGTAAGCTTACAACATTCTTTTACTAGGATTGCAGTAGCTGTTAAATACCTACTGGCTAGCTGTGGCTTACTGAGTCTAACATCTTTGATATATGAGCTACTAGATATTTTTTTACTCTTCCTTACTCTTGAATTAAAATATTATGAGCTACTCCATTTTCTGTATTTATGTATAAAGGATAAATGACTTTTCTAACAGAGGTAAGCTTAAAGCTGGTACTTAGGCTAGTTTTAACTTAACTCTTTTAATTTAACAATATCTTCTTTGGTCTGTTTTATATCATCTCCTTCTGTCCGTTTTTTTCATACACGAATTTTGCTACTTGTGTGTACCCCTCAATCTATAATATTTCAATAATCTAGGAAATTTTCTGATCTCTCTCTCTTTGAAGAGGGAGGGAGAATGAATAAAATTCTTGCAATTTTCTCATGGTTGGTTTTCTAGCTACTTTTATTTATTAAGTGTCCAAGATATTTTACCACTGGGTAGTGAGTCTGAGTTCTTTTATTAACTTCCCTTAAATTTTGTACTAGTCTATAACTCCCATCAGACTTTACTGGGGGAATAGGGATATTATGAGGAGACATACAAGGTTCTAATGCCCCATCCTTTATTAGTCCTTCTATTACTGGCTTCAAACCTTCCCGTCCTTCTAAAGATACAGGATACTGACGTACACGTACGGGACAATCTTCTCTCTCAATTGTAACCCTTATGGGGTCGATATTTAATCCTCCCCTATTTCCTTCCCCACCTCAAACTTCTTTGTTGGTTTTTTTTTCTTCATCCTCTTTTAAATAATTTTAAAACTCTAGCTCTCATTTTCCCATTTTCTGATATAACTCCTATTCTTAATTGCACTTGTAAGACTCTTCCCAATAAATTGCTACCTGCCCCTGGGACCAATAAGACATCTCCCATCCAAATTTTAGTTTCTTCCCTCAATTACTACATCTTTAATGAGCAGAAATGTAAAACTTTCCCTCTTTGCCCCTGTTACTTTCACTCTATGTTTGCTCACACTATAACTTTTTGGAATGTTTAACAGGCAGGTTCTCTCTGCCCCTGTGTCTATTACAAATTCCAATTCCTCTTCTTGGGGACCCACTTTTAAAGTTATCACAGGCTCCAGATGGTATTTGTTCCCCCCAGAAAATTAGAGCTTATGACCTCCCTATTCCTCCTCTGTGCCCATCTCTTTAAAGATTTTCAGATCTTCTGCTTACGTAGGACCATTTTCCTATTTCTCTTAAGTTTGTTTATCTATTTAGTTGCAGTTTCTTCTTTCCCCTCGAAAAGCTGTCCCTTAAAAACCTTTTTTTTTTCCCCTGCATTTCGCCTTTGATATGCTGTCGCATTTATTCCTTTGATTATGTAATTACAATAATTATTCATGTGTTTACTCCCCTCCTCCTTATTTTTACCCCGCTCAGGAGGTACAGTTGGCATTTTGTCTTCTCTGGGGGTCCCCGTAGATTATCTTTTTTCCTAAGCTTTTATTTCAGCTGCTCTGATTAACTGCCTTTCTTCCTGAGAAAAATATTATTTTCATTACAGACCACATCTCTTCTGAAGTATAAATGTTTGGAGCTAAAAATTGGTCTAATTGTTCAGCTATGCCTATGGGATCCTCCAAATATCCCTTTTATTTATTTCTTAAAATTTCAGACCTCACACGAAGTCAAAGGAGCATTTACAAACCCTGGACCGGCCCGTCCTATGGGAGCCTCTTTTAATGCAAATAGACTAATCCCTTTATCCCATTCTTTTTGGATTTTTATCTTCTATAGCTTTTCTCCCGCATTTTTAGGATGAATCAGGAGAGGACTTGCTTTTACCTGAACTTTTAGTGTTTCGATAAGGTGATTCCTTTAGAGAGTTCCGCTGAGCAGCCGGAGCTGTGGTTACTAAGGGAACGGAGCTCAGGGCAGGACGTGGGAACTCGGCACAGCTCAGGGTCTGGATGCTCCAAAGGCGGGGTCTGCAGGGGGAATCGCCCGAGGGGATCGGCACAGCTCAGGGTCTGGGTGCTCCAAAGGCGGGGTCTGCAGCCGGGATCGCCCAGGGGCTGTTCCGGTGCAGACCGAGCTGCAGCGTGGATCGGCCCCACATGGCTCACGGCGGCTGATCCGGCAGAGACAAAGCCGGCGACTGACCCCGGCTGCAGCGGCGGGAGCCGAGCAGAGTCAGGGCAGCCGGGGATGGGACAGACGGGACCCCCCCTCGGTGCGGTCAGCGCGGTACCCACGGTGCACACGGCAGGACGGACCCCCCGCCCCTTCCGCCGGCACGGCCAGCGGAGCGGCCGCGGGCCCGGCGGCCGGGACCGGGACAGACGGACCGGAACAGACGGACCGGAACAGACGGACCGGGACAGACGGACCGGGACAGACGGACCGGGACCGGGACAGACGGGCCGGGACAGACGGGCCGGGACAGACGGGCTGTGCCGGAGCCGGCACAGGGGCTGGGGCAGCCGCGAACGAGTGGAGGAACAAACGGGAATGGATGAGGTAATATTTCGTTCCCTGCCTTATACTTTCACCGTTTTTCTTTTATTGCCTTTAAAAATGTTATTTTCGTACAATCTCCCTCCTGCCCAGCATGTGGCATATCCTTTTTTTTTTCCTGGATTAAACAGTTTTTACAAATAAATCCAGAGCTTACTAAAGCAAACTTCTGCTTGGATACTTCGAAATGGTCAACGAGTTAACTCATGACCTTCTCATGTTGTTTTTCTCACCACCCTTTTATTTATCCTTTGGCAAATTATACATCTTTCAGTTACTTGTGTTCCTACTCCAAAAATCGCAATGCATCCATAGTTCCTTAAAAAAAATGATCACACAAAGCCCGAGTATCCCACTGGGCGTTTTGATACATGTCCTCTGCTATTCCCTAGTAAGCATTTTATTATCTGTCTTCCATCAAGATGTTTCTATTTCCCCCATTTATCTCTTTCGCCACCTATCTTGTTTTAATTCGCCTTTTTTTTTTTTTGCTTCCCTAAACTTTGGAATTTCCAATTTTTCCTCATTTGGAGTTAATATTAACTCTTTCAGCTCCATTTTCTGCTGCATCTTTAGCTTCCTGATCTGCCAAATTATTTCCAGGGTCTTTACCCTGCAAATGCCAACCCTTTGATCCAACACAAAAGAATTTCGAAAAAGAACTGTTCCCAAACAGCTCCAGAGTCCCCCCAGTGTTTGGGACAGATTTCTGACCCAAAAAGAGACACTAAACGCCTAAAATTTGTCAGCATTAATCCCAAATTAGAAAACTCACAAAAATCTTTTGATAATTTTCAACTAACAGACTAGGATGAAGTCAGAGGCCAGATTTGCAAAGAAGAAAGTCTAAATCCTCTAGCTACGCCTGTGCCATTCAGCCAGCAAGCCGCCGGTCCTAGAACACGGGTGGCTATCCCACCTCCTGAGATAAAAGAATTGCAAAAAGCAATAAGGGACGTGGTATCTGCTCCCCATATTTTAAGCAACTGCTGAAAAGGACAGTCCTGGAAGGACATACACTCACACCAAATGACTGTAAAAATCTTGCTAGTATAATTCTCACAGACTCACAATATACGCTATGGGAACTCAAATGGAAAAGACTGCTCACAGGGGTACTAGCCACTTATAGACAGAGTACCGATGCAGACCTTCGTACCCTTGTCACGTCTAAGCTGACTGGTGACCCTCCTGATGATCAGAATGATAATCGAGTGAATTTACCCAAAACAGCGTTAGATGACATTAAAAAGATGGCTCGCAGAGCCTTTTTGCAAATTGAGCCTGCAGGAAGTTTTGAAAAAGCCTATACTCTGATTAGGCAAGACTCGTCTGAACCATAAATGGTAACGCAATGGTAACGCATTTGTGGGCCGGGTAACGCAAGGAGCAGAAAGACAATGCGGCGATGATATAGCTCGCCCAATAATGATACGGGACATTATTGAAAATAATGCCAATGCAGAATGTAAAAGAGTTATCAAAGCCCTAGGAAAAGACAAACCCACAGTGCCTGAAATGATGGATGCCTGTAACAAAATTGGGAGTCCACAGCAAGTGGCAATTATCCAGGCAAATGAACTTGGAAAAACTCTAGGAGAAAAAATTGAAAGGGCTCTTACAGCTCAAACAGCGCAAGCAGTCGCACAGGCAGCACAAACAGAAGCTTTACCTGTCAATCAACCAAAGACGAATGTCTGGGTCGCTTTAGCCAGGTCTGCAGGCTCCGATACCATCTGTCTATCTGACACAAGCCCTGACAAACCTTGTTCAACCTGTCTAGTCGGAGTACCTTTCCCAAAGGGTTTTGATAATGTTACTCCTGATAAATATTGGCCACATGATGATCATCACGTATCTCCAACTCCCAGCCAGAAACACCAAACTTATATTGATAATTCTAAAGCTGATAAATCTGACCTTCAAGAGCTAGAAATCCTAGGCTCATTAACTATGGGTACCTGTTACTTCTTTCATTTCCTAGGAGAAGACGGCCCTCATTTAAAGGTTACCCCATATCACCCAGCTTATAGCAATATGACTTCTCGTCTCCGTCCGTCCCGACCGTGCTACCGCCCGATGCTCCTACAGGTAGAAACTCACTCACTAGCAGGAAAAATCCTTCCAATGCAGTTTTTTCTATTTTTATCCTCTGAGTGTCCAACTTCTTTTGCTAAATTTCTACAGATTTGAGCTCAAATTACCATTTCTGACCAGTGCAGAGACAAATGATGAAACATTCCTGAGTTATTCTTACTCTTCATCTTATGGAAGTACCAGCCAGCACTAAATTTGCATGATCTAACCAAAGTAGACATTTCACAGAAAAGCACTTTCTATAGCAATATTGAAAAACTATAGATTGAGGTAAAAGTTTCTGCCCTCACTGGTGCAAAGTCACATGTTGTTTGAAGAGCATCCCACTGAATTTTCTAAAATGTGTGAATGTGTCATCTGGACCACAGGAGATAAAGCAGGGTTAAAACGCTGAGCAAAACTGAAGTTAACAAGCACAAGGTTCATCAACCTTGCAATAGAAGCTTGCAGAAACCTTTCAAGGCTCATCCAATAAAGCCCCGTGGCACTTTGTTCTTCCCCCTCCTCCCAAATCTCCATCCGTCTGAGGCAGCATCAGCAGGAAATTTTGCACGGAAGCTTGCCAGATAAAATAGCTATATCATCTGCCATTAGTTTTAGCGAGTTCTTCAAAAATAGGTTAAAAATTATTTTATCTATTATTTTTTAGCTCTGTCCTAAGTTAGGGATGGGCCAAGTCTTGTGTCTTTGTCTCACAGAAAGGTGGTTCACATGTCCTTTAATATCATATGTGCAAATATTTCCAATCTGCATTCTGCCTTATCAGAAGGCTAATTAATTGCTTTATTATACTATATTACATTACATCTAAACTGATTCTGCCAAGTACTCAACCCCGCACACAACTCGTGACTGTCACCCAAGAGTCCCGACACGCACACACACTTGGCCCCGACAGGCCAAGGAAACAAAACACCCTCACTTTGGGTAAACAATCTCCACGCTGCATTCTACTTTGGCACAAACACAGGTACAGCACATGAGATAATTGATTTTACTTCCTCTGAGGTTCAGAGAATGTGAATCCCGGAAATATTCTTGGGGAGAATTGTGCCTTGCTTTTCTCTGTGAAGAGAAATGCGGTGACAGGTGCACCCTTGCCTCCAGGGCAAAGAATCACGGAACGGTTTGGGTAGGAAGGGACCTTGAGGTTTATCTTTGATTTATACAACACTTCAACAGGCAAGAGGGGGCTCATCTGCTTCAGAGCTGCTTGCTTTTCTCACACCTTTCACAAGCAAAGCCTGAAGCAAACCCTCCCAAGTTGCCCTATGGACCACGGGACCCCTCAGCACTCGGTGACGCTGCCAGCAAAACCTCAAACTTTTACTCACACAGGGATGAGGCCGTGCACTCGGTCGTAACCCAGATTCTCTTTTTCCCACAGAATCCTCAAACTTCCTTTGTTCTCTCTGCAGGTCTTTTTGCAAGCACACTGATTAACAGACTACACAAGTTTCACCAGCAGACTTCAGCTAAATCCAAAATCGGTTTCTACCCCAAGTAAAATTTGCAACCCCCTGTCTCACCTGCGATGTTTGGAATTTTAGGAGGTGGCAGCCCACTCGAGATCAAAGGTCCCGGGCAGGGTGCAGGCCCACGGACACAGATGCCATCCCTTTTCCAAGGGAAACTAAACTCATCACCCCAGTTTCCTTACATCAGTTTGCCAAAGACGTTCACCGCTCCCAGGTCACTCAGAGTTCTCGTTGGCTGCAGACTCGGTCTTGGAGTTACGGAGTTACGCTTCCTCCTAACACTCACCTCCCCACCTCAGCCCCCTGCTGCTGCGTCCCCTTCTCCACCCCTAACCCTACTCTATTTTCCAGCCCGCCCTTGCTCCATCCCTCACACTCCGCCCTTAACCCGTCCCACCACACTTCCCGCTCCATCCGTTACTTCACCCACCGCCCACCCGTGAGTCCCCTGCAGCAGCACCCAGGAGCCCAAACCCTCGGAGGATGGCGCGGCTCTCGCAGCAGGACAACACCCAGGCGAGACAGGCAGGGACAACGTCTGTGTGCTGCAGGGTGTCACAAGGGGCTGCGGGCTGAGGGGAGGGGGCTGGAGGGTGACACAGAGGATGGGGGGAGCGGAGAGGCAGAAGGGGGTGTTAGGAGCAAATGGGGGGCTCCAGGGTGGCGCAGAGATGCTGAGAGGCTGGGAGTGGGGAGCTTGAGGGTGACAAGAAGAGGGTGAGGGGGAGCAGATGCCTTGAGGGGCAAAGTGGGGGCTGCTTGAGGGTGACAGGTGAACCAGCCCTCACACCACCCCTAACCAGGTGGAGAGTGCACGGTGGAGGCCAGGGGGCCAAGGGACAATGTCAGAGGTCTCGGGGTGGCACACAGACATTGCGGGCTGAGGGGCAAGGAGGGGGAGGCTTGACAGATGGAGAGCTCACACCGAGGGTTAGGGGTACAAAGGACACAGGGTACCAGGTAGGGTTAGGGTACAGGTGCAGCAGCCCTCAACCCAACCCCAAGGTCATCCTAAAGAGCACCCCTAGGACCCCAGTTTTCCCCAACAGCAGCACAAGGCAATAACCCCAATGCTGGGACAGCCCCAGAAGTCTCCCAGCAGCTGCAGGCAGCAACCCTAATAAAAAGGTAGCAATGATGTTTGTGGTCTAGAGAGTGACAGGTAGGAGTTGGGGGCTGGGCAGTTTGTTAGGGGTTTTTTTAGGGTTTTTCTCACGGCTTTAAAAGGATATTTTAGGGCTTTTTTGGAGGAGTTTTCCAGGAAATTTCTGGGAACATTTAGGATACTTTTAGGGCTTTTAAAAAATTTTGTTAGGGTATTTTAAGGGCTTTCTTAGTACTTTTAAGAATTGTTTGGGGGCGGATTTGGGTGTTCTTGGGGGTTTTTTAGGACTATTGAGGGTATGTGTAGGACTTTTTAGGGCTAGGGTATTTTTAAGGTTTTTGAGGGAATTTTTAGGCTTTTTTAGGGTCTTATCAGGGCATTTTAAGGATTTCTGGGGTATTTTTAGAGCTCTTTTTGGACTATTTAGGGTATATTTAGGAATTTCTAAAGGTTCTTTGGGGATTTTTAAGGGTTTTTTAAAAGTAGGGTATTTCCAGTGTATTCTAACAGCATTCTGAGGCTATTTTTAGGTTTTCATGGGGTTTTTAGCACATTTTGAAGATCAGGAGGTTTTCAGGGAATTTTTAGGTTTTTTTAGGGTCTTTTTATGGCACAACACATGGAAGCTGAGGGGCAGCTTGAGAGGCACTGTGGGGGCTTGAGGGTGAGAGAGGCTGGGAGCTGAGGGAGGAACAGGGAGAGGGGACAGCGGGTGACACACAGAGATGCTGAGGGTGGCAGGGGCAGCTGTAGGGTGACACAGAGAAGCTGGGGGCTGAGGGGCAAAGGAGAGGGGTCAAGGGTGACACACAGGAGCTGAGGGCTGGGGGGCAGAGGGACCGGTTGAGGGGTAAAGGGAGAGGGCTTGGGGGCTGGACAGTCCAGTGGAGATCAGGGGTGCACGGTACAGCTGTACCACCCCTCACCCCAGCCCTAACCTCAGCCGAAGCAGCCCCCCTAAAAACAGCCTTTTCCCCCAACAGCAGCACAACACAGCAACCCTAACAGCGAGACCAGACAGCAACCCTCACACAGCAGCACAATGACAGAACCCTCAGAGGACAACAGACCCACTGCAAAAAGGTAGGGACGACATCTGTGGGCTAGACAGCAAGAGGTAGAGTTCGGAGACTGAGCATGTCTTTGTGAGGCTTTTTTTCCAGGACTTTGAAAGGTATTTAGGGGATTTTGGAAGGAACTTTTCTGGGACTACTTAGGGTATTGTTGGGGCTTTTTCAAAGCCATTTTATGAGTCTTTAGCATATTTTGAAGATTATGGTCAGGGTCAGAGGAAACACCCTCTGAAAAGGCAGAGTTTTAGGACTGCAGGGGAACGCTTGAGCAAGGGGCCAGCAGTGGCACAGCGGGTTGGGTCCCACGCCGCCAGTCCGAAGGTTGTAAGTTTTAGACCCAGCTAAGTTGTTGTGGTTAGGGTTAGATGCTCTCAGCTTTGGTCTGGGAGAACTTCTGCACAGAAAAACTCACCCCCCGCGTCTCCCGACGCCAGTTTGCAGGAGGTGCTCGGCACTGCCAGGGCAGCCCGAGTTCTCGGCGGGGGCAGCTTTGCTCCTGCAGGAGCAAATCCTGCGCTGGCCCTCTTCCCCATAAAGCCAAACTCAGCCCCGCTGCGCGTCGACGTCCGTTCGCAGGAGGCACGTGGCGCTCCAAGGGCGGCAAGAGTTCTCGGCGTCGGCAGCCGCGGTCCGTGAGAAATCGTTCTCTGCGGTTTTGGAGGCCGAATCGCAGTTTCGGCCACGGGTACACAGAGAGGAAAGACGGTTAATTTCCTTAGAAAGGGAAGTCTGGCAGCCCATGGTTTAAGGGGCAGACGAAGGGCTGTGCAGGGGAAGGAACTCCTCACAGGACCTTTCTTCACCTCAAGCCCACTCCAAGGTCTAGCACCCCCCGTGTGCCCAGCTGCTTTCAGAGGGTTACCCAGGCACACCCGCACAGGGAGCCGCTAGTCCAGAGGGGCTAACGGGGGCATCCCAAGGGTCCCTCCAGGAACTACGGTCGGAGCATCCAGCACGGACTAGGGAGCAGCCGGACCCACCCGGGCACGGAGCATCACTTTGAGAAAATGCCAAGGGAAGAGCCCTTTTGCCAAGGGGCAGCATCTGAGCAGGCCAGGCAGCATGTGGGGTTCCAGGAGAGGGCTTTCAACTTTCCCCTTTTACTGTGTCAGTCCCTCCCCAGGGCCCCCAGACCCCCCAGAGCACTCCCAGAAAGGAGAGGGGTTATTAGGAGAAAAAGGGTTTAGAAAAAAGGGAAAAAGCTTCCTTTTCCTTTATTTTTTGTGTTCAAACTGGGAGGGACTCTGCTTCCCCTCCAATTTTAATGGTCTCAGTTGAAAGAATCCCTGCCTTTTCTATGCTGTTCGGGGTGTTAATTGACAGGGAGTCCTCATTTTCTATTATTTTCCAGTTTAAGTAGAAGGGGAAAATCTTGACAATGTTTCTTAAGGGTTTGAATTAAGGGTAGCCACCCCCTTTTTGTTGTCCTGAGGCCTAAATTGAGGGAGAAGCCCAGCTATCTCTGCATAAGAGTTTGAACTGAGGGAAAAATCCCTCTTTTTTCATCACTGGAGAGGTATAAAGTGAGGAAAAACCCTCTTTTCCCAGTATTAAGAAGAATAAATTAAAGGGCAGAAGCTATTTATATGCCATTGTATTAGTTTCAGTAGAGATAACTGCCCCATTTCCTCTGTTCAAGGGGTGCACTGGAAGGAAGCTCTGCCTTTTTCAGCATTTTAAGGGTTTAAAACTACATTTCACGGCCCTTCTTCCTGTGCCATAGGACTAAGTATCTCAGAGCAGGGTGAGCCTGACACACACTTAACCCTTACACTGCCTGGGAAGCTTTTATTTATCTTATTGTTACTTATAATATAGATAGGCCTAATTAGAGGTCCCAAGGAGACTTAGACTATTCATATCATAAGCATTCTTTTCCACCCAGCATAGTCACACATGAAGTACTACTTAGTAGCCACTAAGGAATAATTATGTAAGTTAACAGCAAATTGGCTAATTTATCTAGTTATGCTGCCTAAACAGAAACTTTTATTTCTTACCAGTTTTCTGCCCTTTTACGCCAAGTAGTTGTTGCAAAAAAAGAAAGCACTATTATTTTTCTGAAGAATTTTCTTCTATAACAAGCCCTTTGCTCCCCTTGACTTCAAGTCAGAGGAGCCAAACAGCAGCAGCTGCTCTGAGGGTTTTTATACCCGGTGGGATTCACCCCCTCCCTTTTCCTGGGTGCCATGGGAACGAGAGGCGGGCACCATCAGGGGTATATTAACCCCAGCCTTTGCTCAGGGCCTTCATTCCCCCTCTGGGAGGTGCTAGGATAAGAGCTCTCCTCTCATTTCAGTGAAGAAGCTCTTTCAGCTTCTCACAGCTTGTTTTCAGCAGGTGTTTCTGGGCATCTAAAGCAACAGAGGCTTTGAAGATACTGTGAAGAAAACAGCATAGAATACAGGGCTTATTTAAGTTCATAATTTTGGGTTTTGTGTTTAGGGGTGGTAAAGCGCATTTGTAATTTCTGGTTTTGTTCTGATTTTGTTTTGTCTTTTTTTTAGGAGGAGCGCAGCTTCCAGAGGCTCCAGGTTGTGTCAACTACAACACTTTTTTCAGCAGATTCATCGTGTCACAAGAGGGATCTGCCCAGGGTCCAAGGTGATGTTTGAGATTGAGGCTTCAGGTGAGTTGAGGATTGTGACTAGGAGAGGGAGGGTGAGCGGGTATCCGGTTAGGAGTTATCGTTGGGGGGGTGGTTTTGAAGGCAGCAGGGTGAGAAAGGGTGTTTATTTGAGCCCCCCACCCAAGGCCTTTTAGAAGCTGAGCAGAGGCATTCACATGTCTTACAGCACACAAGGTCATCCACTACACTCACAGGAATGCCATTTCACTTTGCCTTTCTCTAACCCAGGTGGCACTCATAATAATGGCCACAGCCTTGGAATCAGGATGAAGCTGGAGCCTGAAGGAGCCAGGCACACTCAGGAGAGGGCAAGTATCTGACTCGCTGGGATTTGGCCCACATAACTATATACTCATACTTTGGTTTTGTTTTTCTTTATTGTAGCTGGCCGAGAGGCTAACAGGCGATCACGGGGCCCTCCGAGGCAGGCTCATTTCAGGCACAATGTGGATCCACATCACCGATCATCCAAAAGATAAGTCAGGGCCACGGCCTGGAGATGGGACAATGGGAGAGCAGCAGGTCGGGAGTCCTGGGACAGATTTAAAAATTAGCAGAGGGAAAAGCAATCTCCTCCAAGGGGCCTCTTAGGACAGCTAAAGGGAGAGGCTCTACTTGTGACGGCAGCTTTCAGGCGGGCAGCGCAGAACAGTTCCGGTCCACGTCGTGTTGTCCGGCGTACCGTGTTACCTAGTGTGTCTTTGGGGTCCCTTTTGCCTTTTCCCCTCGAGGCCCTCACCACAAGCATGATGTGTTGCGTTTGTCGTCCTCCTGTTTGTCACGTTCTGTGTCACGGGTGTCCGCGCATGTTTGTGGCGGAGCTGCTCTGCCCTGCCCTGCCGCAGAGGCTGCTGCAATAGGACAAGTCCCAGGGACTTGCAGTTTGTGGGGTGTTGCCAGACTCTAGATGATATTCCTAGATAGAAAGAAGATGTTTGGAGCTGTGAAGTTATCCCGCAGGCCTTTGACTTTTGTCCTCACTTTCTTTCAGATGCAGAAGGATAAAATCCCGGGCAAAATCCATCCACCCATCCTGAGTGAGGAGGTTCCCCCGAGCAGGTCAGTCACCGTTTGTCTCTGCAGGGGGAGTGTAAAGTGTGACTCTGTTACAGCACTGTTCTTTCTCTTTTTAGGAGGTAAAGCTGGATATCAGCAGTCAAGATGAGGTGGGCAAGGTGAGCATTGAGTAGCGTACAGAAGCAGTTGTCATTGCTCCAGTCTCACTTTCCGGTGCAGCTCTCAGCATCTGTTCCTGTTTCTACGCTTTAGGCAAGCCACTCGGAGTACGCCAAGCCCCAGTCACCAACCAGCCGACGCACCGGGTGCGCCGCTCTCCCGAGCCCTGCAGAAGAATCACGGAACTCATCGATGAAGCCTCTGCCTTTTCTGTTTAAAGGTGTCACCAGGGTAGCCTTTGGCAATGGCTGAGGAGTCACGGTGAGTCGGGGAAGTAGGGAGGAGGAGCGAGGGTCTGCTCAGGTTTCAGCCATGCCAAATCACCTCGTCTCCTCTTACCCCAGGCTTACCCCGTGACAACGGCATCAGCCTCGGAGCGCAGCCGAAGGGTGCGGCCCCAGGAGCCGGACATTCTTAGGAGAACGGTGAGTAGCAGAATTGTTGGGTTTTGGCCAGTGTGCTGCAGAGATCGTGCATTGATATTTGGATTTCTTTCATGTAGCTGACTAAGAAACAACAGGGAGTTGTTGAACAAGAGTGCCAGCAGGAACTTCCCAGATGTCGAGGCTGCCTTCTTTTGCACCTGACACGGACCTGCATCCCCAGATGTCTGAGAGATAAGTAGAGGGCTAGAACCCAGAGAGGGGATGAAAGCGGGGCGCAGGGTAGGGACCCACCGGGAGGGGTTTTTGAGTCTCCTTTGGAGATGGGGGCGTCCATGAAGCGGCCCCTTAAAAGCAAAGCCTGACTTTGGGTCCCAGCGCTGAGGCGCGCAGGGCAGAGCAGTCCCGGTGTGTATCGTGCCACTTGTCTTTTGTGTATTATGTGTTGTTTGGATATGTCATGTCCTTTACCTTAGGCCTTTGAGGGGCCTGTCAGAAACCCTGGCATTGTTGTTAGCATCTGCGATCTCTGCATTCCTCAGCCTGGCAGCCAGGCCATAGAACTTTTGACTGGGGAGCTCAGACAGGCATCAGACTCTCTTGTCTCTTTAGAAGCATCTGGTCAGGTGTCTTTTCAGGTCTTGTTCTGAGCTGTGTGGACAGCTCTGCCTCGCCAGGATCCATTATGGCGGACTAGGACTGGAAAGAACGTGAGGGCAGGTAGAGGCTTCTGGCCGTAGGATTCTCGGGCATCCATCTTTGCAGTTCTTGGAATAAATCATTTGGTTAGCATCTTGTTCCTCCAGGTTTCTCTGAGCCTCATCAGCTCACCATCAGTCTCCCCTCGGTCATCTCCTTTTGCATTCTCTCAGTCCTCGCAGCCATTTTCCTTGCCAGGAGATTTCTGTCCGTGTTGTGTCCCCGTTGTCTGTCACGTCCTGTCTGTCCTGTGTCACGGGTGTCTGCGCACACATTTGTGCCGGAGCTGCTCAGCCCTGCTGCATAGCCTGGTGCAATATGAGAAGTCCTGGGGTCTTGAAGTTTGTAATGTGGGGTGTAGTTGGACTCTAGGTGGGATGTGTAGATGGACACAGGATATCTGGAGCTCTTAAGTTATCCTGCAACAGTTTGACTCTTGTCCTAACTTTTTTTTCAGGTTCTGATGGATTAAATCTGTGCCAGAGGGCCCCATCCGGGGTGAGCGGTTTCCCCCGAGCAGGTGAGGCACCATTTGTCTCTGCAGCAGAAGTGTATGCGGTGACTCTGTTACAGCTCTGTTCTTTGTCTTTTTTTTTAGGAAGTAAATCTGGATACCAGCAGTCAAGGTGAGCAGTGGAGAGAAGTAGCTGTTATTGCTCAGCTCTCAGTTTCTGGTGCTGCTCTAAGCTTCCATTCTCTTTTTTGTGGTTTAGGCAATGCACTCTGAGCCTGCCAAGCTCCCGTCACCAGCCGGCCGACGCACCGGGTTCACTGCACGTGTGAGCCCTGTGGACGCATTCCAGGACCTGGTGATGAAGCCCTGAACTTTTCTATTTAAAGGTGCCATCCAGGTGGCCTTGGGCAGCTGCCCAGGAGTTGCGGTGAGTAGGGGAAGTAGGGAGGAGGAGCGAGGGTCCCCTCAGGTTTCAGCCATGCCAAATCACCTCATCTCCTCTTAACCCAGGCAGCCCCCGTGACGACGGCCTCGGTCTCCGAGCGTGCCCGAAGCGTGCGGCCCAAGCAGCTGAGCGTTCTTAGGAGCAGGGTGAGTAGCAGACTTGTGGGGTTTTGGCCGAGGGGCTGCCAAGATCAGGCACTGATGTTTGGTTTTCTTTAACACAGCTGTCTCAGAGACACCAGCCCGGTGCCAGCAGGACCTTCCCGGCTGACGAGGTGGCCTTTCTTCGCACCCGAGACCGGCATCCCCAGCTGTGCGAGAGATAAGTAGAGGCCCACGACCTACAGGGGGGATGAAAGCAGGGTGCTGGTTTGGGAATTACTGGGAGGGGTTTTTGAGTCCCCTTTGGAGGTGGGGGCTGTCCATGAAGCGGCCCCTTAGGCCCCATAAAAGCAAAGCCTGACTTTGGATCACAGCGCTGAGGAGAGCAGGGCAGAGCAGTCCCGGTGTGTATTGTGTCACTTGTCTTTTGTGTATTATGTGTGTTTGGATATGTCATGTCTTTTATCTTAGGCCTTGGAGGGGCCTGTCAGAAACCCTGGCATTGTTGTTAGCATCTGCGATCTCTGCATTCCTCGGCCTGGCACCCAGGCCATACAACTTTTGAGCTTGGGAGCTCAGACAGGCATCAGACTCTTGTCTCTTTAGCAGCATCCGGTCAGGTGTCTTTTCAGGTCTTGTTCTGAGCTGTGTGGACAGCTCTGCCCCGCCAGGATCCATTATGGCGGACTAGGACTGGAAAGAACGTGAGGGCAGGTAGAGGCTTCTGGCCGTAGGATTCTCAGGCATCCATCTTTGCAGTTCTTGGACTAAATCATTCGGTTAGCATCTTGTTCCACCAGGTTTCTCTGAGCCTCATCAGCTCGCCATTGGTCTTACCTCAGCCATGTAATTTTCTGTCCTTGTGCTCCTTGCAGTCATGCTTCTTGTCTTGAGATTTCTGTTCGTGTTGTGTCCCTGTTATTTGTCACATCCCATCTGTCCTGTTTCACGGGTGTGCGCACACATTTGTGCCGGAGCTGCTCTGCCCTGCTGCATAGCCCGGTGCAATATGAGAAGTCCCGGGGACTTGGAGTTTGTAATGTGGGGTGCAGTTGGACTCTAGGTGGGATTTGTAGATGGACACAAGATATCTGGAGCTCTTAAGTTATCCTGCAACAGTTTGACTCTTGTCCTAACTTTCTTTCAGATGCAGAAGGATAAAATCCAGGGCAGAGCCCCCCATCCCAGGTGCGGGGATTCCCCCGAGCAGGTGAGTCCATGTTTTTCTCTGCAGAGGAAACCTAAATGGTGGCTGTTACAGCATTGTTCTTTGTCTCTCTTTTCAGGAAGTCAAGGCCGAGAGCAGCAGTCAAGGCCGAGTGGGCGAGGTGAGCATTGAGTAGCATACAGAAGCAGTTGTTCTTGTTGAGGTCTCAGTTTTGGTGAAGCTCTAAGCATCTCCTCTTGTTTTTTTATTTTAGATGGTCCACTTGCCGTCTCTCCTGGCCGAGCACGCCTATGCCAGGTGGGTGAGAGCTTAAGGTATCGGTGTGGCATCCTTGTCAGATTTGGGAGGTTGTCTTTTCACAGTATCTCAGCATGCTTTTCCGCTTTGTTTCTTTGCAGGTGCCCTTGCTGCCCTAGGCACGCCCTGGAACAGAGGAGGGCAGGTGAGTCAGAGTTTAGGCAGGCTGACCCATAGGTGAGCGTTACACAGCAGCATGCTAAGCGTGTACCTTTTCTCTTCGCAGGCATCTTCCGGGCACCCTCCAGAGCCAAATCAAGCTTTGAGGTGAGCCGGGGCAGGGGTGCGGAGGAGTCCCGGGGATTACTGTTGTTGAGGGCAATAGTCACATTTTCTGTTTTGTCTCAGGTACCCTGAGGAGCCTCGTAGCCAAAGCTTGGAAACGGCAGCACTGAAGCACACACAGAGAGCATCTCCACGTCCACGTCCGACTGAGGATGGATTTCGTCCGCTCCTCTTCCAAAAGCTAAGTGTCGGGGCCAGTGGTTGGGAGAAGGGGAAAAGCCTTTACTCTCACAGGAGGCAATCTGATGTCAGCTTAGCGGAGAGGTCTGTAGGGGCATGGGCTCTCTGGAAGTAAAGGGAGAGGGTTTCCCTTCAGCCTCGCCAGAGCCTTTGCCAGGCAGGGCAGTTCCGACCCATCTCCACATTTTCATGTACTTTGCGTCATCCGCCTCCCTCGACTCGACGTCGTCACGGACCTTTCCCCCGAGGAGCTCGCCTTCACGTCCGGAGCCACGGCCACGGTCACCCGGCAGTCGGCTTCCTTCTCTAGGCTCGCCGACCCTCTCGAGCATTGTCTTAACTACTTCGGCACTAACTTCTTTTGATGAGTTCCATTTCATCATCACATGCTCTTGTCATAGGGCTTCCTTTCCTTTGGCATCATCAGCCTCTGGCTCATCTTGCGCTAGGAATCTCAGGTCCCTGCGGGGACAGTGCCAGGCAGTTGCCACTCGTCTCTGTGTTATGTTGTCCGTGTCTATGTCATGGCGTCCGTGTCTGTGTTATGTAGTCCCTGTCTGTTGTCTTCCACGTCATAGGCCCTTGTTACGTCTTGACGCTTTATCGGCACTATTCTGTGCCACATAGGCCATATTGTACTCACGTTCCTTTCCGGATATCCCTTATTCCGGCATCTTTACAGTTTTACTCTTTGAGACAGGAAGGGACAAGATCCTCAAAGGGACAAGATGTTCTCATCCGTCTTCTTTCTCACTACTGGCTTTGGTAGTGCCTTTTTTTCCACGCCATTGTCTTGAAGTTCCCGAGGGAGCGGCTTACACCCTCCTCACTTGACTGCAGGAGTTCGATAGGTTCCATCCTCCCGAGGGGTATAGGGTTCAAGAATTAATCTTCCAGAGAGCTCTCTCAAGTCCCGGCTTACATTGCATGTACCTATGTTGGCTTATACTGTATGTAATTACATTGTGTGTACCTATGCTGGCTTATACTGTATGTCCTTACAGTGTGTGTACCTATGTTGGCTTATACTGTATGTAATTACATTGTGTGTACCTATGCTGGCTTATACTGTATGTACTTATACCGTATGTACCTGTGCTGGCTTATACTGTATGTCTTTACACTGTGTGTACCTATGTTTGCTTATACTGTATGTACTTATATTGGCTTGTACTGTATGTACTTACATTGTATGTACCTGTGTTGGCTTCTACTGTCTGTACTCATACTGTATGTACGTACACTGTGTGTACCTATGCTGGCTTATACTGTATGTACTTATACTGTGTGTACCTATGTTGGCTTATACTGTATGTACTTATATTGTGTGTGCCTATGCTGGTTTATACTGTATGTACTTACACTGTACCACTTATGCTCGGAGCTGCCCTGCCCTGGCACGTAGTCACAGTTAGGTAGAAAAGTTATAAAAACTTTACTGTTCATCTGTCTTTAATGGGGTTTTGGGTAGAAAATTTATCGGTCAGAGCAGGGACAAGTCCTAGCTGTCAGATAGCCACTCATTTACCGCTTCCTGTCGTCTCACAGGTCCTCGAGGCTACCGATTTCCCCAGAATCTACCATTTGACATCAAGGAGCGGCACCCAGAAGAAGCGTGGAAGCGCTCTCTTCAGCGTCTCGAGTAAGGGCCACACCGAGCACGTAAGCGGGAGGAGCGTGAGCGACAGCACGTGTCTGTCTGGGTGTGTGAGCGCATGCTGACTGGATTTAACCTTGTGCGTGTGACTTTTGCTTTTCAGGTTTTTCAACTCATTTTTAAATTTAGAATAAAAAATCCCCAGCCGGGGGGTTTTTTTTTTTTTCCCCCCGGCTGGGTTTTTTTTTCCCAGGTCCCGGTCGGTCAGCGAGGCGAGGTTCATCGCCAACGTTTGGGTGCGGACCGGCCAGGGACCGGGGTTTTCATCAGGCAGGAGGATTTTTTGGGGCCTCCCGGGAACCAGGTTCCCGAGGAGGGGCGGGAGTCCGTGCCGAGGGGTAGCAGAGAGTTTGAGGTGTGAGTCAGCATGGGTGTGTGTGTAAGCTGAAGGCAGTGTGTGTGTGTTGAAGGGTTGTAGGGTTGTAACCTTGTATGAGTTTTGCCTTTCAGGTTTTTCAACTCATTTTTAAATTTAGAATAAAAAATCCCCAGCTGGGGGGGTTTTTTTTTTTTTCCCCCCCGGCTGGGTTTTTTTTTCCCGGGTCCCGGTCGGTCAGCGAGGCGACGTTCATCGCCAAAGTTTGGGCGCGGACCGGCCAGGGACCGGGGTTTTCGTCAGGCAGGAGGATTTTTTCGTGATCCCGGGAACCACGTTCCCGAGGAGCAATGATTACTGGGGTGTAATTTAGCAGTTGTGATGGCAGCGATGGTGAGTTTGTGTGTCCTGTGAAGGGGGTGTTAATGGTAGATGAGTGTTGTTTTATGTGTGCCTTTGTTGTTTTGCGTGTCCTGTGACAATAAATCAACCTGCAATGAAAATAGAAAAAGGTTATCATCTTGTGTTAGTATGTGTTGTATTGCTCTGTATTGGTGTGTATTGCATTTGCATTAACTGCTGCATTTTGCTGTATTGCTCTGTATTGCATTTGCATTAGCTGCTGCATTTTGCTGTATTGCTCTGTATTGCTCTGTATTGCTCTGTATTGCTGTGTATTGCATTTGCATTAACTGCTGCATCCTGCTGTATTGCTCTGTATTGCATTTGCATTAGCTGCTGCATTTTGCTGTATTGCTCTGTATTGCTGTGTATTGCATTTGCATTAGCTGCTGCATTTTGCTGTATTGCTCTGTATTGCTGTGTATTGCATTTGCATTAGCTGCTGCATTTTGCTGTATTGCTCTGTATTGCTGTGTATTGCATTTGCATTAGCTGCTGCATTTTGCTGTATTGCTCTGTATTGCTTTTGCATTAGCTGCTGCCTTGCCCTGTATTGCTCTGTATGTAAACTCGATTTTTACCAGTGCGTCTATGGATTGTATCTGCACTTGCATTTGTATACACTGTTTCCATGTATTTTGTTGTTGTATAAATGAAAACATTCTTTTAATAAAGTTGAGTCACCCTTAATAAAGATACCCCCTGCCCTTCCCTACCCCCACCGTGGCTCCTGTCTTTTTTTGGTGTGGCGTTGTCATTTCTTTCCACTGTATTTCTTCCTTTTGCTCCTCACTTTACCGTTCTATTTCTCCCTTAACTTCCATCCATATCTAACCCTTTGTTTCTGTTGCCTTTATAACTGTCTATCTCAGTCCTCTCGCTTCTTTTTCTCTCCACCTTCTCCTTTTCCTCGGTTTGTGTTTTTTGCTCTTAGTCCTTTCCTTTTTCAGCCCACTCCTAAGTTTTCACCTTCACTCAAATCCTAACCACTTTCTTTTTCCCTCTAACTCCTGTCCTTCTTCAGTTCTCCCACCCTCCTTTTCTTGTGTCACTCTGTCTTCCTGTGTATTCTTCTGTCTTCTTGTCTCTTCTTTGTCTTTTCCTATCTATCCCTTCTCCCTCTCTGTCTCCCTCTGTGTCTTCTCCCTCTGTTCTCTCCTCTTCTTTCTGTCTTTGTCCCTGTTCTCTCCCTCTATTTTTTTCCAACTCTTTTCTCTCTCCCTTTTCTCTCTGGTTCTCTGTCTGTCTTTTCTCTGTGCTTCTCTCTCTTTGTCTTTTCTGTCTGCTCCTCTGTCTTTTCTCTCTGCTCTTCTGTGTCTCCTTTCTCTCTGCTCCTATGTCTCTCTTTTCTTCTTGCTTCTCTCTCTGTCTTTTCTCTCTGCTTCTGTCTGTCTTTTCTCTCTGCTTCTGTCTGTCTTTTCTCTCTGCTTCTGTCTTTTCTCTCTGCTTCTCTCTTTGTGTTTTCTCTCTGCTTCTGTCTGTCTTTTCTCTCTGCTTCTCTCTCTTTGTGTTTTCTCTCTGCTTCTCTCTGTCTTTTCTCTCTGCTTCTCTCTTTTTGTCTCCTCCCTCTCTTTTCCTCTTTCCTCTCTCTTTCTCTCTTTTGTCTCTCCTTCTCTCTCTCTCTCTCTCTCTCTCTGTCCTTCTCTCTCCTTCTCTTTCTAACTTTGTTTTCCTTTCTAGCTTTAGTTTAAAAAAGCAGCAGTAGAAACTTTCAGGCTCCCTGGGAGTAAAAAAAAAAAAAAAAAAAAAAAAAAAATTAAAAAACAAACCATTTACTCCCCGGGAGCCTGAAATTTCCTACTGCTGCACCGGACATATAGTTTTTCTTCTTTTTACTATATACAGTATATAGGGATCCCACCTGTCAGCAATCAATAGTAATGAGTACTCCCCACCCACATACACACCCCTCCCATACTGCTCCCACCCCCGTGACCACCTGCCCTCAGCAGACCCACCCCCTGCAAGCCAGCACCCCACCCCATGCCATTTACATATAGATCATGCACTCACAGCGCCACCTGCTGTTTACTCGCGAGTACTGCACTCACAGCGCCACCTGGTGTCTGCCGGCCGGTACTACATGCACTGCGCCACCTGCTGCTTGCCGGCCGGTACTGCACTCACAGCGCCACCTGCCGTCTGCAACCGGGTACTGCATGCACAGCGCCCCCTGCCGCTTGCCGGCCGGTACTGCACGCACAGCGCCACCTGGTGTTTGCCGGCCGGTACTGCATGCACAGCGCCACCTGCCGTCTGCACCCCGGTACTGCACTCACAGCACCCCCTGCCGTTTACTCGCCAGTACTACATGCACAGCGGCACCTGCTGCTTGCCGGCCGGTACTGCACGCACAGCGCCCCCTGCCGCCCGCCGCGCCACATTGCACCCACGGCGCGCCCCCAATGACGTCACCGACGCAACACGCCCCAGAAAGGACCCCAGTCTACAGGCGTCCCCCCAATCGCCCGACCGAAACGACACCCCCCACCCCGCACCCCCCAGACCCCCGCGCGCGGCACCACCGGCCCCACGCGAACCGGAACGCCATTCCGGCCCCGCACGACCCGCGAAAACCGCGCAAAACCCGCCCGAAACCCCGAAAAAAATCCCGGTCCCGGCGGCCGCCATTTTGCCGCAAATGACGTCACCCGCCCCGCCGCCATCTTGCCTCCCGTACCACATGACCCCCCCCTCGCGGCCGCCATCTTGCCGCCGTAAATGACGTCACCCCGCACGGCCGCCATTTTGCCGTAAATGACGTCACAGAGCACTCGCCGCCATCTTGTCGCTCGAGTCACGTGACCCCCGGCGGCCGCCATCTTGGTCACCGATCACGTGACCGACTGGCGGCCGCCATCTTGGCTCCCGTACCACGTGACTCTCTGGGCGCCGCCATGTTGTACGACACCACGTGACAGTATGGGCGCCGCCATCTTGATGACATCACAGAGTCCGCCATCTTGATCCTCATCACGTGACCCCATGGGGGCGGCCATCTTGGTTCCCGGATCACATGACCCCCTGGGCGCCGCCATATTGGACGCCACCACGTGACCGTATGGGCGCCGCCATCTTGATGAGTCATCACGACGTCACGCCGGCCGCCATCTTGGTCCCCGATCACGTGACCCCCTGGGCGCCGCCATCTTGTTGCCGTAAATGACGTAACCCCCTACGGCCGCCACCTTGCCGTAAATGACGTCACTGGCCGCCATCTTGCCGTAAATGACGTCACAGAGCACTCACCATCATCCCGGCTGTCGAGTCACGTGACCCCCGGTCGCCGCCATCTTGGTCCCTAGTCACGTGACCCCATGGAGGCCGCCATCTTGGCTGCCATACCATGTGACCATATGGGGGCCGCCATCTTGATGAGTCATCGTGACGTCACGCCGGCCGCCATCTTGGTCCCCGATCACGTGACCCCCTGGGCGCCGCCATCTTGTTGCCGTAAATGACGTAACCCCCTACGGCCGCCATTTTGCCGTAAATGACGTCACCGGCCGCCATCTTGCCTGCCGTACCACGTGACCCACCCCGCGGCCGCCATCTTGCTGCCGTAAATGACGTCACCCCCCACGGCCGCCACCTTGCCGTAAATGACGTCACTGGCCGCCATCTTGCCGTAAATGACGTCACAGAGCACTCACCATCATCCCGGCTGTCGAGTCACGTGACCCCCGGTCGCCGCCATCTTGGTCCCTAGTCACGTGACCCCATGGAGGCCGCCATCTTGGCTGCCATACCATGTGACCATATGGGGGCCGCCATCTTGATGAGTCATCGTGACGTCACCGCGGGTTAGGGTTAGGGTTAGGGTTAGGGTTAGGGTTAGGGTTAGGGTTAGGGGTTAGGGGTTAGGGTTAGGGTTAGGGTTAGGGTTAGGGTTAGGGTTAGGGGTTAGGGTTAGGGTTAGGGTTAGGGTTAGGGTTAGGGTTAGGGTTAGGGTTAGGGTTAGGGTTAGGGTTAGGGTTAGGGTTAGGGGTTAGGGTTAGGGTTAGGGTTAGGGTTAGGGTTAGGGTTAGGGTTAGGGTTAGGGTTAGGGTTAGGGTTAGGGTTAGGGTTAGGGTTAGGGTTAGGGTTAGGGTTAGGGTTAGGGTTAGGGTTAGGGTTAGGGTTAGGGTTAGGGTTAGGGTTAGGGTTAGGGTTAGGGTTAGGGTTAGGGTTAGGGTTAGGGTTAGGGTTAGGGTTAGGGTTAGGGTTAGGGTTAGGGTTAGGGTTAGGGTTAGGGTTAGGGTTAGGGTTAGGGTTAGGGTTAGGGTTAGGGTTAGGGTTAGGGTTAGGGTTAGGGTTAGGGTTAGGGTTAGGGTTAGGGTTAGGGTTAGGGTTAGGGTTAGGGTTAGGGTTAGGGTTAGGGTTAGGGTTAGGGTTAGGGTTAGGGTTAGGGTTAGGGTTAGGGTTAGGGTTAGGGTTAGGGTTAGGGTTAGGGTTAGGGTTAGGGTTAGGGTTAGGGTTAGGGTTAGGGTTAGGGTTAGGGTTAGGGTTAGGGTTAGGGTTAGGGTTAGGGTTAGGGTTAGGGTTAGGGTTAGGGTTAGGGTTAGGGTTAGGGTTAGGGTTAGGGTTAGGGTTAGGGTTAGGGTTAGGGTTAGGGTTAGGGTTAGGGTTAGGGTTAGGGTTAGGGTTAGGGTTAGGGTTAGGGTTAGGGTTAGGGTTAGGGTTAGGGTTAGGGTTAGGGTTAGGGTTAGGGTTAGGGTTAGGGTTAGGGTTAGGGTTAGGGTTAGGGTTAGGGTTAGGGTTAGGGTTAGGGTTAGGGTTAGGGTTAGGGTTAGGGTTAGGGTTAGGGTTAGGGTTAGGGTTAGGGTTAGGGTTAGGGTTAGGGTTAGGGTTAGGGTTAGGGTTAGGGTTAGGGTTAGGGTTAGGGTTAGGGTTAGGGTTAGGGTTAGGGTTAGGGTTAGGGTTAGGGTTAGGGTTAGGGTTAGGGTTAGGGTTAGGGTTAGGGTTAGGGTTAGGGTTAGGGTTAGGGTTAGGGTTAGGGTTAGGGTTAGGGTTAGGGTTAGGGTTAGGGTTAGGGTTAGGGTTAGGGTTAGGGTTAGGGTTAGGGTTAGGGTTAGGGTTAGGGTTAGGGTTAGGGTTAGGGTTAGGGTTAGGGTTAGGGTTAGGGTTAGGGTTAGGGTTAGGGTTAGGGTTAGGGTTAGGGTTAGGGTTAGGGTTAGGGTTAGGGTTAGGGTTAGGGTTAGGGTTAGGGTTAGGGTTAGGGTTAGGGTTAGGGTTAGGGTTAGGGTTAGGGTTAGGGTTAGGGTTAGGGTTAGGGTTAGGGTTAGGGTTAGGGTTAGGGTTAGGGTTAGGGTTAGGGTTAGGGTTAGGGTTAGGGTTAGGGTTAGGGTTAGGGTTAGGGTTAGGGTTAGGGTTAGGGTTAGGGTTAGGGTTAGGGTTAGGGTTAGGGTTAGGGTTAGGGTTAGGGTTAGGGTTAGGGTTAGGGTTAGGGTTAGGGTTAGGGTTAGGGTTAGGGTTAGGGTTAGGGTTAGGGTTAGGGTTAGGGTTAGGGTTAGGGTTAGGGTTAGGGTTAGGGTTAGGGTTAGGGTTAGGGTTAGGGTTAGGGTTAGGGTTAGGGTTAGGGTTAGGGTTAGGGTTAGGGTTAGGGTTAGGGTTAGGGTTAGGGTTAGGGTTAGGGTTAGGGTTAGGGTTAGGGTTAGGGTTAGGGTTAGGGTTAGGGTTAGGGTTAGGGTTAGGGTTAGGGTTAGGGTTAGGGTTAGGGTTAGGGTTAGGGTTAGGGTTAGGGTTAGGGTTAGGGTTAGGGTTAGGGTTAGGGTTAGGGTTAGGGTTAGGGTTAGGGTTAGGGTTAGGGTTAGGGTTAGGGTTAGGGTTAGGGTTAGGGTTAGGGTTAGGGTTAGGGTTAGGGTTAGGGTTAGGGTTAGGGTTAGGGTTAGGGTTAGGGTTAGGGTTAGGGTTAGGGTTAGGGTTAGGGTTAGGGTTAGGGTTAGGGTTAGGGTTAGGGTTAGGGTTAGGGTTAGGGTTAGGGTTAGGGTTAGGGTTAGGGTTAGGGTTAGGGTTAGGGTTAGGGTTAGGGTTAGGGTTAGGGTTAGGGTTAGGGTTAGGGTTAGGGTTAGGGTTAGGGTTAGGGTTAGGGTTAGGGTTAGGGTTAGGGTTAGGGTTAGGGTTAGGGTTAGGGTTAGGGTTAGGGTTAGGGTTAGGGTTAGGGTTAGGGTTAGGGTTAGGGTTAGGGTTAGGGTTAGGGTTAGGGTTAGGGTTAGGGTTAGGGTTAGGGTTAGGGTTAGGGTTAGGGTTAGGGTTAGGGTTAGGGTTAGGGTTAGGGTTAGGGTTAGGGTTAGGGTTAGGGTTAGGGTTAGGGTTAGGGTTAGGGTTAGGGTTAGGGTTAGGGTTAGGGTTAGGGTTAGGGTTAGGGTTAGGGTTAGGGTTAGGGTTAGGGTTAGGGTTAGGGTTAGGGTTAGGGTTAGGGTTAGGGTTAGGGTTAGGGTTAGGGTTAGGGTTAGGGTTAGGGTTAGGGTTAGGGTTAGGGTTAGGGTTAGGGTTAGGGTTAGGGTTAGGGTTAGGGTTAGGGTTAGGGTTAGGGTTAGGGTTAGGGTTAGGGTTAGGGTTAGGGTTAGGGTTAGGGTTAGGGTTAGGGTTAGGGTTAGGGTTAGGGTTAGGGTTAGGGTTAGGGTTAGGGTTAGGGTTAGGGTTAGGGTTAGGGTTAGGGTTAGGGTTAGGGTTAGGGTTAGGGTTAGGGTTAGGGTTAGGGTTAGGGTTAGGGTTAGGGTTAGGGTTAGGGTTAGGGTTAGGGTTAGGGTTAGGGTTAGGGTTAGGGTTAGGGTTAGGGTTAGGGTTAGGGTTAGGGTTAGGGTTAGGGTTAGGGTTAGGGTTAGGGTTAGGGTTAGGGTTAGGGTTAGGGTTAGGGTTAGGGTTAGGGTTAGGGTTAGGGTTAGGGTTAGGGTTAGGGTTAGGGTTAGGGTTAGGGTTAGGGTTAGGGTTAGGGTTAGGGTTAGGGTTAGGGTTAGGGTTAGGGTTAGGGTTAGGGTTAGGGTTAGGGTTAGGGTTAGGGTTAGGGTTAGGGTTAGGGTTAGGGTTAGGGTTAGGGTTAGGGTTAGGGTTAGGGTTAGGGTTAGGGTTAGGGTTAGGGTTAGGGTTAGGGTTAGGGTTAGGGTTAGGGTTAGGGTTAGGGTTAGGGTTAGGGTTAGGGTTAGGGTTAGGGTTAGGGTTAGGGTTAGGGTTAGGGTTAGGGTTAGGGTTAGGGTTAGGGTTAGGGTTAGGGTTAGGGTTAGGGTTAGGGTTAGGGTTAGGGTTAGGGTTAGGGTTAGGGTTAGGGTTAGGGTTAGGGTTAGGGTTAGGGTTAGGGTTAGGGTTAGGGTTAGGGTTAGGGTTAGGGTTAGGGTTAGGGTTAGGGTTAGGGTTAGGGTTAGGGTTAGGGTTAGGGTTAGGGTTAGGGTTAGGGTTAGGGTTAGGGTTAGGGTTAGGGTTAGGGTTAGGGTTAGGGTTAGGGTTAGGGTTAGGGTTAGGGTTAGGGTTAGGGTTAGGGTTAGGGTTAGGGTTAGGGTTAGGGTTAGGGTTAGGGTTAGGGTTAGGGTTAGGGTTAGGGTTAGGGTTAGGGTTAGGGTTAGGGTTAGGGTTAGGGTTAGGGTTAGGGTTAGGGTTAGGGTTAGGGTTAGGGTTAGGGTTAGGGTTAGGGTTAGGGTTAGGGTTAGGGTTAGGGTTAGGGTTAGGGTTAGGGTTAGGGTTAGGGTTAGGGTTAGGGTTAGGGTTAGGGTTAGGGTTAGGGTTAGGGTTAGGGTTAGGGTTAGGGTTAGGGTTAGGGTTAGGGTTAGGGTTAGGGTTAGGGTTAGGGTTAGGGTTAGGGTTAGGGTTAGGGTTAGGGTTAGGGTTAGGGTTAGGGTTAGGGTTAGGGTTAGGGTTAGGGTTAGGGTTAGGGTTAGGGTTAGGGTTAGGGTTAGGGTTAGGGTTAGGGTTAGGGTTAGGGTTAGGGTTAG